>NC_066620.1:215626117-215928027 GCF_025201925.1 Gopherus flavomarginatus | reverse complement strand
ACATTGAGCCATTGACCACTACCCATTGAGCCTGACAATCTAGCCAGCTTTCTATCCACTGTGATAGACCCAGGCCAGTTGGCTACAGCAGAGTAGTAGAAGGCAAATTTACTGGCCATTGGATAAGCAATTTTCTGTTCCCTGACTGACCAGATCAGGGGCTGCTCCAGGCTAGGGTGGACATATGACTCCAATTAGCCTACAAAGAGTCAGGTGAGGCCGTTAAGCTAATGTGAATACCTGACTCTAATTAAGGCCCTTCTGATACTATAAAAGGGCTTACTCCAGTCAGGCCGAGGAGAGCCAGGGAGCCAGAGGAGAGGAAGCGCGGCCGAAGGGCTGGGTAATGAAGACACCCTCGAGCCCTAAAATAAGGGTGAAGGCGGCATTGAGAGAGAGAAGCCGGGGAGCTGTGGGGAAGTGGCCCAGGGGAATGTAGCAGCTCTGGTGGTAAAAGTTCAACTGCCAACAGCTGCTGTCATTAGGGTCCCTGGGCCAGAACCCGGAGTAGAGGGTGGGCCCAGGTTCCTCCCAACCTGCCACTACAGGAACACCTCCCGGGAGGGGAAGTCAGGCCCCTGTCAGGACAGGAGTCTAAACTGTTCTGGAATAAGCTCGTAGAGATGACAGAGACTGTGGGAGTTCTCTCATCAACCTCCTCACTGGCTTATGATGAAAAGGGCTCAGTAGACTGTAACCTTGGCCTTAGAGAGAGAAGGGCTACGTGGAGGGTCGCAATGAGCCTCTGAGGCTAGCATAAACCACCTGGAAGTGCGGGATCCACAGGGACAAGGTTGGAGCTCTGCCACACCACCTTATAGTCCATTCATGCAATCCGTACTTTTTAAACTTGCTGGCAAGAATACTGTGGGAGACCGTATCAAAAGCTTTGCTAAAGTCAAGATATATCACATCCACTGCTTTCCCCATCTCCACAGAGCCAGTTATCTCCCCATAGAAGGCAATCAGGTTGGTCAGACATGACTTGCCCTTGATTAATCCATGTTGACTGTTCCTGATCACCTTTCTCTCCTCCAAGTGCTTCAAAATGGATTCCTTGAGGACCGGCTCCACGATTTTGCCGGGGACTGGAGTTAGGCTGACCAGTCTGTAGTTCCCTGGGGTTCTCTTTCTCCTTTTTAAATATGGGCACTATATTTGTCTTTTTCCAATCATCCGGGACCTCCCTCAATCGCCACGAGTTTTCAAAGATAACAGCCAATGGCTCTGGAATCACATCAGCCAACTCCCTCAGCACCCTCGGATGCAGCGCATCCGGCCCCATGGACTTGTGCATGTCCAGCTTTTCTAAATAGTCCTGAACCTGTTCTTTCACCACTGAGGGCTGCTCGCCTCATGTGTTCCATATGAACAATAACTCCTGGTTTTTAATTCCCTATTCCTGCAGCCACAGCGCCCGCAGTGGCCAGACCCTCAAAGACAAAGCCTTTATCAAGGTCTGAGCAGCTTCCTAAGCTGAGGGGGAAGAACTGGAAAATTAAAGAAGAAATGTTTGCAGACCTCACTGCAGACTTCCCCCAAACTTGAAAACAATAGCAAGCTGGAGATTGGATCTGAGAAATACTAGAGAAAGTGTTGCAGTGGCCAGAGACAGCATAGCCATGGCAAAAGTCACTGTAGAGAAAGGGTAATGCAGTGGCAACTCCTGGAGGCAACATAGACTCAGAATGCTCTGCTGCAGCACACAGACATTCCAGTGCCCTCAGCCAGGACCCAATCATGTTCTGCAACCCCTGGGCAATACAGAGTACTGGGAACACCAGCATATGTTCCCTCAATGAAACCTTACAGTTGTGCTCCCAGATACCATTCCTCTCCCAAGCTGAAGCTCAGGGCAGCAAGAACAATTACCCCTGAGAGCCCAGCTCTTTCGTGCCATGTAACACATCTGTAACTTTGAGCCTCCACACCAGAAGGCAGAAGAACAAGAAGAGACAGAGGCAAGATGTATATTCACCTGTGAATTGGAGCCTGCTGTTGTTGTGTGCTGCCTTCCACTGCACTGTGTCACCTTAAACTTGTGTTTCATTACTTTAATTAAAAATTTATTTTTGGTTGTTACATAACAAATTGTTTTTAATAATAAAAACCTTTAAAATTAATTCAAAAGGACTTGCTAATGCATCTGTGACAAAGTGGGAATTTTCTGTAATGTTTTTATATTCCTATGTGAGCCTTCGTTTCCCACTGTACTTTGCATTGCTACTGACTGGGTGCAAAAGGTTAAAAAGCTGTTCTTAGGGAAGAGCAGGAAACATAAGGTATTGTCTTACATTACTGATTGGGATGGAATGAATGCGTCATTAAGCACTGATTGAAACTGACCCATATTGATGGAGGCTCCTCAAAGACAATGGGAGATGTAAGGATTGAACAACTGACACTTATACATGGGAAACTCCAGCAGGCTGGATGCGTGAACTCAGGATACGTCTACATTACGGGATTATTCCGATTTTACATAAACTGGTTTTGTAAAACAGATTGTATAAAGTCAAGTGCACGCAGCCACACTAAGCACATTAATTGGGTGATGTGCGTCCATGGTCCGAGGTTAGCGTTGATTTCCGGAGCGTTGCACTGTGGGTAGCTATTCCGTAGCTATCCCATAGTTCCCGCAGTCTCCCCTACCCCTTGGAATTCTGGGTTGAGATCCCAGTGCCTGATGGGGCAAAAATCATTGTCGTGGGTGGTTCTGGGTAAATGTCATCGGTCATTCCTTCCTCTGGGAAAGCAATGGCAGACAATCATTTCGTGCCCTTTTTCCCTGGATTGCCCTGGCAGATGCCATAGCATGGCAACCATGGAGCCTCTTTTGCCTTTTGTCACTGTCACTGTATGTGTACTGGATGCCGCTGACACAGGCGATACTGCAGCGCTGCACAGCAGCATTCATTTGCCTTTGCACGATAGCAGAGACGGTTATCAGTTGTTCTGTACCATCTGCTATGCCATTGTAAATTGGCAATAAGATGACGGTTATCTGTCGTTCTGTACCGTCTGCTGCTGTCATGGGTGCAAAGACAAAAATGGGAACGACTCCCCTAGTCAATTCCTCCTTTATGGTATCTAAAAATAGAGTCAGTCCTGCCTAGAATATGGGGCAAGTGTACTAGAGAACCAGCGTACCAGAGAGCTCAGCCGCTCCGTGTCAGATCCCGCAGAAATGATGAGCTGCATGCCATTCACGGGGGGTGCCCCTGCAACAACCCCACCCGTTGCTTCCCTCCTCTCCCAACCTTCCTGGACTACTATAGCAGTGTCCCCCCATTTGTGTGATGAAGTAATAAAGAATGCAGGAATAAGAAACACTGGCTTGTTAGTGAGATAAAATGAGGGGGAGGCAGCCTCCAGCTGCCATAATAGTCCAGGCAGGACATTAAGCGGTGTGGGGGAGAGGAGCCCAGCATCCCACTGCTATGATAATCCAGGCAGTACAGAATCTTTTCTTTACACATGAAAGGGAGGGGGCTGATGGAGCTCAGCCCCCAGTTGCTATGATGAGGATGGTTACCAGACGTTCTGTACCATCTACTGGGAATGACTGGGAATCATTCCTATTTTTACCCAGGTGCCCCCGGCCAGCCTCACCTGAGGCCAGCCAGGAGCACTCACGGGCTCATGACGAGGACGGCTATCAGTCCTACTGCACTGTACCGTCTGCCACCAGGGAGGGGAGGAGAGAGGATGCTACTGTTTACTGCTGCAGCACCGTGTCTACCAGCAGCATGCAGTATGCATGGGTGACATATAAAAGAGTCAAGAAACGATTTTTCCCCTTTTCTATCACGGAAGCAGAGGAGGGGTGAATTGACAAGAGAGACCCTGAACCACCCTGGACAATGTGTTTGACCCTACAGGCATTGGGAGCTCAGCCAAGAATGCAAATGATTTGCGGGGACTGTGGGATAGCTGGAGTCCTCGATACCCCATCCCTCCCTCCATGAGCATCCATTTGATTCTTTGGTTTTCCATTATGCATGTCATGCCGCACTGTGCTGTGGACTCTGTATCATAACCTGGAGATTTTTTTCAAATGCTTTGGCATTTCGTCTTCTGTAATGGAGCTCTGATAGAACAGATTTGTCTCCCCATACAGTGGTCAGATCCAGTATCTCCCATATGATCCATGCTAGAGCTCTTTTTGGATTTGGGACTGCTTTGCAACCCATGCTGATCAGAGCTCCACGCTGGACAAACAGGAAATGAAATTCAAAAGTTCGCAGGGCTTTTCCTGTCTACCTGGCCACTGCATCCGAGTTCAGATTGCTGTCCAGAGCGGTCACAGTGGAGGACTGTGGGATACCGCCCGGAGGCCAATACTGTCGATTTGTGGCCACACTAACCCTAATCCGATATGGTAATACCGATTTTAGCACTACTCCTCTCGTTGGGGAGGAATACAGAAGCCGATTTAAAGAGCCCTTTATATTGATATAAAGGGCCTCATTGTGTGGATGGGTACAGCGTTAAATCAGTTTAATGCTGCTAAAATCCGTTTAAACGAGTAGTGTAGACCAGGCCTTAGCATGAAAGGTGTCATGTGGCTGGGATAAGAGGCTTTTAGGAGACAGATAGCAGCTCTCACTTGGGATTGCCAAAGAGAGAGGGGGAGAGAGCCAAAAATGGATTCCACGGTAGCATAGCTGTGAGGAGAGCTTGCTTGGCCAGAATGGACTACATCTTAACATTTATTTCTCTGCCACTTCCCAGAGCTGTGTTCCAGTTGGGCGATAAATCCTGCTCTGTTTTGAAAAGGCTGCCTGGTAACACTGAATATCCTTGCAGAGGTGCATTGATCCCTGGACAGCACGGGCAGAACACGCTGTACAAAGCAGGAGTACTGGAGCCCAGAAGCTCAGTCTCAGAGGCATTGAGGCTATGTCCTACCCTAAAGGAAGAGTTGGGCTCCTTGGGGGTCTGGCACACTGAAACGGTTCCTGCTAGGGACTGTTTAAAAGCTGGGGCAGGCTGGGGATCTGTGACAGCATGGTACACAGAAAAAACATAAATTCTGCACGTCATACTTTTTTTAAAAGTATACAAGCACAGACATGATAAAATAAGGAGTGCATAATGTGCCACTTCTACCACCCATAAAAGACACTCCAGTGCTCACAATCCATTCTCCCCACTACTCCCTGGGATAATAGCTGGATATACAGCTGCACATTTTCAGGCCTAAAGAGCAATATGCATCCCTGATAATATTGCCATGGCTGTTTCCATTTTCAACTGGCTGCTTAAATTGCTGAGCAAGTCTCCGCCACTTCATCTCTCATCCACTGTTAAAAATTCTCCTTTACTCTCATAGCTATTTTGCAAAATACAACATGTAGATATAATCCTAGGCAAGTTAGCCCATAAAGAGAGCCACCTTCTTCCACTGCATGCATCTGATGAAGTGGGCTTTGGTCCACAAAAGCTTATGCCCAAATAAATTTGTTAGAGTCTAAGGGGCCACGAGGACTCCTCGTTGTTTTTGCTGATACAGACCAACACGGCTACCATTCTGAAATCTTTTCAGATCGCCAAATACACACTCCACTGTCATACTGAGGCACTAGTTAAACAGTTCCTCCCTCCTGTCCAAGTAGTCTGTGAATTGCCTCATTAGCCAGTGAAGCAGAGGATAACCAGAGCATTCTCCACACCATTAATGTTCATAGTGGTCTTGGGGGAAAAACCTCCTTTACTCTTTAAAGCAAAGAGAGAAGCAGTCTGAAAGATCCTAGCATTGTGGACCTTTCCACACCACCCTACATTTATGTTTGTGAACATGTCATGGTGGTCAACCAGGCCTCGGAGCAACCATGTAGAAATACTTCTTTCTGTTTATAAATGCTGAGCCCTGGTGTGTGGGACATGGGTCCCATCAATTACCGCAGCCCAGTTTGGGAACCCCATGCATACAAGGCCATCAAAAAATCTCCTGAGCATCACCAAGCTTTAAAAGCTAATACAATGGTACCTTATGCATGACATCATACACCTGCCTCACAATGGACCCACCAGTGATCTCCCAATGCCAGATTGGCTATAGACAGGTAACATTTGGGGGTGGTTGGCTTCCAGTTGGTAATGGTGACACGCTTCTCAATGGGCATGGGACACTGCATGCTGGCCTGGTGCTGCGGCGGCTCCAGGGCTAGTTCAGCGCTGATCTCAAAAATGTTGTCTTCACCATTGTGATGGGGTTCACCCACCACTGTGGCGCCTCCTGCTGGCTGTCCTGGGGATTAGCTCTGTTCACCAGTGCACCCTCTTCTGGTGATGTCCAGCTGTTGTCAATTCTGCTCCAAGACCCACGTCACTACAAGGACTGCAGCGTCCTCTTCAGGACACAGCCCTCCAGTTGCACTGCACTCTGTGCTCCTCCACTTCCAGGGGATTGTATCGCAGTTCGCTGTCCAGCCACTTCCCTCAGTGGCTACTGCAGCCAATTGGCCACTTCCTCAGTGGCAAGGTGGGATGGGAGAAACTCGGACCCACCTACTACTCCAGGTCCTGGCCCAGGGATTCTGTAGATGGCTCCACTTGCTGCATCCCCTCTGACTCCTCAGTAGTTCTCCCTGGCCCATTTCCCTGTGGCCTCAGCACCCTCATTGCCCTTGCTTCAGGGCTCAGCCTGCAGATCCCTGCAGCCCACCAGGGACTGTCTTTAGCTTCCCCAGTCTCTGCCTGTAGCACTGCTTTGTCCAGGGTGCTTGCTGCCTTCAGGCTGCAAGGCAGCCGGTCCTCCTCCCTCTTCAAGGTTCAGGGCGTGACTGAAGCAGCTCTGCTCTGCAGTTCTTCTTGTATGGGCCAACCCGGCCTTAATTGGCTGCTCCTCACTCCTTTTGTGCAGCCTCCCTTGGGCTCTAATAACCCTTTATAGGCCAGTGTGGGGCAGATGCCCCATCACAATCATCCTGAAATTCTGCCACCAAATTCTGCTGATCATTCCAGGTCTGCAGAACTATCTTCTCTCATCAACTGATGCTGATTTCCCAAGCCCAAAAACAGTGCTGTGAAGCTGCTCCAAGAAGAGCTTGTGAAACAGGAGTTGCTCAGTGTCCTCCTCATCTTCCTTGTCCTCTTCCTCTGCTGCTGCTGGAGGAGCTGCTGCTACAGCCACATCATCTGCTCAGTAGTGCACAGCTGTCTTGTGTGCACACCATTAGTAGAGCTTACATATTGCGCACTAACCACTGTGCGTCACACAATATGAACTAACCACTCCATGTAGATCAAGCTTCAGGAATCTCAAAAGAAACTACGCAATTGGTTTCTACTTTTTGTGAAGAACAGGCATTAACAAAGGCAATAAAACAGCAAGACCGGTCTTTCTGAACGGTTTTGGAGGAAATACCCTCCATAAAACTTTAGCATCAGCTAGTTCAGTCATATTTCTGTAGTAAAAATTATTCAATACAAGAAAATAGCTCTTTAAAGAGATCAAAAAGCAGCAGTGGCAATCAAGCCTTTTTTTATGAACCTCAGACACACTCAGAGCAGCTGCAGAAGCATTTGAAACAAGTGAGAACACTAACAGTGACGCAAAATTCATTCTATTTATACCTCTTGCAAAGATGTAAACAGTAAATGTAGTAAGGTATAGCTACCTTTTTGTTGGGGAGGGTGCTCCGGAGGACATATGGGTAACCATGGTGTCGTTCATGTTGGTCAGAGGTCGAGGAGGACTAAAATAGAAATAACGTAATCCATGTTAATGATTAAAAAACAGCAGTAAATACAGATAAACGTGAAAACAAAACTATTATTCTGTGTAACAACATTAGGGCAAAGGTACAACTAATTCAAATACCTAAGTAACAGCAGTCCCTACGTAGGTAGGGGTGTTGTGTTCAGATTGCCTTAAAGAGTTCATGTGTCAGGTTAAAATGAAGGTAAAACATGGTTATTTATCTGCACGGTAACTGTTGTTCTTCAATATGTTGTGCACAAATACATTCCACAGCAGGTGTTTGTGCGCCCAATGCACTTGAGTCAGATTTCTGCCTGCAGTACAACTAGGAGACACATGTGCTCCTGCTCTTCTCATGCTCTCAGGCAAGGGCATAAAAGAGGTGTGGTCACCACTTCCCTCATTGTTCCTTCGCTCTGCCACATGTAATGTTCAATGTAACAGGGAAGCTGGGAGAGTCGTGGAATACATGTATGTGCAATGTAAAATGTATGTTGAAGAACCACACTTACTGTATGCGTAAGAAACTTTTTTCTGAAACTCTGAGTGATTGTGCATATATATATTCCACAGCAGGTGACTCACCAGCAGTTCCCTTGCAGGTGGAGGGACTTTGAATAATCTGAACAGAGACTGTAACACCAACTTGCCAAAGTTGCATCATTATAAGAGGCCTGACTGATGGTATAGTAAGCAGAACAAGTATGTACAGGTGACCATGTCACTTCCTTGCAGATATCAGCTATCGGAGCATTGCTCCAAGAACATGAAGTATTTCTTCAGCTTTAGAAGAGTGGAGCTTTGGGGGGAAAAAAAAACACTGGCAAATGAATAGTTTGCTTCAGGCAACGGTTATGCTTTAGGCATAAATTTAGGGTGTGGTTGTTGAAATTGCACCCCAATCAAAAATTTCTTCCATTTTGTGGAGTATGTTACTCTTAGTCTAATGGATTATTTTCTGCTATTCATCAATATGTCTGAACCCCTCAGGAGCACAATTTTTCATCGGAATTCAACCAGAAATGATCTATGCTGTAAGGTGGAGACAATGGAGGTTGGGATGTAGAATTTTGCCGTGGTTCTTAGACAGAAGATACTCCATCAGTGGTAAAGTTATAGGCAACCAGACAGAAAGCTGATCTAGGTCCATGAACCAATATTTTCTTGGCCATACCGATGCAATCAGAATTAATATTGGTTTGTCTCTTTTCAGCTTCCTGAGTACCTTCAGAAAAAGAGGAACTCAACCAGACATAGGAGATGAATGGACCATGGAAGAAGAAAGGCATCTGTGATGGAACCCAGACTGTGGCCTGCCCCAGAGCAAAATATTATGCACTTGTTATTGAGGTTGGTTGCAAACAAGCCTATTGCTTGGTACCCCCAGTGGTGGAAGATCTGAAGCAGAACATCCTTCCTGACTGATCACTCATGAAAAGCCTTCAGGGAAACATTGAGACAAATGCATAAATTCCATAAAAGAATAGCTTCTTGGTACAGTAGAGGCTATTTTACACCTCCCTGCTTGTTCAGATAGAACAAGACAGTGGTGTTCTATGTAAGAACTTGTACCACCTAGTTCCTGATGCTGGACAAACATTTTGCAGACCCGAAGAATAGCTTGGAGCTCTAATACGTTTATATGGAGGTGAAACTTCCTGAGATGACCAAAGAGGTTTTGTCTGTAGTTGACTGGGATGGGCTCCCCAAACTTTGATAGACAACTTTCCAGAATCATAGCTGGTTCTGGGGACAAAAATGGCACTTCTTTGTGCACATTGTTCAGGTCTCTAGCACCAGCTGAGAGACTGAAACACTCATGCAGGTACACAAAGCTGCATGTCCAAGGGGTGTCTAAAAGGATGATATACCACATGGAGCCACGTCTGTAGACAGTGAAGGTGAAATCTGGCATGCAGTTATGTACGTGCATGAGGCCACGTGGCCTGGAGCTGAAGGCAGGCATGCACTGATGTCACTGAGTTGGATTTGAGACTTTCTGAGAGAAAGGCTACAAACTGAAACCTTCCCTGAAAGGTAAGCCATAGTGGTCACGCCATCGAGGTCTGCTCCTATGAGTTGTGTTGGTTGTAACTATGATTTGTCCAAATTTAGTTTCAGGTGCAGATGGGAAAATAGCTGTTTGATGACTAGGATACCGTTTGGGCCTGGTCTCTTGATGCTCCATGTACTAGCCGACCATTTGGGTAAAGAAAATTTGAATGCTCAAATGGCAGAGGTGGGATGCTATTGCTGCCATGTACTAGGTGCAGACCCTTGAGGCTGATGACAGTCTGAAGAGAAGCACTGTGTACTGGTAATAGTTGGTACCTGCTATGAATCAAAGGTACTTCCTATGGCAAGGATGTATTGCTACATGGAAGTATGAGTCCTGTAAACTGAGGGTACCATACAAATTCCCAATCTCCAGGAAAGGGATAATAGAAGCAAGCAGACCATCCTGAACTTGCTTTCTTAGATGTACAATGGGGCAAGGCCACCAGATTGTTTAGGAGCAGAAAGTAATGGGAATAGAAGCTATTTCTTCTGTGTTAGTAAGGACCTTCTTTCATCACTTCCAATTCTAGAGATATAGTTCCTGAAGTAATAGTCTTGTGAGAAGCATCCCTGAAAGGACAGGGAGGGTGGACTCGGAAAAGGGAGGAAGTTCATTGGATAACATAACCTTCCTTTGATGGGCTGAGCACCCAGTTGTCTCATGTGATGCTTTCCCAAGCACAGTGAAAGAGGAACAGACATCATCCAAAGCGAGGAGATATAGTTGGTATGCTGTCCTTGACCAAGAAGTCAAAAAGATTGCTTGGAATTTGCAGCTGTCTGGTGAGAAGGGACTCCTGCTGCCGAAGATGGCTGGAGACATCGGGGTCTTGACTTTCTCTTAGAGGCATACTGTGAATGACCTCTGTGGGAAAGAGGGTCTGGAGTAAGATTATGGACTAAACTGTTTCCTCTTGGTAACCAAAGTATAAACTCCTAATGAATGAACTATTGCACGAGTGTGTTTCAACGTGCGCACAGTGTCATCTGTTTTAGCAGAATACAGTTTAGAACCCTCAAAAGGTAAGACTTTTATGGTGTTCTGCAGCTCCCTTGGAATGCCAGAAGCCTGCAGTGAAGAATAATGCTGCATGGAGATTGCAGTGACCACAGAATGCAAAGCCATATCAGCAGCATCTATTGCTGCCTTGAGGTATGCATGAGCTATAAGATATCCCTCTGAAATCAAAACTAAAAACTGTTCTTTATACTCCTCTGACAATTTGTCAGCAAATTTAGAAATGGCAGATAAATTAATAAAGTTATATTTTGACAAAAGAACCTAATAATTAGCAACTCTCATTTGAAGAGTGGCAGTAGAATAAACCGTTTGGTTGTATAAATCAGTCTCTTAAATGTCTTATCTTTGGGAGTGGCCTTAAGATGGGGTTGATAGGACCTCTCATTAAACCACGAAAGAATCAGGAACTAGATGGGTAAAGAAAGAGTCAAGATCTTATTGAGGGACTTGATATCATTTGTGCACAACACTTCCTGGGGCAGGAGCCTATTATTAGGAAAGTGCATGGATTCTCTTGCACAAGTTCCACATGTGCCCCTACAGAACTGCCCACCACTTCATGAAGTCCTGAAAAAACTCTAAAGTACTCTGGGAGGCAGACGCAAGACAAGGACTCTGGAGAGACAGTCTCATCTGGTGAAGATGAGGAACTCTGAGAGGTGGGAAGATCTAGGGTTCCTCCATTAATTCTCCTTTCATGGGTCCTAACAAGAAAACCCCTCACCTAAACAACCCAAACATTTTTGGGTCACAACTCACTTCCCCAGTTTTTGTCAATGCATCTTGATGCTTATATTATGCACTCTTTGGGACACAACCTGTCTTCGTATAAACTGTCTTTACATAAAGTGCAATGTATACCCCTGCTGCTGTATAAATACTATTTATTTGAAGTAAGTGGGATGTATGTGTTATTGAATTGTGAAGACAGTTGTAAAGCAAGGAGCATAACAAAATGAGCCTCAGCAAAATATGCACTAAGGCAACAATGATCAGCTCCCAGTGCACTTCCAACCTGCTGGGCGAGTGTACAGTACATCCATACCCAAAATCCACAAAAGAGCAAGAGCACACATAAATGTTCTCTGTCGCTGTCTGTAAAAATGGCAATATACATTATATATTATGAGGTACAGGCATTTTTTGCAGAATTTATTTAAATTAATGCAACTCACAGTAACCAACTGCATTTATTAGGGGTATAATTATTTTCACCTTCTGAAGGTTTAAATATATGTAGTGTTGGTATGTGGTGTCAAAGTCAATGTTTTTATTATAATGCTGCTGTTAGGCAACTTCTTTCATAATAAAAGACGTAACTCAGCATTCTCAATCTGCTCTCAGCTTCATTAAGAGGCATCCATAGGTTCTTTCCAGTTCTATAAATACCACTGTCCTCACTTTTCCACCTAAAATCCCACTCACAGTGATAAAGATATAGGGAAAAAATGTCTAAATATGAACATGTGGCTAAAAGATTTCTGCTTGCAGAATTCTGTCTTCTTTACCACACACACTAGAGCCTTCCTGGTCCAGCTCTTTTCTTGGGGTCATTTAGACATTTCACTGAACATATTCCAAAAAACGTGAACATTCTTGAGGTGGCACTCCAGTTCCTTATGTAACCAAGCTAGAAAAGCCATTTGTTCGTGAAATCAGTAGTGTGCTCTAATCATGCACACAGTACTAACGGAAGTAATAACAAAGCTGTCTTAGGAAGGATGCTCTAATACCGAAGCAGAAGCAGTCTGATGGAGTAAAAGAAAATGGTACCATTACTGTTAGTCCAGGGCAAGTCCATTGTTCCAAAACTTCTGATTAAAAGAAACTTACCTGAGTTCCCCCAACAAAGGAGACAACTGTGGGCATCTGCTATAGAGCAGAAGGAAAAGAGAACAAGAACGAAAAAAAAATCCTGAATCAAATATCAAAGCTATCTAAGCAGAAGAATTCTATTCTCAGAGGGAATTTTAACTATCCACGTAGCTATTGAGTATACTCAAAAAGATTTCTAACTTCCAGAACTAGAAGTCACTTAATGATTCAGGAAGTACAGAGTCAAACCAGAGAAGCAGCCACCTTGAATTTCCTTCCTACTTATCAAAAGAAAAGAATTTAGGAAAGGAATCTGTAAGCTCTTCAGAGTCGGGACCATGCCCTTCAATGCGTTTGTGCACCACCTAGCACAGCGAGGTCACAAAAATTATTTCCATTCTAAAAAGATTTGCAAAGACAGGGATAAATGTTTCACAGAATGAAGCAGTGTATGGGTATGAGATTTAGCAGTGTATCCATTTGCAGCACTTTCCTCATCAATGGTCTCTATCACCAAGTTCAGGAAACAGTGTCCCCATGGTTGTTGATGTATCTTTGACTGTTTATTTTATGCACTAAAAATCCATTAGGCTATTTTGTCAAAGGGATCTTTATTTTTCATGAATGTCGTAGTACTAAGTCTGATTGATGAATGCCTTAAATAAACTGCTTAGGGAACACTACAAAATTCAGTGTTTTCTAATTCTAATATTTATTTTATCTTTTCTTTTAATTTTGGTATGTATATTTATAATTTATCATCTTCATCTCTTCTGTCATCTGCTCACTTGTTTTTAAGGCTTCTCTCACTGTGGCAGGTAAACATACATCATACCAGCGTATGGGCACCTTACACCATTAAGCAAAGAAATAACCTCTTCAAAATAAGACTTAATTAAACCTCTGCTTCCTGCTAAAAAATGATGAAACAGTAAGAGTCAATCAAAGGTAAGAATGACAAGCAGGAACCATATGGAATCTGCATGTGAAATCTCCTGGGGAAGAAAAGTACTCTTTACAATCCTTTGGCCATCTCTGAGAAAGGGAAAAATGAACCCCACTGAAGGTCCTTCCCTTTCCCCGTTACCAATTTCTCAAACAAGTCAACACAATCTCACAGGTGGTTAATTGCTACAGTTCGAATAAAAATTAACAAGGTGTCATAAACAGATAGCTAAGGGTTAATGTCTCTTTCACCTGAAGCACCTGACCAGAGGACCAATCAGGAAACCGGATTTTTTCAACTTTGGGTGGAGGGAACTGAGTGTTTTTGTCTTTGTTTTCTGGCTGCCTGCTTGCTCTGAGCTTTGGAGAAGTAGTTCTACTTTCTAGTCTTCTGTTTCTAAGTGTAAGGACAAAGAGATCAGATAGTAAGTTCTATGGTTTTCTTTTCTTTGGTATTTGCATGAATATAAGTGCTGGAGTGCTTTGATTTGTATTCTTTTTGAATAAGGCTGTTTATTCAATATTCTTTTAAGAAATTGCCCTGTATTGTGTCATCTTAATACAGAGAGACTATTTGTATTTTTTCTTTCTTTTTTTTATATAAAGCTTTCTTTTAAGACCTGTTGGAGTTTTTCTTTACTGCAGGGAAATTGAGTCTGTACTCACCAGGGAATTGGTGGGAGGAAGAAATCAGGGGAGATCTGTGTGTGTTGAAGTGGCTAGCCTGATTTTGCATTCCCTCTGGGTGAAGAGGAAAGTACTTTTTGTTTCCAGGATTGGGAACAGAGAGGGAGATTCACTCTGTTTGGATTCACAGAGCTTGTGTCTGTGTATCTCTCCAGGAGCACCTGGAGGGGGGAAGGGAAAAAGGATTATTTCCCTTTGTTGTGAGACTCAAGGGATTTGGGTCTTGGGGTCCCCAGGGAAGGTTTTTCAGGGGGACCAGAGTGCCCCAAAACACTCTAATTTTTTGGGTGGTGGCAGCAGGTACCAGGTCCAAGCTGGTAACTAAGCTTGGAGGTTTTCATGCTAACCCCCATATTTTGGACGCTAAGGTCCAAATCTGGGACCTAAGGTTATTACATGGTGGCAGTGGTGGGATATAGACAGAATCCAGAAGCCAGTAGAAATATTATATTTTTCGTTTCTCTGCTAAGGGCTTTTTAGCAGAGAGAAACAGTTTGGTTTTAAAAGGGAACCAGAGAGAAATTTTTTTTTTCTGCTCTCTCTGGCAGTTTGTGGCTTGCATGTTAAGCAGAAGTCGTTAAGGACTATTAACAGTCTTTTGTCACACAATAGCCCTCCCATTAGGAGTCAAGTACCAGCACTTATAGGCATGCAAATAAAGTGGTTTTTCTGGTTTCCCTTCATTGAACATTAGCTAGAAAGAGAAAAAGAGCAAAAGGCCTGGTATAACAGACATGCCAGAGAACGTTCCTTCAAGGTAGGAGACCAGGTTATGGTCTTAAAGGCGCAACAGGCCCATAAGATGGAAGCATCATGGGAAGGGCCATTCACGGTCCAAGAGCGCCTGGGAGCTGTAAACTACCTCATAGCATTTCCCAATTCCTCACTAAAGCCTAAAGTGTACCATGTTAATTCTCTCAAGCCTTTCTATTCCAGAGACTTACAGGTTTGTCAGTTTACAGTCCAGGGAGATGATGCTGAGTGGCCTGACGGTGTCTACTACGACGGGAAAAAAGACGGTGGCGTGGAAGAGGTGAACCTCTCAACCACCCTGGAACGTCTGCAGCGGCAACAAATCAAGGAGCTGTGCACTAGCTTCGCCCCATTGTTCTCAGCCACCCCAGGACGGACTGAACGGGCATACCACTCCATTGATACAGGTAATGCTCACCCAATCAGAACCCCACCCTACCGAGTGTCTCCTCATGCCCAAGCTGCTATAGAACGGGAGATCCAGAACATGCTACAGATGGGTATAATCCGCCCATCTTCCAGTGCATGGGCATCTCCAGTGGTTCTGGTACCCAAACCAGATGGGGAAATACGCTTTTGCGTGGACTACCGTAAGCTAAATGCTGTAACTCGTCCGGACAACTATCCAATGCCACGTACCGATGAGCTATTGAAAAAGTTGGGACGTGCCCAGTTCATCTCTACAATAGACTTAACCAAGGGGTACTGGCAAGTACCGCTAGATGAACCTGCCAAGGAGAGGTCAGCATTCGTCACCCATGCGGGGGTGTATGAATTCAATGTCCTTCCTTTCGGCCTTCGAAATGCACCCGCCACCTTCCAGAGGCTGGTAGATGGTCTACTAGCTGAACTGGCAGACTTTGCAGTTGCCTACCTCGATGATGTGGCCATTTTTTCAGACTCCTGGCCCGAACACCTACTACACCTGGAAAAGGTCTTTGAGCGCATCAGGCAGGCAGGACTAACTGTTAAGGCCAAAAAGTGTCAAATAGGCCAAAACAGAGTAACTTACCTGGGGCACCAGGTGGGTCGAGGAACCATAAACCCCCTACAGGCCAAGGTGGATGCTATCCAAAAGTGGCCTGTCCCACGGTCCAAGAAGCAGGTCCAATCCTTCTTAGGCTTGGCCGGATACTACAGGCGATTTGTACCCCACTACAGCCAAATCGCTGCCCCACTGACCGACCTGACCAAAAAGACCCAGCCAAATGCAGTTAAGTGGACTGATGAGTGTCAAAAGGCCTTTACCCAACTTAAGGCAACGCTCATGTCTGACCCTGTGCTCAGGGCCCCGGACTTTGACAAGCCATTCCTAGTAACCACAAATGCATCTGAGCGTGGTATAGGAGCAGTGCTCATGCAGGAAGCAACAGATCACAACTTCCATCCTGTCGTGTTTCTCAGTAAGAAACTGTCTGAGAGGGAAAGTCACTGGTCAGTCAGTAAAAAGAAATGCTATGCCATTGTGTACGCCCTGGAAAAGCTACGCCCATATGTTTGGGGACGGCGGTTCCAACTACAAACTGACCATGCTGCACTAAAGTGGCTTCATACTGCCAAGGGGAACAACAAGAAACTTCTTCGTTGGAGTTTAGCTCTCCAAAATTTTGATTTTGAAATTCAACACATCACAGGAGCTTCTAATAAAGTTGCTGATGCACTCTCCCGTGAAAGTTTCCCATAATTCAGTAGTTAAAAAGTGTTCTTAAAATGTAGAAGTCTGTTAGTTATATACTTAGGAGTATATGTAAAGGTGTATGTGTTGTATTAATCTGTTTATTTTCAAGTTCTAGAAGGAAATCGCCGCCAGTGAGCTTCCCCACTGTCTGCAATTTGGGGGGCGTGTCATAAACAGATAGCTAAGGGTTAATGTCTCTTTCACCTGAAGCACCTGACCAGAGGACCAATCAGGAAACCGGATTTTTTCAACTTTGGGTGGAGGGAACTGAGTGTTTTTGTCTTTGTTTTCTGGCTGCCTGCTTGCTCTGAGCTTTGGAGAAGTAGTTCTACTTTCTAGTCTTCTGTTTCTAAGTGTAAGGACAAAGAGATCAGATAGTAAGTTCTATGGTTTTCTTTTCTTTGGTATTTGCATGAATATAAGTGCTGGAGTGCTTTGATTTGTATTCTTTTTGAATAAGGCTGTTTATTCAATATTCTTTTAAGAAATTGCCCTGTATTGTGTCATCTTAATACAGAGAGACTATTTGTATTTTTTCTTTCTTTTTTTTATATAAAGCTTTCTTTTAAGACCTGTTGGAGTTTTTCTTTACTGCAGGGAAATTGAGTCTGTACTCACCAGGGAATTGGTGGGAGGAAGAAATCAGGGGAGATCTGTGTGTGTTGAAGTGGCTAGCCTGATTTTGCATTCCCTCTGGGTGAAGAGGAAAGTACTTTTTGTTTCCAGGATTGGGAACAGAGAGGGAGATTCACTCTGTTTGGATTCACAGAGCTTGTGTCTGTGTATCTCTCCAGGAGCACCTGGAGGGGGGAAGGGAAAAAGGATTATTTCCCTTTGTTGTGAGACTCAAGGGATTTGGGTCTTGGGGTCCCCAGGGAAGGTTTTTCAGGGGGACCAGAGTGCCCCAAAACACTCTAATTTTTTGGGTGGTGGCAGCAGGTACCAGGTCCAAGCTGGTAACTAAGCTTGGAGGTTTTCATGCTAACCCCCATATTTTGGACGCTAAGGTCCAAATCTGGGACCTAAGGTTATTACACAAGGATCCCTTATTTTTGTCTTTGTCTACTGCCAAGAAGAGAGAGTCAGCTAAAGATAACACTGTGTCTGTACTAAACACAAGTCTAAAAACAGATAGGTAGTAGGGATCATAAGGTTCTGAAGACACTGAAGTTGCTTCAACTTCATCTATTCTCAATAATCCTCCCTAAAAGTGAGAAGCTGAGATTGATTAGTAACTGCGTGCAGGGGCGGCTCTAGGTATTTTGCCGCCCCAAGCACGGCAGGCAGGCTGCCTTCGGTGGCTTGCATGTGGGCGGTCCCCAGTCCCGCGGATTCGGCAGCAGCCTGCGGGAGGTCCGCTGAAGCCGCGGGACCAGCGGAACCTCCGCAGGCATGCCACCGAAAGCAAACTACCTGCCGCCCTCGCGGCGACCGGCAGAGTGCCCCCCGTGGCTTGCCACTACAAGCACGTGCTTGGTGTGCTGGTGCCTGGAGCTGCCCCTGATTGTGCGTTAATGTCACTCTCTGGTTCCCTGAGTAGGAGGTGTGAATAATCTCCCTCAGTAACAGGCCTAAAATCCGTGCATTTCTTCAGTCAGCCTTGGGGACAAGAGTTCAGCATACAGGCAATGGATACAACTCTCTCAGTACATCTAAGACTTCACTAAATAAGAGGAACTCAGTAACACCTTCACTGCGCTGGGCCCAGTCAGCCCAAATCTGATGGATCTTTTCAGAAAAGCATATGGATTATAAAAAATCAACTCTAACCCAACTGAGACAAGCAGAATTTACCAGACTGTCTTCCACTCTGAACAGTTCCCCTGTATGAGACACTGTTGATCTGTAGTAAAGGAAAGGAATTACCTATTTGCCTCTGTCAGCACAGCAAAGAAAAGTAAAAATTCTCTAAAATGTAACTGATCTGATTGAGAGCAAGTTTTCCACTGCTATCATTCAGTTTCCTCACTTGTTGCTTCATTAGTATATAGAAGTGTCATAGAATTGGAAGGGACCTCAGGAGGTTATCTAGTCCAACCCCCTCCTCAAAGCAGGGCCAATCCCCAACTAAATCCCCAAATGGTCTCCTCAAGGATTGAATTCACAATCCTGGGTTTAGCAGGCCAATGCTCTAACCACTGAGCTATATATATAACTGTGATCACTGAGGACAATGTGAAGGTAGAATGAAATGTAGGTGTCAATCTAACAGTGTTTGTAGACAAAAGGTTGCCACAATACTCACAAAACCATCAGCAAAATGGTTCAGTGATGAAGCAGAACAATCCATCAGTCACATCTGGAACTCAGAGCTATTGACTTGGGGGGGGGGGATAGAGGGGGGAATTAAGTAGGCCCCTCATCCTAAAGGAGCAAGGTGAGGCTGTGATTTCAGCCTGGAGAGGTCAGAATTCTG
Organism: Gopherus flavomarginatus; assembly: GCF_025201925.1. NCBI lineage: Eukaryota > Metazoa > Chordata > Testudines > Testudinidae > Gopherus > Gopherus flavomarginatus. Next base: position 215,908,946 of record NC_066620.1, on the reverse strand, counting down.
TCCATGTCAAAAGTGTAACATGACATCTCAAATCTCTACTCCCATCCCACAGATAAGACACCAGTGGAGGAGAAGATGGCTCAGGGTGGACACAGCCAGCTGGTTACTTCTGGCAGCAGGCAGTGCTCCACCCCTGCTGCGAACCCTCCTGCTGTGGTAATAGATAACCGTTATGCTCTTCTTGATACAGGAGAGAAGGAATCACCCCCAACAGTTAAGGAGGCGAAGCCTCGTACCCGTAAGGCTGGGAGGTCTGCTGCCACCACTGATAATAAGAAACGTAGGGTAGTGGTGGTTGGAGACTCTCTGCTGAGGGGGACGGAGACACCCATCTGTTGCCCTGACCGTTCATCCCGGGAGGTATGCTGCCTGCCAGAGGCCCGTATCCGAGATGTTACAGAGGCATTGTCGAAGATTATCTGGCCTTCTGACTACTACCCCATGCTACTCATCCATGTGGGCACAAATGATACTGTGAGGTGTGACACTGAGCAGATCAAGAGTGACTACAGGGCTCTTGGAGTACAGGTTAAGGAGTTTGGAGCGCAGGTGGTATTCTCGTCGATTCTTCCTGTCGAAGGTAGGGGCCCGGGCAGAGACAGATGCATTGTGAAGGTGAATGCCTGGCTGCGAAGATGGTGTCGCCAGGAGGGCTTTGGCTTCCTCGACCACAGGATGCTATTCGAGGAAGGACTGCTAAGCACAGATAGTGTTCACCTTTCGAGGAGGGGAAAGGCCTTATTTGCGCACAGACAGGCTAACCTAGTAAGGAGGGCTTTAAACTAGGTTCGACGCGGACAGGTGAGCAAACCCCACAGGTAAGTGGGGAACAAGACCTGGGAGATGGGTTGGAAACAGGAGGGAGCACGGGCTATAATGGCAGAGAGAAAGGAGGGTCAGGGCAAAGCTGGGAAGCAAGATCAAACCAGTATCTTAGATGCCTATATACAAATGCAAGAAGTATGGGTAATAAGCAGGAAGAACTGGAAGTGCTAATAAATAAATACAACTATGACATTGTTGGCATTACTGAAACTTGGTGGGATAATACACATGACTGGAATGTTGGTGTGGATGGATATAGTTTGCTGAGGAAGGATAGACAGGGGAAAAAGGGAGGAGGTGTTGCCTTATATATTAAAAATGTACACACTTGGACTGAGGTAGAGATGGACATAGGAGATGGAAGTGTTGAGAGTCTCTGGGTTAGGCTAAAAGGGGTAAAAAACACGGGTGATGTGCTGGGAGTCTACCAAAGGCCACCTAATCAGGTAGAAGAGGCTTTTTTCAAACAACTAACAAAATCATCCAAAGCCCAAGATTTGGTGGTGATGGGGGACTTCAACTATCCAGATATATGTTGGGAAAATAACACCGCGAGGCACAAACTATCCAATAAGTTCCTGGACTGCATTGCAGACAACTTTTTATTTCAGAAAGTTGAAAAAGCTACTGAGGGGAAGCTGTTCTAAACTTGATTTTAACAAATAGGGAAGAACTTGTTGAGAATTTGAAAGTAGAAGGAAGCTTGGGTGAAAGTGATCATGAAATCATAGAGTTTGCAATTCTAAGGAAAGGTAGAAGGGAGTACAGCAAAATAGAGACAATGGATTTCAGGAAGGCGGATTTTGGTAAGCTCAGGGAGCTGATAGGTAAGGTCCCATGGGAATCAAGACTGAGGGGAAAAACAACTGAGGAGAGTTGGCAGTTTTTCAAAGGGACGCTATTAAGGGCCCAAAAGCAAGCTATTCCGATGGTTAGGAAAGATAGAAAATGTGGCAAAAGACCACCTTGGCTTAACCACGAGATCTTGCGTGACCTACAAAACAAAAAGGCGTCATATAAAAAATGGAAACTAGGTCAGATTACAAAGGACAAATATAGGCAAATAACACAGGAATGCAGAGGCAAGATTAGAAAGGCAAAGGCACAAAATGAACTCAAACTAGCTATGGGAATAAAGGGAAACAAGAAGACTTTTTATCAATACATTAGAAGCAAGAGGAGGACCAAGGACAGGGTAGGCCCACTGCTCAGTGAGGAGGGAGAAACAGTAACGGGAGACTTGGAAATGGCAGAGATGCTTAATGACTTCTTTGTTTCGGTCTTCACTGAGAAGTCTGAAGGAATGTCTAATATAGTGAATGCTTACGGGAAGAGTGTAGGTTTAGAAGATAAAATAAAAAAAGAGCAAGTAAAAAATCACTTAGAAAAGTTAGATGCCTGCAAGTCACCAGGGCCTGATGAAATGCATCCTAGAATACTCAAGGAGTTAATAGAAGAGATATCTGAGCCTCTAGCTATTATCTTTGGGAAATCATGGGAGACGGGGGAGATTCCAGAAGACTGGAAGGGGGCAAATATAGTGCCCATCTATAAAAAGGGAAATAAAAACAACCCAGGAAACTACAGACCAGTTAGTTTAACTTCTGTGCCAGGGAAGATAATGGAGCAGACAATTAAAGAAATCATCTGCAAACACTTGGAAGGTGGTAAGGTGGTAGGGAATAGCCAGCATGGATTTGTAAAGAACAATTCGTGTCAAACTAATCTGATAGCATTCTTTGATAGGATAACGAGCCTTGTGGATAAGGGAGAAGCGGTGGATGTGATATACCTAGACTTTAGTAAGGCATTTGATACGGTCTCACATGATATTCTTATAGATAAACTAGGAAAGTACATTTTAGATGGGGCTATTATAAGGTGGGTGCATAACTGGCTGGATAACCGTACTCAGAGAGTAGTTGTTAATGGCTCCCAATCCTGCTGGAAAGGTATAACAAGTGGGGCTCTGCAGGGGTCTGTTTTGGGACCAGCTCTGTTCAATAACTTCATCAACGATTTAGATGTTGGCATAGAAAGTACGCTTATTAAGTTTGTGGATGATACCAAACTGGGAGGGATTGCAACTGCTTTGGAGGACAGGGTCAAAATTCAAAACGATCTGGACAAATTGGAGAAATGGTCTGAGGTAAACAGGATGAAGTTCAATAAAGATAAATGCAAAGTGCTCCACTTAGGAAGGAACAATCAGTTTCACACATACAGAATGGGAGGAGACTGTCTAGGAAGGAGTATGGCAGAAAGAGATCTAGGGGTCATAGTGGACCACAAGCTTAATATGAGTCAACAGTGTGATACTGTTGCAAAAAAAGCAAACGTGATTCTGGGATGCATTAACAGGTGTGTTGTAAACAAGAGATGAGAAGTCATTCTTCCGCTTTACTCTGCGCTGGTTAGGCCTCAACTGGAGTATTGTGTCCAGTTCTGGGCACCGCATTTCAAGAAAGATGTGGAGAAATTGGAGAGGGTCCAGAGAAGAGCAACAAGAATGATTAAAGGTCTTGAAAACATGACCTATGAAGGAAGGCTGAAGGAATTGGGTTTGTTTAGTTTGGAAAAGAGAAGACTGAGAGGGGACGTGATAGCAGTTTTCAGGTATCTAAACGGGTGTCATCAGGAGGAGGGAGAAAACTTGTTCCCTTAGCCTCCAATGATAGAAGAAGAAGCAATGGGCTTAAACTGCAGCAAGGGAGATTTAGGTTGGACATTAGGAAAAAGTTCCTAACTGTCAGGGTAGTTAAACACTGGAATAGATTGCCTAGGGAAGTTGTGGAATCTCCATCTCTGAAGATATTTAAGAGTAGGTTAGATAAATGTCTATTAGGGATGGTCTAGACAGTATTTGGTCCTGCCATGAGGGCAGGGGACTGGACTCGATGACCTCTCGAGGTCCCTTCCAGTCTATGAGTCTATGAGTGTATTGTGACATTGCACTCCATACGATTTTATGAAAATATGCTAATGAGTTTGAATATAATATGATTGGAATATGCTTCATGCAAAAGGTCATTGGGAACTGGGTATCTGGGTGCTGGAGACAGGAGCACTTCTTAAGCTGTTTTCAGTTAAGTCTGCAGCTTTGGAGAACGTGGTTCAGACCTGGGTCTGTGTTTGCAGGAGGCTAGCGTGTCTGGCTCAACAAGACAGGGTACTGAAGTCCCAAGCTGGCAGGGAAAATGGGCTCAGAGATAGTCTCAGCACATCAGGTGGTAGTCCCAAGGGGGTCTCTGTGACCGAACCCGTCACATGTATTTCATATAAAATATCATTAATTTGAAAAATATTATACCACCACCAACTACACACTGCAGTAATTTAGAAAAGTAAATATTTTGAATGCACAGTTGTCAACACTGAAGTAAATGCCAACGCATGCTAAGAGTTATCACATAGGAATGTCTGAAATACTACCCTTCTACAGGAAATAATTAGGGAAATTACATGACAGACTTTTTTTAAATGGTAGACCACTGTACTTATACAGGTATAAAATGTATGTATCTGAAAGCTTATGCTTTCTCTTGTTTTTTTTAATACGTGAAGCGCTAACCTGCTGTGAATCACTGGCTCAGGTTTGGTGCAACGACGTGGCATGTTTCTAAAGTAGTGACTTTTTCAGTAATTATTACTTATCATGTGTAATGTGGATGTGCCTAGGACCACAGTCATGGACCAAGAACCCATTGTACTAAGCACTGTACAAACACACACCAAAAAGACAGAGCGCTTACAATCTAAGCATACAACTGTATACAACAACAAATGAATATAAACAGCCAGACTGGAGTGAACCATATGAAAACAATATTATTTGCATTACCATAGAACCTAGGAGACCTAGTCATAGATCAGGATCCCATTATGCTGGGCATTGTACAAACACAGAACAAGATGGCTCCTACCCCACTGAGCTTACAGTCCAAGTATAAGACAAAAGACAACAAATGGACATGGACAGATAGACACCAGAATACACGGAAACAAAGAAACAACATTGGTCAGCATGGCTGGCAATTGTATCGGTGTACGGGGAGCTCCTCCTATGTGTGAGGGGCAGCATGAGAAAGCAGTAAGGTGCAATGAAGGCTGGTATCGTTAGTAGAGCAGAGGCGGAGTCAACATCTTGATATCATAAGACAACTAGTAGGTAGGGTCGGAATAGGCCATGAAAGTGAAGACAAGCAGGTTGTGTCTGATGCAATGGAGAAAGATTAATAGATTCCAAGGTCAGAAGAGACCATTGTGATCATCTAGTTTGACTTCCTGTATAGTACAGGCCAGAGCAACACTCCAATGCAGAAACTACAGAACCCGAACCACCAAAAAAGAAAATCAACCTTCTGCTGGGGGCATCTGACTCAGATGATGAAAATGAACCCAAGTGTCGGTCTGCACTGCTTTGGATTGTTATCAAGTAGAACCCAGAAGGGACATATGAATCTTTAGCACATCTGGCACGTAAATATCTTGCAACGCCAGTTACAAGTGCCATGAGAATACCTGTTCTCACTTTCAGGTGACATTGTAAACAAGAAGCAGGCAGCATTATCTCCTGCAAATGTAACCAAACTTGTTTGTCTGAGCAATTGGCTGAATAAGAAGTAGCACTGAGTGGACTTGCAGACTCTAAAATTTTACAGCGTTTTATTTTTGAATGTGGGTTTTTTGTACATAATTCTACATTTGTAAGTTCTTCTTTCATGATAAAGAGATTGCACTACAGTACTTGTATTAGGTGAACTGAAAATACTATTTCTTTTGTTTTTTTACAATGCAAATACTTGTAATCAAAAATAAATATAAAGTGAGCACTGTACACTTTATATCCTGTGTTGTAATTGAAATCAACATATTTGAAAATGAAGAAAACATTCACAAATAAATAAATGGTATTCTATTATTGTTTAACAGTGCAATTAATCACGATTAATTTTTTTAATTGCACGATTAATTGTGATTAATTTTTTAATCACTTGACAGCCCTAATAGAAATAATTCAGAACCATCAAATTCTGTATAGTGCAAGCCTCTGTATCTGCAGAGTCTTATTTCTGTTACTGTGATCTACCTGCTCCCTTCCCTCCTAGTCATTATTACTAGAACTTGGCACATTTTTTTTGCTGAAACTTTCTTCCAGTGAAAAATGGAGAATCAGAGTTTCCCAAAGAGTTTAGCAAATTCATGTGTTCGCTTATCTATAAGGAAGAGTAAAGTATCATGTGAACTGATAGAAAAACTCATCCTAGCTCTTTATTTGCACAGTGCTTCTGATCTTGAACCAATCTGTTTGCAAGCTGCTCTCTTGCTAATAGGCTTGCCCATGAATGAATTTATTATCTTCAAACACCCCAGAGGCAGACAAATATTTCTCTCCCTACTTTTACAGATGTGGAACAGATGGATGCCCAAAGTTACACAAAGTTTGTGACAAAGCTGGAAAAAAAACAGATCTGACTCCCAGTCCAGTATCTTAACTGTAAGACCATTTTAAAAAGCAACCACAACCTGGTTACATATAATGTAAAGGGAAACACAGCCTGACAACACCATGAGGTGTTTTTGAAATGTATTAAATAAGGTGTTAACTGGAAAACTATTTAAAATGTGATGGATTCTTACTTCAGAGCACTTCATTATTTACTTCATAGCAGTTTAGAAAGGGGTAACTCATTTTATTATAATCCACTGAGAACTGTTTGTACCTAACAATCTTTACAGTACTGAAGCTATAATCTTTACAAACACTTCCCTCCAGTCTGTTGCCCCCTGGTAAGAAAAACAGGTTGCAAAATATGATCTGATCAGATTAAATCCTTAGCAGAGTTAGAGTAAGAATGTATCTTTACTTTGTAACTCTTAGAATTCCTTTGGGAGACTCATATGAAATGATTGTGTGAAATCCCATCCCTTTCCAGTTTGATCTGCCAGTCATTTTCACAAAAGAACATAGCCATGATGGTTTCTCATATTTTACTACAGGAAGCATTACGGCAATGTGTTTTTACAGTAAACTAGAAAGAACAATGTGACTATTTCTGTGGGAGAGTCAAAAGGAACTTCCCCAAAGGCTAGGAATTAATTAAGCTCCACATAACAAGGAGCATCCCACTGTATGAGACATAGTATATAGCTATTCCAAGACAGAGAACATTCATGTGCAGGCAACCACAATGGGAGATCCCCTTCAGTAGTATATCAATCCCAGTAGTATATCTATTTAAAAAGTGCAGTTATATCAATGCAGTCACTAAACATAAATCACAGAAATCACCAGTCAAGCCACTGTTCACATCAACACTTTGCTTGCCTTAACCTTAACCCACAGACCATAATAACCAAACACACACACACACACACACACACACACACACTGCAGTTGCACAAAGAATACTATCAATTCCAGCACAGAATCATGCACTAGCTGCAGACCTCTAGTGAGCTGCAACCCAGTTCAGGATATGTCACCAGGGGCTCTAAGCCAGGGTTTGTGCTAGCAAAGGTTGGTGTAGACCAGGGGTTGGCAGCCTTTCAGAAGTGCTGTGCCGAGTCTTCATTTATTCACTCTAATTTAAGGTTTCCCGTGCCAGTAATACATTTGAATGTTTTTAGAAGGTCTCTTTCTACAAGTCTATAATATATAACTAAACTATTGATATATCTAAAGTAAATAAGGTTTTAAAAATGTTTTAGAAGCTTCATTTAAAATTAAATTAAAATGCAGAGCCCCTCAGACCGTTGGCCAGGACCCAGGAAGTGTGAGTGCCACTGAAAATCAGCTTGTGTGCCGCCTTCGGCACCCATGCCATAGGTTGCCTATTCCTGGTGTAGACTGTAGACCCTCAGGGAGGCTGGCACATCTACTAATTAGTCTTCTTCTCACAATAGCTTTAGAAGACCAAGTTAAAAGGTGAGAGAGAGCTTTCAGCAAAGGGGAAAATTGAAGGCAGATTCTCACAGGTCTTCAGGGGAAACAGTCTATAGGGCTATTATTAAATAACATTTAGATGGAAACACCTTCAGGCCATTCCCTAACCAACAGTCTTACTTCTCCACTCTGTGCCTAAAGAGTTTAATAAATGCTGAAAATGCTTTCAGAAAAATGTGTTTTAAACCTGTCATCTACCCATTTCCTTTGAAACAGATGAACCTGGACTTTAATAGGTCATAGTATACCTTTGAAAACACCGTTTGTTAACAAAGAACTAGAAGGATGAATTTTCCTCTCAAATGTTTCCTATCCTTACATGTTTGTTATATTATTTAGGAGATAAAATTCTCATCATCAGCTACTGCATTGGCCCTTGTCTGCAGTATCTATTGCTACGTAGGAGGAAGTGAATGTACGATCCTTTCTTTTTCTGTACAGCCTAATGTTTATATATATGAACACCATTATTTACTATTCCAAGCTAAATACCGATTCTCTGCTTTCTTGCACACTACTGAATGAAAGAATAAACTAATTAGACTATAAGAATGGTTGAGATATATCTATTCTATACCAAGCGTGGACAGAGGACAAAGAGAGAGAAGGAAAACCTATTTAAAAACTCAATATTTCACAACCAAGAAAGAAGCTTGCCTCATACAGAGAAAGAGGAAGGTGGTGATATAGTCTTGCTTCCTGGAGCGAGTGGTCTTAGAATGAAGTGATCGAAGGCTCAATATCTAGTTGGCAGCCGGTATCAAGCGGAGTGCCCCAGGGGTCGGTCCTGGGGCTGGTTTTGTTCAATATCTTTATTAATGATCTGGATGATGGGATACATTGCTCTCTCAGCAATTTTGCAGATGACAGTAAGCTGGGGGGAGAGGTAGATATGCTGGAGGGTAGGGATAGGGTCCAGAGTGATCTAGACAAATTGGAGGAATGGGCCATAATAAATCTGATAAGGTTCACAAGGACAAGTGCAGAGTCCTGCACTTCGGGCGGAAGAATCCCAGTGATTGCTACAGGCTGGGGACCGACTGGCTAGGCAGCAGGTCTTTGGAAAAGGACCTGGGGATTACAGTGGCCGAGAAGCTGGATATGAGTAAGCAGTGTGCCCCTGTTGCCAAGAAGGCCAATGGCATACTGGGTTGTATTAGTAGGAACATTGCTAGCAGATTGAGGAAAGTGATTATTCCCCTCTATTGGGGAATTATATTGCATCCAGTTTTGGTCCCCACAAGACAGAAGGAATGTGGACAAATTGGAGAGAGTCCAGCGCAGGGAAACAAAAATGATTAGGGGGCTGGGGCACATGACTTATGAGGAGAGACTGAGGGAACTGGGGTTATTTAGTCGGCAGAAGAGAAGAGTGAAGGGAGATTTGATAGCAGCCTTCAACTACCTGAAGGGGATTCCAAAGAGGATGGAGCTCAGCTGTTCTCAGTGGTGGCAGATGACAGAACAAGAAGCAGTGGTCTCAAGTTGCAGTGGGGAAGGTCTAGATTGGATATTAGGAAACACTACTTCATTAGGAGGGTGGTGAAGCACTGGAACGGGTTACCTAGGGAGGTGGTAGAATCTCCATCCTGAGAAGTTTTTAAGGCTCATCTTGACAAAGCCTTGGCTGGGATGATTTAGTTGGTACTGGTCCTGCTCTGAGCAGGGGATTGGACTAGATGACCTCCTGAGGTCTCTTCCAACCCTAATATTCTATGATTCTATGAACTGCAGTGGGTTTGCAGGTGGAGATGAGGACAGAAGAGCCACCACCATCAGAGGGCACACCCCCTGACCAGAGCTAACGGCCAACAGGAGGTGCCAGTGTGGTAAGTGACCGTGTGACAGGATTCAAAACTTCCCCAAAAATAAAATTGTATTTCCCCCTTTAAAAATGATGGTCTTACTCTTGTTTTTAAAAGGCTTGGTCTTTTTTGGCTCTCCCACCCCTTTAAAATATACATTCATTAGAAATATAGGACTAGGTCCTCACCTGTACTTACAGCCCTCGTTACACTGCAAGGGAATCACCAGGTTGCAACCTCTGGACATGGCAAAAAGTGGGGGAGATGGAACAGGAGTGCAGCTGCACTCCAGCTATCCCTTGCTGACAATTCAGCATCTAGGGCAACCATCTTTGCTTCCCCTTTGAATCCTGCACCAAGAAGAGCTCAGCTGGACCTGAGGATCCAGCCCATATGGTTCTGATTTTTCTCACTGCAGGAGAGAATGGAGCCAATGTTTAGATGTCCTGAATAAGCATATGACAGCTGAAGAAACCTCAGCTGCAGCTCTCCTGGTCTCCAGATGAGAGGGGGCTTCTATATACACTTTTCATGGAGCTATATTTGTTAAACTATTTAAACAGCTTTCTGATATGCTCCAAGAATTAGTATGGATGCATTAAAACTGCTGTGTTAGACCTGTGCTTAAACAATTTTCTGAGGTAGGATCTTAGGTTAGAAAACTTTTCTTTAAAAAACCCAACACCACATCATCTTACACAGTTTTGCCCCATTAGTATAACAGTGGCATTGTTGAGTTTTAGATTTATTGTTTCTTCATTACTCCCAGTTTAGCTTTCTTCAGTTTACAAGAAAGAACATGGTTATTCTGTCTGATGTTCAAATCTAACCTGGAATCTAAGACAAGATGGATTCTTTCTGGCTTGTGCATCACCACCAAAGATACTGAAGACCAAATTCTGCCCTCAGTTACACTGGCATAACTCTATTTTCCTCAGTGGAATTATGCAGGTATAAATGATAGGAGGATTTGGCTTTCCAGTTTGAAGTTAATGATTCTCTTGATGATGCATGACCCATAACATAATCTGACCCACTTTCCCACAGGCCTGAAGGCTCTGCAGAACTAACATTTATTTTAGTTACAGAAGTGAGCAGATGTGACTCTAAATGCATCCAGGGATCAATTCTGAATAAGGAGGAACCATTTTTATACAAGCAGCAAAGAGTCCTGTGGCACCATATAGACTAACAGACATTTTGGAGCATGAGCTTTCGTGGGTGAATACCCACTTCGTCGGATGCACGCTCCAAACGTCTGTTAATCTATAAGGTGTCACAGGACTCTCTGCTGCTTTTACAGATCCAGACTAACACGGCTACTCCTCCAATACATTTTTATACAGTCACTTTTCAGAGTAGAATTACATGGTTTCCACGCAAGTGCAGACAGCACTTCAGGGCATCTGAAGATTCAAATCAATTCCCATTCCATCTCTGCTCTATTTAGGTGCTTATTTTAGCTCACAGGGACCCTGGGAGAGCTGCTGCTCAGGTTTCAGTATTGAGTTTTGATGTCACCGTTCAGATTCTCCAAAGATTTATCAAAATCCTCCAGCAAAGAGTAGGAAATTGGTACCTGATATTTCTAGCATAAAATAAAATAGAGGGCTGTCTTTATTTACAGTCAAGAAGAACAAGGGCACACTTTTAGCCTTCGCAGTTCACCTTTAAAATGAAATTCAAGCCTGATATATATATTCTGACTTACCATGCCACAGTTTTACAGCAAGTTAAGAACTGCATTTGAGGAAGGCAATCCAATGTAAACCTATAATTCTACTTATAATCAATGCTTATGGTTGAGGCCAATCAATGCTATGTTGAGGGCAAATTTTTATAGTATTGCAAGGGAAACAGAAACAAAAAAGATCTTTAAGTAAGATCCTAAAACAAACTTTGTTTTCCTAACTTCCTTTTCATAGGTTCCCTATTCCGCAAATGCTTCTATTCATTTTAAAATAGGCAGAAGAGAGTAGGAGAGGGAAGAAGCATACTGTGGTTTTTCACCCGTTTTTTATTTTAAAGTGAATTTATTTTTGGTAGGAGATATTCAATAACAGAGCTCTGGAGACTCAAATCCTTTGTTTATCCACAGAACAAGCAAAGCACAGGAAGAGGCCAAGCAAATTATCTTGTTACCAGCTCAGATATGTCTAAATGACGTTCTGGAGAAATCAACTCTAGGAAGGAAGAGAGACATTCGTTTCTATAGCTTACTCGATATTTGAGTTCTCTGACAAGCGTGCCAACAAGGAGATCAGTAGTACCAAGCTGCCTTTATAACATATGGACCAATGTCCACCAATTCATTTCAGGTGGTTCAAACAACCTTCAAATATGAAGCCTTTTGACTACTGAAATAGCGAAGACCTTGAAATAAAAGGCTCTGTAGTTCTTTACCAGCTCCATAAGTATCCAGTCTCCAATTTTTTTTTTTAACTTTTGTGAACAATGATCATACGGTTATTATAATAATTGATACAACTATCATTCCAGGAAGGCAGAGGGCATTTTTATTTTGCCTTCTGAGTTCAAGTGTTAGTATGACAGTCAGCAATTCTTCATTGTATAATACTACATTCTGACAGTATATTTATGAGAAGGAATGGAGAGTTTTAAATAATTGCTCATACTTTCCCAAGGCGAGCACCAAAAGAAAAAATCACCTATGCCAAGCCAACAATCTGTTCCCACAAAAAGGGGAGGTTACAACAACCATAGTGTAAAAATCGGTGACAACCCTTCTATTCCACTGCAAACCATGTGAGCTGCTTTTAAAAGGTTTTATGATAGTTTGCATAATTATGACCCAGTTCCCATTCATTGATAGTTGCAGTTTTGGCCTGTTTCTTGTTACAAATGATGGGGAAACTGCTAATAGCCTGTGCTTAAACTACTCAGTGGAGGGGTCTGATTGGTGTGGATTAGGGTTGGGAAATGCTGTCCTCCTAAATCATTTTTTAAATAACTTCCCTCAGTATGGAGCTTGTATCTGTTTTAGATTCCTATCTAATTTTCTGCTCTTACTAATTAATAGCCCAGTCAAAAGCTCTCTTGGGGAATGGGGGATAGGGAGCAGGAAAACTTAATGTGTAATCCAATAATTTGGGTTAAATGTATAAGCCAACAATAGCAGACTGAATGTTTGCCAAAGGAGATTTTTGTCATCATCATCTTTGGCTAGTGTAATATTTTTACTACTTAATCATTCATTGCTAATGGCAGTATAACAGCCTCCTGTCACTCAACCTGATATTACATTACCATCTGTCACTGGAAAAAACAGCCAAGGGTTTTAACATTATTTCTATTTTTCAAAATAGCTAAGCTACAGATATCTGGCTGAATGAATTACTAGACACCCTAAACTGTCCTCTAGATTACTGAGACTTCTGTGCAGTTAAAAAAGGTTATTTGTGCTCCCGATAAAATAATCAGCAGACAAGTAAAATAAAAATGCTAAAAAGTTAAAAATCAATTGAAAATCTAACAGTGTATTATAATTAACTTGTTCAAGGTTTAGAAAAGGACTAGTTCCCAATCTCATGGGATACACTTACACGAAAACTCAGCTTCATATAGTGACTACTTGAAAATACACACAATGTAGTTCTGAATTATTTTAATATGAATTAATTATTAATCAGTTATATTATATAATACAATTTATTTGTATACAGTATCTTGCCTATAAAACATTAGGGAAAATTTTCCTGCCAGTTAAAGTCTTTTATTTGTAAGTAGGAATAATATTTAATACTGTTAGTCACTGACATAATAAATCCAATGAGTTCATTAACATATCCCTGCATTCATTCCCAGTAAAGTGGAACATTCATATTACCTGGCATGAGAAAATGCCATTGACAACTCTGCTACTTTCTACTAATGCCATATTTTGTATGAATAATCTAATCATAATAATTCTGACTGTAAACAGGACACACAGTTATATTTTACTTCCTCAAGGCTTTATTCTTGAATCATTTTAGGAAGGTCTAACAAAGATGGAAACTTAACCATTCAGTAAGTTACCAATTACAGCCTGTTCAATAATATATTCCATGCAACGTCCCTACATGAGCTGTTATTGCAGTCTGTTTGCAACAGACAGAAACAAATAAAGCCAAACAGCATGGTCATGCTACAGCTCTGTTAATGGCATCACTCTCACTAGTCTGTAATGTTAACTACAAACAATCACATACAAGGGTTATGTTTTAAAACCGTATTCAGAGAAGTTAACTCTGCCTTAACAATGAGCTCTTGCATCCTTACGGCATGCAAAGATCCTACCAGCCCTTTTAAGCTAAAGCAACACAACAGAAAGGGAAGCAAACATGCCAAACCTTTGCGCTCTGTAGCAAACGTCTCTTCCTTTCTCTACTGAATAAGCATCCTAATGCACTACACACTGCTGTTGTCTCTAAGGAAACAGAACTGTCACATGACCAAGGATCTCCTGTTCACAAGGTATTTCATTCTACAAAATATTTTTAAGCAAGATAAGGCCCTGCTAACAGCTCATTACAATGTAACTACAGGGCTAAAGATTTTTATCAATCTAAAATGTTTGAATGCTATTAAGGATGAAAAGCAGTACAAAAACATAGCCTTTGTTTTATTAGCCAGAATCAGCACTGATAGCCGCAGGTACAAATGTAAAGTTGTTTTTTTCAATAAATCCAAACCATACCACACGTTTAAATTTACGCATCCTTCCTCTTAAACAAATTAGGAAGAGAGTTCAAAACTTACACTTCGACAATATATTATTTTTTCATAGGAAATATAAACATGAGATGGAAAAGACAGTCTGGGAAGTTCCATGTTGATATGCAGAAAGTGCTAGCTTCTATTGGGAGAGTACTTTCACCCTGGAGGCTCTTTAATTAAAGGCTGTCTAAGATAGTCACAGCATAAGCTACCTGAACGTAACAAATTTTTTTTAAAAAGGAGAATAAACTACACAAAGTTCTAGGTACTCAAATTATTGACGCTTGGACATTTGGGTCTTCACTGTCCTCAGTGACTCAGACTTTTTCGCATTTCAGGAAGATGACATAACTGCAGCAGCGGAAGAAAGTCTAACACCTTAATATTTACAGCATTAGTAAACTTTCTTCCACTGACCACATGTAAACAGCTAAAAAGATCCACCCATATATTTCCCTCAGAGTGGAGGAGCTGCTGGTTCTTATTTCTTACAAAACTCAGACTCAGAAGCGTAGAGTGAGGAGTAAAAGAGAGAAAAGGAAGTGAGAAAGCAAGAGAGATGCAAGAACAAAGGAGGAGTAGAAAGAAAATCGGAAGGACTGATTCAGAATGTAAGTATAGAGCTGCCACTAAAGCTACATTGTATCTAGAGAAGCACTTAGGTAAACTCATGTACACGAAATAACATGTAAATTAATATGTATTGTACATCACTGGTATAAACAGGTTAACACTTGACTCCATCTAGACATTTATTTCAGTCACATAAAAATAGAAAAACTAAATGAAATAGAGAATGTCAAAGGATATAGGCTCTAAATGTGGCTTACATTAAAGCCTGTGCTACTCCCACCAGGGCTGGCTCCAGGCACCAGTACAGCAAGCAGGTGCTTGGGGTGGCCCATAAAAGGGGGCAGCACATCCAGTCTTCGGCGGCAAGTCCTTTGGTCCCTCTCAGAGGGAAGGACCTGCCGCCGATTGTGCCTTTTTTTTTTTTTTTCCGCCACTTGGGAAGGCAAAAGCGCTGGAGCTGGCCCTGACTACCACCAAAAACAAAATATAGTAACTACTTTTTTGGAGATAGTAGAAGAAACTATGTTTAGTATCCCCCCTCTTCTGATTGTAGTAGAATGAAAATACAATAGAATTCAGAATTATGAACACTAGAGTTATGAACTGACCAATCAACCACACACCTTATTTGGAACTGGAAGTTCACAATCAGGCAGCAGCACAGACCAAACAAAGGCAAATTTCTTCTGCATAGTAAAGCTTCAAAGCTGTATTAAGTCAATGTTTAGTTGCAAACTTTTGAAAGATTAACCGTAACGTTTTGTTCAGCGTAACAAACATTTCAGAGTTATGAACAACCTCCATTCTCGAGGTGTTCATAACTCTGAGATTCTGTTCTACTATTTCCACTACTTTGCTAGGGCACAATATGGTATCGTGCTATATATGTTCCAAAATTTGTTTGTAGATATATTTCATTTCAAGTCCATTGAAATCATATTTGGCAAAAAGGAAAAGGGTAAAAAATTAGTAGAAAAATGTGGTATTTTAATTGTGTAAGCTACAGAAAATGTTGTATTTGTTTGTATATATCTAGATCAATATAGATATATGCATATAAAGTTATAAACACTTAATATAATGGTGTCCCCATAGGGGCACATCTACTTTCAGCACCCAACCTGGATTTGGTGGCGGGTTACAATGGGTTATATATATAATGAAGAAGATATAGAACAACTTAGTAGTGCCTACTTAATTTTGCTGGATAATGCCATAATATTCTTCCATTGCACTCTCAGAACTGCAAATAAATATTGAACCAATATAAACTGATTTCTCTTCAGTGGAAAATCTGGTCTTCCTTCTAGCTCAGATTAGGTTGCCAACTTTCTAGTCGCACAAAAACGAACATCCTTGCCCCTTCCCCGAGGCCCTGCTCCCCGCTTACTCCTTCCCCCATCCCTCTGTAGCTCACTCTCCCCCACCCTCACTCACTCACTCACTCATTTTCAACTGGCTGGACCAGGGGGTTGGGGCACAGCCGGGGGTGAGGGCTCCCTCTGGTGGTGCAGGCTCTGGGGTGGGGCCAGGGATGGGGGGGTTGGGGTGCAGGGGGGGCTCCAGGCTGGGGAGCTGGGTCTGAGGGGTTCCGGGTGCAGGAGGGGACTCTGGGCAGGGAGTTGTGGTACGGGGGGGAGATGGAGGGTCTGGCTGGGGGTGGTGGGATCTGCAGTAGGGCTGGGGATGAGGGGTTTGGGATGCAGGTGCTCTGGGCTGGGGCCAAGGGATTCAGAGTGCAAGAGAAGGTTCTGAGCTGGGGCAGGAGCGTGGGCTTCGGGAAGGAGTTTAGGTGTGGGATGGTGCTCAAGGCTGGGACAGAGGGTTGGAGTGCGGGCTCTGGGAGGTAGTTTGGGTGCAAGAGGGGGCTCAGGGCTGAGGCAGGGGGATGGAGTGTGGGCTCCAGGAGGGAGTTTGGGTGTGGGAAGGGGCTCAGGCTGGGGTAGGGGGTTGGGGTGTGGGAGGGAGTGAGGGGTGCAGGCTCCGGGCTGTGCTTACTTCAGGTAGCTCCCAGAAACAGCCAGTATGTCTGTCAGCTCCTACGTAGTGGCCAGGCGGCTCTGTGTACTGCCCCGTCCACAGTCATTGCCCCGCAGCTCCCACTGGCCACTGTTCCCAGCCAATGGGAGTTGCAAAGCCGGTGCTCAGGGCAGGGGCAGCATGTGGAGCCCTTCTGGCCACGCCTCTGTTTAGGGGCTGCAGGGACATGTTGCCACTTCCAGGGAGCCGCGTAGAGCCAGGTAGGGAGCCTGCCAGCCCACACCAACCAGACTTTTAACAGTCCAGTCAGCACCAGACACCTGACAACCCTAGATCAGATTCAGTACAACATGCTGATGATACAGCAGCTATATGGCAACTGATAACCTAACATCAGCTGCTTAACCACTGAAAGCTAAACTTAAGAACATTGACGGGCTCCAGCAGTCTTTAGATGCTGTAATAAAATTGTTTTAAATATTTAAATGTGTTGAATTCACAGGACACATTAAAGCTAGACTAAGATGCAATTTATTGAATTTGCTAAGAGAAACACTCACCATTTCATTAAAATGCAGTTCAGAGTCTAAATATTTTAAGACCTCAAAAGTTTTTTGGCAACTATTACAAAGAATTTCCAGCTAGATCCATCACATCAGAAATTCACATCTGATGTGTTAGATTTGTGATGTGCCAACATATTATTTATCTGGTGAATATTAATTTATATTCATTAATAAGCAAAACTTAAATATACTGGCTTTGACTGTAGGTCCATTGTACTACAATTCTTCATCACTAGACTAGTCAGAGTAGCTTAACTCAAGATTTATTTTAAACTGGATGAGTTTACTTTCTGTACCCCCACGGGAATCCAATCTAGGCTGTATTACTGAAAGAAAGAAGACAGTCTGATCTAGTGGAAACCTAAGCAACATCAATCACTTCAATTACATAGAAATGTATCTTTCTGTATTGTACAATCAGCACCTACAAATATCCATGAAAATACTGAAATCAAGTGATGCCATCTTAACACACTCTCCTGGGACAAATTATTATCAAACTCGCATTATTCTCTGCAATGAGGCAGTTTGGAGAGAAGGGGGAGCCAGAAGAGGGTGTTGAACTTTCTTGTGTTTCTCCATCTACCAAAAAGTACCTCTCTGAGTCACTGATTGTCTTCAGATTTTATCCTTGAATCTCTTCAAGTTAGTCTATTATAGAAACTTAAACACACTCCTTTACTTCCTAATCCCTTCATGCTGAAAGTCCTCCATATTTCCCTTTCCCCTAACGACATATAAATTAATGTGCAAGAATGCTTCTGGCAACTATTACTGAGCAAGTTAAAAAGGTTGCAGATGGCTTCTTTCACAGAAACTATTAAAAATGTAAGTATTCCCCTGGTATTTTCCATCAAGAACACCATGTGCATGTAAAGATTGTAATACACTGGCAGGATTTAATAAAGAGTAAGCGTATTATCAGAACATGCCAGCCAACAAAGGTCAAGACAGAGATTACTAATACTTTGTTTGTAGAAGGAATCCCCCATACACATTAGACCCAACCTCTGGAAACTGCCTCAGGCCCTGTTGCAATAATTGGGCCTACAAATTTACCCTAATTGTGAGCTGAAGTGTAGAATATGAGTGTAAATTCACAAAAGTCACAATAACCCTTAACAACAAATGTTGATGAGAAAAGATGCAGAAAACACAGCAAAACTAAATTAGTCCAAACAACAAAGCCTATAATATAACTCAAGGACTGTGTTAACATCATGCCTAGTAAACAAGAAAAGCGTGAGAGTGGAAATCAATGAAGTCAAGCCTGAATTTAAGAACCTCTAAGGAAGGAGATTCCACCACCTCCCTAGGTAACCCATTCCAGTGCTTCACCACCCTCCTAGTGAAATAGTGTTTCCTGATATCCAACCAAGACCTCCCCCACTGCAACCTGAGACCATTGCTCCTTGTTCTGTCATCTGCCACCACTGAGAAGAGTCTAGCTCCATCCTCTTTGGAACCCCACTTCAGGTAGTTGAAAGTAGCTATCAAATCCCCCCTCATTCTTCTCTTCTGCACACTAAACAATCCCAGTTCCCTCAGCCTCTCCTCATAAGTCATGTGCTTCAGCCCTCTAATCATTTTTGTTACCCTCTGCTGGACTCTTTCCAATTTTTCCACATCCTCCTTGTAGTGTGGGGCCCAAAGCTGGACACAGTACTCCAGATGAGGCCTCACCAATGTCGAATAGAGGGGAATGATCACATCTCTCGATCTGCTGGCAATGCCCCTACTTATACAGTCCAAAATGCCGTTAGCATTCTTGGCAACAAGGGCACAATGTTGACTCATATCCAGCTTCTCGTCTGCTGTAACCCCTAGGTCCTTTTCTGCAGAACTGCTGCCTAGCCACACCATCAAAATTGGTGTGTCGAGTATTAAGCCTAATTGGTAGACAAAATAATGAGAGCCTTGTCTATTCAATCCAACACTCTCTTGGGGTTCTTAAAAAAACTTTACAATGATAATTAGCAGAGGGAAAAGCTGCAACTACTGTAACACTGGTTGACTAAAAGATGTAAAAGGGGAAGAAGCAAGCTTCACCCACCTGGGCTGCCAATCCCACCATCTCTGTCCTAAACCTGAAAGATCTCCTGACCAGATTGGGCCAGAGAAAGGGAGCTAAATGACATTGCCACCCCCACCAGCTCTGGGTAAGTCTCAAACAAACACCCCACCTGGAATGTGAGACTTCGTCTTCCCCCACCCCCAGGGCCGGCGCTACCATTTAGGCAGCCTAGACAATCGCATAGGGCGCCAGAAGAATTGGTGGGCGCCGTTTTGCTGGAGGGGGCGGCAGGCGGCTCCGGTGGAGCTGCCGCAGTGGTGCCTGCGGAGAGTCCGCTGGTCCGCGGCTCCAGTGGACCGCCCGCAGGCATGACTGCAGCAGCTCCACCGGAGCCGCGGAGCACTGGACCCTCCGCAGGCACCACTGCGGCAGCTCCACCGGAGCCGTGGGACCAGCGCGCGGGGCGGCGAAATTGCCGTGCGCCTAGGGCGCTAAAACCCCTAGCGCTGGTCCTGCCCACCCCCGGTGTCCTTTCCTTACCCCACCTAATTTCTTCTCTTTCACATCTCCCTTCTTTTGCCTTCTGTATAATAAATCTGGCTTATCTGGCCAAGACTGCATATTTTGCCACACTGTTGTGAGCCTGTGAGGCAACTAAAAGCAATGCCCTAAACAACCCACTGCTGGTACAAGTTTCCCAGCTGTCGGAATGGCTGGGCCTGTGTTTTGCCAGCGGTGAAGCTGCAAGTGAAAGTCAACACCAGAGAGAGAAGCTGCATTTTCTGTCTTTATTGTTCTTTTTTTCTCCCCTTGTGTTTGTTTTTCTTGTTTGTGTTCTGAGGAAACAGGATCAGATTTTAACAGCGGCAATAACAACAGCTCCATCCTCCCCCCACCCCCCCAAAAGGCTAGTTACAACTATCTTTAATACCCTCTAAAAGATTGTCAAACAAAGGGTGTTTTCCTTCTAAAAGCTCTCTCCAGCTAGAGGAAAAGGGAACAAGGGGTTTTGTTAAAAGTCTTACTAAATATTTTACACATCAAATGCCTTAAATGTTTTTCCTTCTTTTCTGCATCTTTAATAAAAGGCTAAACAAGATTTTTAATGATGTATTTGCCATGCTACCAAGCAGGCTGAGATTTCTGTATACCAAACCTGAACCTTGTTTAAAACTGTTTAATGCTGGGCAGTGACTGGGTTATATTAACATCCTTTGGCCCCTATATTCCATCTGAATTAATATAACAGGCCTTATTGAGATGCTTGCAAAGGATGTCTTCAAAACATATCTGTTCATATCCAATATACCAGATGCATCAAAAAGTAGCTTCAGGCCAGGATGAGGTACAGAAACAGCATATGTAGTGCTGATCTCTTATCCCTGGATAAGGAGCGAATATCCATTTTCTTGCTCTGGGACCACACTGCAGCAACTTGACAACGTCAGAGGATACTATTTTCCTGAAAAGGAGGCAAACAAAGGTCCAAAGAAATACTGTGAATTTATTTGAATCTCATTCTCCAGGATCACATTTACAAGGTAGAAATGAGAAACTGCACCTCTCCCACCAGACCTTTTCCTTCAGGAGTGCCATAAGGATCTGTTCTTTTTATTGTCCTAGTCAGTATTTACCATGTGCAATATCCTTGAGGACTATTGTATTCACTTTATGAAGGTTATCTGTACAGGTATTGTGGGCTAAGACTGTATTTTACTCCATGGGGGAGGGTGACAGTAAGCCCTCCAGGAACTAAACAACACTGGGGTTCAGAGGGGGAAGGAGGGTATAATTACTTCTGGGGCAGGTAAGGACAGCTCCAGAGAAGTACCATCCCTAAGGAGAACTGCATAAACTGGTTCAGATCGGGAGGCCAAAGAAGATAAAGAAAGGATTTTTGGTATAAAAGGCTGAGTTTAACCTGACTGAGCAGCCTTCATTTTGACCCATCAAAAGGACCTTTTGTTCAAGGGGGAAGGCAGGGTGGGGTATCTCTGAGAAACAGTTGGCAGTCCTGGGACCTACCAGCTTCTACATAGGACTCATGGATGCCACTGATAAGCTTAAAAATGTATGTAGACCTTTTATTGTTTTACTGAACTGTAGGGTGTGGTCCAAAGAGATTATGTTAAGCACCCAATGGTCCGAGCTTAGCCGTGACTAGGCTGACTGGAAGGGGTGCAGGTGGTTGAAGAAAGAATGAAAAGGTGGATCCTGGGATGTGACTGGGGCACTGTCCTTGAGCATACCCTCGAAATACCTGTCTCTGGCTTCCCTGGTGTCTTAAAGGGCCAGGCTGAGCAGGCGAACAAGGGGCATTGTCATTTAAACCCCTTGTCTCTGTCCTTTTTTACTACAGCCCCCCAGGACCTAGGCAGAGGAGGTGGAAGAGACGGAGGACAGAACTGCTTCCTAGCTTGGGGAGGAGTATGAGGGCCCAGGGAGCGGAGGGTGGCACAGGAGTCTTTAAGGTCATGCAGCCTTGCATCCATGAGCTTGGAGAAGAGCCCTGCTTCCTCAAATGGGAGGTCCAGGAGAGTGGACTGCATCTCCTGGGATAACCCTGAGGACTGCAGCCAAGAGCTGCACCTCATTACCACCACAGAGGCAACAATCCTGGCCGCCCACTCAGCAGCATCCCAGGCCATCTGGAGGGCACATTTTGCCACTGCTTTGCCCTCCTCCACTAAAGCAGTGAACTCCGGGGTGCTGTCCTGTGAGAGGGCCTCCTTGAATTTACTAAGGGAGTCCCGCATATTAAAATTGTACCTGACTAACTGGACTTAGTGGTTAGACACCTGAAACTGCAGACTGGCCATCGAATAAATCTTTCTGCCAAAAAAATTCAGTCTCTTGGCATCTGGACCTGCCTGTCCTTCCCATTAACTGTGGATACAACCAGTGACCCAGCTGGTGAGTGCTTATAGTGGCATTCAAACCCCTTTGTGGAGATGTAGTACTTCTTTTCCTTTTTAGAAGTGGGTGGAATGGAAGAGGGGGCCTGCCACAGCATTTTTGCAATTTTAAGGACTGCTAGGTGGACAGGCAGTGCCATATGGGCCAGGGTGGTGGAAGATAGGACATTGAAAAGGTCATCTGTTTGCTCCACCAACTCCTCAATTTCCAGATTTAAGTTGGCAGCCACCCTTTTAAGGACTGCCTGGTGCTCTTTAAAGTTGTCGGGGAGCGTGGAGGGGAGATGGCCAGTCTGGGTGGGCCCTGCCATTGCTTTGTCTAGTGATGAAGATGACGAGTGCATTGCAGTGGGAGGGGCGAGTGCCCCTTCTCCTTCTGGGGACAGCTCCTTAGACACTGGAGCCTGTATTGCTGGCCCTGCATCAGATTCTGCACCATGCTCCAACTCCGGTGTCAGCAGGGCTGGGGGCAGTTTGTCCAAGATGGCCAGAGAGGAGTGGCGGGAGTATGGAACCGACATCATCAGTATGCCCCATGGGTTCCAACAGGCATAAGAAAAAGGTCTCCCTGGCACCATCGAAGGAGGAGAAGGGGGCTTTGAGTAAAGGACCTAGTTCAGGCCATGTGTCCCCTCCCCCTTCCCCCGAGCTTCAGGAGGCACAGCCAGGGATCTGCCTCTGACTCCCGGAAGCGGCAGGGGATCTGGCTCCTCCTAGGGCCTTCATCGCCTGAAGCGGCACAGGCCAGCAAAGAGCTCGTGGGCCTGCCGACACCGCAGATGCTGCATCAGGTGCCGGACTTGGCTAAGGTTCTGCAATCCAAGGGCAAGCCAGCCATGGGACGCCCCAAAGGGCAGTGGAGCACCACCGGTCCCTGAATCGCAGGTGCATGTCCCCATCCCCATCCCCACGGCCTAGGACCCCGGCCCCACAACCTCAGTATCTGGCCAGAAAACCCAGGCCTACAGCACTGCGCTCTCCTTCGAGGTATGGAATGCTGGAATCAAGGCACCAGTCTCTGTACTCTTGGTACCAGGCAGCCTCTTGCCACAGTTTGCCCCAGCGCAGGTCACTATTGCCTAATTGATCTCCCAGGTGTCAGTCCCCACCAGTGTAGGACTGCTCCCTGTCACAGCACTGGTCTCTACCGCCCTGGTGCCGCTTGGTGTGCAGGCATCAACTCCCCCAAGACACCGGTCTCTGGCAAGGGTCAGTCGGCTGACACAGGCTTCCACAGACCCACCTTGGTCACCAGATGGGGAATGGTCTGAGTGCGAGCTGGAGTTCAACCCCTCACCAAGAAAGCGTGAATCACTGGCCACTGCTAGACTGGCACGGCATCCGCGGCAGTGGCCTGCTCAATGGCCTTGTTGGAACCCTTGGGGCATACTGATTATGTCGGTTCCATACTCCTAGCACTCCTCTCTGGCCATCATGGACAAACTACCCCCAGCCCCGCTGATACCAGAGGTGGAGCATGGTGCAGAATCCGATGCAGGGGTAGCCATGTTAGTTTGTATCCACAAAAACAACAAGGAGTGCGGTGGCACCATCAGCTGCTTCTACCTCTAGCACAGTTGGATTTTGCCCAATATTGCAGAATTAGCTTCGAATTTTAATTAAGACTAAATTTAACTGAAAATGCTTAAAAATAGTTTGAAGTTGGTAAGTTCAGACTGAAAAGAAGGCTCTTTAGCTCAAAAGGCTTGCAAGGCCTTTTGATAATGTTCTACAGGCAGGTTTCACAGAAAAGTGCTTAGGCCCAGCTACAAAGAAATCTCTAGAAAAAGAACAGGAGTACTTGTGGCACCTTAGAGACTAACAAATTTATTTCAGCATGAGCTTTCTTGAGCTACAGCTCACTTCTTCAGATGCATAGAATGGAACACACAGACAGGAGATGTTTATACATACAGAGAACATGAAAAGGTGGAAGTATGCATACCAACAGGAAGAGTCTAATCAATTGAGATGAGCTATCATCAGCAGGAGAAAAAAAACTTTTGAAGTGATAATTAAGATGACCCATAGAAGGTGTGAGGAGAACTTAACATAGGGAAATAGATTCAATTAGTGTAATGACCCAACCATTCCCAGACTCTGTTTAGGCCTGAGTTAATTGCATCTAATTTGCATATTAATTCGAGTTCAGCAGTCTCTCTTTGGAGTCTGTTTTTGAAGTTGCTTTGTTGCAAAATTGCCACCTTCATTCTTAAAACTACTGAAGTGCTGCTGAAGTGAAAAAACAGATGGACAGAGCCAGAAGAGTACCCAGAAGGCACCTACTACAGGACAGGCCCAACAAAGAAAATAACAGAAAGCCACTAGCCGTCACCTTCAGCCCCCAACTAAAACCTCTCCAGCGCATCATCAGAGATCTACAACCTATCCTTAAAGATGATCCCTCACTCTCACAGATCTTGGGACACAGGCCAGTCCTTGCTTACAGACAGCCCCGCAACCTGAAGCACATACTCACCAGCAACCAAACACCACACAACAAAAACACTAACCCAGGAATCTATCCCTGCAACAAAGCCCGATGCCAGCTCTGTCCACATATCTTTTCAAGTGACACCATCATAGGACCTAATCACATCAGCCACGCCATCAGGGGCTCGTTCACCTGCACATCTATCAACATGATATATGCCATCATGTGCCAGCAATGCCCCTCTGCCATGTACATTGGCCAAACCAGACAGTCTCTACGCAAAAGAATAAATGGACACAAATCTGACATACAGGAATCATAACATTAAAAAACCAATGAGAGAACACTTCAACCTCTCTAACCACTCAGTGACAGTCTTGAAGGTGGCAATTTTGCAACAAAGCAACTCCAAAAACAGACTCCAAAGAGAGACTGCTGAACTCGAATTAATATGCAAATTAGATGCAATTAACTCAGGCCTAAACAGAGTCTGGGAATGGTTGGGTCATTACACTAATTGAATCTATTTCCCTATGTTAAGTTCTCCTCACACCTTCTACGGGTCATCTTAATTATCACTTCAAAAGTTTTTTTTCTCCTGCTGATGATAGCTCATCTCAATTGATTAGACTCTGTCATAACATTTTTCCCAGATTTGGACCTTACCGTCCAAAATATGGGGGTTAGCATGAAAACCTCCAAGCTTAGTTACCGGCTTGGACCTGGTAAAGCTGCCACCACCCAAAAAATTAAGAGTGTTTTGGGGCACTCTGGTCCCCCCAACAACCTTCCCTGGGGACCCCAAGACCCAAATCCCTTGAGTCTCACGACAAAGGGGAATAAACCATTCCCCCTCCCCCTTCTGCCTTCCAGGTGTTCCCTCCCTGGGTTCCTGGAGAGATACACAAAAGCAAGCTCCGTGAATCTAAACAGAGGGACTCCACCTTCCCCATTTCCAGTCCTGGAAACACAAGTACTTCCCTCTTCACCCAGAGGGTATGCAAAGTCAGGCTTAGTAAATCTAACACAAAGAGATTTTCCCCCTGACTTCTTCCTCCCACCAATTCCCTGGTGAGTTGCAGACTCAATTCCCTGGAATTCCCACTAAAGAAAAACTCCAACAGGTCTAAAAAAGAAAGCTTTATAAGAAGAAAGAAAAATACATAAAAATGGTCTCTCTGTATTAAGGTGACAAATACAGGGTCAATTGCTTAAAAGAAATATGAATAAACAGCCTTATCCACAAAGAATACAATTTAACACATTCCAGCAACTACACACATGTAAATAGAAAAAACAAACAATATAAACCTACTGTCTTATCTCTTTGTACTTACAACTGGGAAACAGAAGATTAGAAAGGCAGGAGATAGAAAAATCACTCTCATAGCCAAGAGGGTCAGACACAAGACAAAGAACAAAGAACTCACACCCAAAACTTCCCTCCACCCAGATTTGAAAAAGTCTTGTTTCCTGATTGGTCCTCTGGTCAGGTGTTTCAGGTTACTCCTTTCCAGGTGAAAGAGACATTAACCCTTAGCTATCTGTTTATGACAGACTCTTCCTGTTGGTATGCATACTTCCACCTTTTCATGTTCTCTGTATGTATAAATATCTCCTGTCTGTGTGTTCCATTCTATGCATCCGAAGAAGTGAGCTGTAGCTCACGAAAGCTCATGCGGAAATAAATTTGTTAGTCTCTAGGGTGCCACAAGTACTCCTGTTCTTTTTGCGGATACAGACTAACATGGCTGCTACTCTGAAAGAAATCTCTGATTTATTTACATCCAACAGCCATTGAGGGGAAACCCAACATTAGACACGAAGGGAATATTAAAAAATGCTGACAATTTTTTGTCTGGTCAGTTTTAGCTCTCATAGAATAGCAGGGTTGGAAGAGACCTCAGGAGGTATCTAGTCCAACCTCCTGCTCAAATCAGGACCAATCACCAGACTGATTTCTACCACAGTTCCCTAAATGGCCCCCTTAAGGATTGAATGTACAGCCCTGGGTTTAGCAGGCCAATGCTCAAACCACTGAGCTATCCCTCCCTTCAAAAGGTGGCTGCTTCAGTAACACAAAGCCCTCTGTAAACTTACTGGGGCACTGGTTCAGTATTAACAGTATTCACACACCCTGAATCCAAAAGCATCTGGGAGTTCAACACGTGTCTCCCAATAAAGTATTATCAAATGATGCAAGGGGATAACTTCAAAGTCTTACAGCTACTGTTCTTTGATGTATGTGCGCAATGTAGTAGCCGTGTTGGTCCCAGAATATTAGAGAGACAAGGTGAGACAGACAATATTTTTTTATTGGACCAACTTCTGTTGGTGAAGGTATATAGTGTATCTTTGATGCATAGAGTTGTTTCCAACAACCTGACCCAGCCCTCCCATTTATTGCTAAGGGCATCTTTTAACCCTTCTGCATCACTTCTGGCTGCCACAGATATAAATACAGCACATGTTAAGAATTCAGAGACAACTAAATCTTTTAGAACTTTGCTGTCCAGTTAAATAATGATGGTACAATTTAAACAGTGATTCTGTCAAAGGGCCTGAAAATGCCCTTTAAAAAAAAAGTCTAACAGCTTCCAATGTTTGCTATTATATATGGAAACTAATTAAACTGCTGAAACCAGGACAAATACACATTTTGATGTTCTGAAGGTTATTCTGAAAATCTTCAAAAGGAACTCTTATGTATAATACTATTTTAGAAACATCCTACAGTATTTTAAAACTAGTCACTTTACCTTTTAGATGACTTATCACAATTTTCTTCCCACTGAGTGTTTTAAAGTTGAAGAGATTTTTGATGAGAGATGCTTTTGACAGAGCTAATGTTCTGCAGACTGGCAGCAGAAACTAAGAGGGGACAGTTAAAGGAAAAATGGAGCTTTACTGAGGTATAAAGCTTTCAATTCCTTTTCAAATATTTTGAGATATAACTCAAAACATCTTTATTCACACATCATTCTCTATTTCCAATCTCTGTTTTCATTCTCTATTGGCCTCTCGTACCAAAGAACATTTCCACAATTTCAGTCTGTAGATCTCAATGTCAATTAATGAAGTTTTCCATCCTTCTCTCTCTCCCCAACAGAAAGCAATGTCCTAACCTCTAACACTACATACTGTATAAATGGGGGAACTGATCTATGCTTAAATAAAACTTTTCAGCTTGAAGGAGGGCATTCATTTAGTCCCTGCCCACCAACTTGTGGAAGGCAAGCTTGATATCATAGGACCTCCAATGACACGCAAAATGGGAACCTCACTTCTATGAGCCTTTGTGGGTCAAGAATACTCACCTGTGGACCTGGGTGGTGCATAGGAGCGCTGAGTGTCTCAAACCAACTTCCTAATGTTGGAAGGACTGGGGCTTTCCCTCCTTGAGGCAATAAGGGAAAAGTGTGTCTAACAGGAGTTGTAGGCATCAACAAAATGAACATACTTTCCTTTTACAATGGAGATGCAGGGCAAAGTTGTAATCTGGCTATTATCTGACGTCCAGTTCTTCCTTATTATATTGCTTTATATACCTATCAATTCAGTCTAGAAATTGAGTTTGACATTGTTTCCAGCAAACTGGCTGTTTAAAGAGTTACCTAAAGAACAGAGGATCAGCTTGATTGTTTTAAAAGCAAAAATGTCCTAGTTAAATGTAAATTCTGCATAAGCTGTTTATAAAAAAAATAACTGAGATGTTCCTGTTTGTTCTTAGCCCCAGTATCAGGAAATGACATGAGGTTGATCAGCTCACCACAGGGATTCGAATGTGAGACTTAATGCTATTTCTTGACAAAAGGCTCTGCGGGTCTTTTAATAAAATATTGTAGATGATTCTCCCTTACATATTAAAAAAGCAGGTAGGATTTTGATCAAGAGCTGGGGTAAAAGTACTCCTCTGCAGGATAGGAACACATCAGCTATATTGCCAATAGAAAAGAGGAGTTTTATTTCATCTGACAATTTAAAAACAATTTATTGGATTTTTTTCCCCAAAAAAACTCTCGGGCAGTGGTAGAGTGAAATTAACATGACGACTCTGGTCAGTTTCATTGCTGCTATTCAAAGCCCTGTGGGCAGCAGTTAACTGTCAAACATCACTATAACGTTTACTCTGCTGCTACTGCTGTAGGAAGGTCTGAGCAGATGCAGAGGCAGACATTGCAACTTTTCAGAGAACCACCAAAAACCAGTAGTATTTGGAGCAGAGTAGTGAAAAGTTCTTCCCTTTAACCAGCTAAAGAGCGAGGGAAAGACTACTGTTTCCAAGACACCTCATCGCCAGAGGCTGATACAAACGATGGACCCCAAGCAGGATTAAGGGATAACATCTTGTACATTTCCCAAGCATTCTACCTCTTCCCACTTGCCGAAGTAGTTTGGGTTGGTCCTGCTTTGAGCAGGGGATTGGACTGGATGACCTTCTGAGGTCTCTTCCAACCCTAATCTTCTATGATTCTAAGGCCGGGGGCTGGCTTTATCAACAAGACATTGATCCTAGACATTACTGATAAAGCTTTCCTGGCATCTTCTATATCTATCTGTGGCTAACATGTCTAGTTCTGTGGCTAGTAGGTGTCTGGTAAACATTTCAAACCTTGCCTTATCATACATTTTCAAGTACTTTGACCTGTTTTGTTTCAAATGTTGTGTTGAATTCTGGTTAGCTGTAGATAACCAAAAGAATCTTCCATTGCAATAAAGTCTAGAGCTCTCTGTATAAAGCATAATGATGTGCTTCCATATTCTAAGATAGGGATTATCAAGAAAAGTTTGCCTTACTCTGTGATAAATTCTGTGTATCAGGATTGCAGTTGCTCAGAAAGGAGGAGCTGGGGAAGCTGTTCACTTGTTTACCCATGTAATCAAATTTGCTTTCTTAAACCAAGGAGACAGCAACACCACTTGCTGAACACAGTCCATTTGTCCAAAAAGTTCATATTATGTTCTTGTAAATTATACAGATTGTAAAGCACAGTGTTCAATTTATAGAATATGAAGTGAGGGATGAAGACTTCAGAGGAAGGCCTGGGCTTATCCTCCCCAGGGAAATATTTTTGACAATACCTGAACACTTGGTGAAATCTTGAAGGTCTATTCCCCAGGCAAAAAATCAGAGGGCTCACCGTGTTAGTCTGTACCCACAAAAACAATGAGGAGTCCAGTGGCACCTTAAAGACTAACATTTATTTGTGCAAAAATTGTTACTCCTCAAAAGTATTAAGAAGTCTCAGGGATGGTTGAGCAACAACCAGAAGGGATATCTGTACTCCATTTGAGCTGGAAAAATCACTCAAAGCATCCCTTTGAGGGCTGGGCTCACGGAAGTCCTCTCCAGCTCAACACTGACAAAGCATTAATATAAATATGATTCTCTCTCTTTAAATTAAAGGTTGTTTACATCTTTTTTCCCCAGTTTGTACATGTGATACACTTTATCACTCAATAGATCCCTTCCCCTATATCAGTGAGTTGTCATCAGCACTACATCTGCTTCTACCTTCAGGATATTATTCTATAAACTAATCTCTCACTCTCAACATGCTTTCCCTAATATTGAGCCTAAACTGAAGTAAATGGGGCTGCAAAGGTATGAAGAATTTGGCCCAGAAGAACCTATGAAATCAACCCAAAATGAGCCATATCTGACAAGGAATTTGGATTTAAATATTTACTAATTGTTCTTTGACAAAAAATTATGAAAGACAAACAACCTTTAGATTTACCATAAATCAGAAGTAGGTGGTGTGCTAATGCTACCTCACTGACAGACAGAAACAAGGAGATAATTATAACAATACTTTGCATTAGCAAACTGAAAATAAAGTAGATTAAAACTCTTTTATAATTTAAGGAAAGAATCCTTTTTCTGCACTGATTCTCTAATTGACTTCAGCTTCAACCTCCTCTCTGGCTGCTATTAAAGTCTGTCTTATAAAAGTCCCATCGTGCCATCTGTCCCACTTCCCCAACCAACTCTCTTCATTTGTACCCCTCTTTGGCTGTCTTTAGTGCAGAGTTAACTTGAGTTACCTACACATGAATTAACTCCTCTAGAATTAGTCTAGGTCAAGTCAGAGCAGCCACTGCAAAATAAACATTCAAGCTAAATGGAATGATTGAATTAACTGCAGAGAGCAAGTGTGATGAAGTTATGCTAACTCAAACTCATAACAAATGTAATCAAATTATGATCACTTGCACCTAAAGCTTCCACTAGTTCTGTTTCTAGTTTGGTGATCAATTCCTCTATCAGTCAAGACAAGGTCTAATATAGAATTCTCCATGTTGGATGCAATGCTTTTTGAGAAAAACAGATAATCTTATCTGAGATAGAGTGCTGCTCCTCCCGTTCCCAGTGTATCATTCCTAAATAGGTTTAAGCACAAATTTTATCATTTCTATTCTACAAAACTTCATAGCCCCACAGACTATAGCAAGTGTGAGTCTGAGTAACCAGTGGCTCAGTTCTCCACAAATGACTTTGTAAGCTCCTGAAGAAGGCAAGAAGGCATACCTTAACAAATTCATTGTTAAAATATATTTGATAAAACTGAAAAGTCCTACTGCACATGCAATTGCTGAATTTAATTTTTTATTTCATTAATAGCACTGAGCTTCTTTTCTTTAAATCTGCTCTTTAAGTCTCAGTGAAACATACACAAATATCCAAGTTTCCAGATTCAACTGTTTTCAGAGTGCAGAATTTCTGATCCAAACGAAAAACGGATTCACTCATTTTACCAACTATTCCTAAAAACTTCATCTCTGAGATGTGAACAAATATGAGAAATGTAGACTAAAGTTATGAGCGACTGAAAAAGAAGGGTGGGATGAATGGTGCAGAAGGTTATTCCAGACAGCATGGCAGATGGTGTGAAGTCAAGAGTAGAAAAAAAAAATGAAGGGAGCAGTTAGACCAGAAGCTTGAGCAAAGTGAAGTGCACAGAGAGAATGGAGGAGAGGAGTACCCTAGGAAGATATGTGGGCTGAGATGTAGGCAAGGGGGTAGCTGTATCTCTTCAAGAGAAAGACAAGGAGTTTAAATTTGATTCAGAGTCATAGGTCAAGGGATTTGAAAGAGGAGGAATGCAAAAGAAGAAAGGGATTTTAACTGTCGGCAGTGATGGCAAGGATTGCAAGGGAGTAAGGCAAGAACCAGTCTGCTCAGAGAAAAGAGTTGGTTACTGTAAAAACAAGAAGAGTTGACGAAGAACTGGACAAATGTTTTTGGCAGAAGGGAGTGAAAGAACAGGCCAACAACCAAAATCTATTCAAAATGTATAGTCATCTTCACATTTGACTTGTTTCCCTCAGTTCAGACCCATTAGGTTAAGTCCCATAGTCTAACTACTGTTAACACAATGATGGCCTGCCACTCGCTTAAGCTAGATGTGGTCCAAGCAAAGCTTACTTTTTCCCTAAACCTTTTCCATTTCCATTCTCCACTGTTGAAAACACCATTCCCTCCTATCAATTAGGTTCAAAAACTGGGCATAATTTGTCTCCTCCCTCTCCTTCCCCTCATACCAATGCTGTCACCAAATGTTGCTCCTGCCTCCTCCATAACATACAAAAAATCTGGTTCTTCTCCTCCTGCCCTCTCTTGAAATAAGATGCATTTTTATCCCCCTGCTTGGTTTAGCCCTGAGTTTCTTTTGGGTGCTGTGAATGTATTCTGAATGACAAGGAAGTGTTCCTGTGATGTATGCTATTGTTTACTGAGCATTTACCTGAAACCATCAATCTCATTATGTTTAATTTTATGCTAAAAGCACAAACACTGGCAAAGCTTACTTCAGCAGCTGGAATTAAATGTCACATTGGCATACAATTATTTTTTTAGTGTGGTTATTAATTACTTTTTAAAATTTCCACTACAAAAAGATCCATATAAACGTAAATTCCATCACATCACCAGATGAGAGCTCAACATTTCTGCAGACTTTAAATAGCGCCAATTTACCTTTTAACCTATACGACAGTCATTACCATTATTTTACTCAGATTTAAACATGTTGAAGGTTCCCAGTTAAGGAGCACTCATAAAAAAGATTATCCATTTTTTAATAAATGACATTGGCAAGGGACTATGATTTAATATTTAAAGTTTCATGTAATATTTCATTTCAAAGTTGGTAGGTAGTAATGAACATTGTAAAGGCTGCAGACTAATTCACAATTGGGCAAAGACAGCTGGGAAATGAGCACTGACGAACTAAGTCTTTAAAACTAGATTCAGCCAAACAAGGAGGAAATACCTGGTCTTCAGTACATGTCATTAGCAGAACACTATGCTAGAAAGGGATTCCTCCATCCACTGATGAGTAGAATGCCTATATGCTAATCCATCAGTATCTCCGGTAGCAAAGATCATGACCAAGCTCAGAAAAAAGGGTTTCTGTGGTCTTAACAACCTCACAGTGACCAGGATAGCTGCATCTCTCAACTCTGCTGCAGATGGAGTGGGGAGACCCTTTCTCTGTAACCTTCACTGTTTGTAAGTGGCCACCAGGACTATTTTGTGAAACTGAAAGAACTCTTACATCTGCAGAGCTTCCTGATATTACACCATCTACTACATGGTATTATCCTGCTCATTGACACAGATCAGAATGGCATAATTGTAAAGGTTGGCCTGGTACTTTAGCTGCTATCCATGATCCAAAGAATTATTTTACTTTCTTGCTTTTATGATGGAACTGTAAAAGTCGGAGGCCTGATTTGTCTTTGCAGAATGAAGATGAGATAATTTTCAACAGCGAGGATTCTCTGCTAATGGTATGAAGAGTTTTGATGGTCAGTACATTCCCCTCCTCAAAAAACTGTTAATCAGGAACCAGATTGTGCCTGATCCTGTTCAGTTTTGCATGGTGGGTGTGGCAGAAGGGACTAGCAGGCAAGTCAAATGGAGAAGACAGGGCTGTATATGGTCACCCTCCCCTTGAGCCAGCGTAACAGCAGGGGTGGGGTGCACACTGCACACTTGCAAAAGGTGAAAAACTTTTGTACTGGTGCCCCCTTTCACACAGCAAGCTTCTGAGTGCAACCCCCCTCTTAGAAAGTAAAAACACATTTTTATATATTTAACAACATTATAAATGCTTGAGGCAAAGCAGGGTTTGGAGTGGAGTCTGACAGCTCGCGACCCCCCATGTAGAACCTTGTGACCCCCCGTTTGAGCAGTGCTATTCCAACAGAGCCCCGGAAAGAATTCTCACTGAGTAAGGGAATTTCACTAGCAGCGATTGTTGCAGCTCAACTCCTTCACACCCTCTCTACACTGTGAACTGTGACTACAGCTCTAGTCTGGACCTAAATGCCAAGGGATTATATAGCTTTAAAAAAATAATATTGTTTCATCATAGTGTATATTCTCATCTATATGGACTGGGTGTAGTCAATGTCTTTATAGAGTGACATGAAACTATACTCCCTGAAGAAAATGTGGGAGGTAAATCCTTTTTAGCTATTTTCCTTGAATGTAGTATTTTTATTTGTATTACAGTAGCAACTCAAGGCCTGAACCAAGATCCAGGGCCCATTGTACTAGGAATTGTAAGAGTAAGAGACAGTCACTGTTCTGAAGACCTAGCTGGCAAGGGTGAAAACAGAAATAGAGGCACAGAAAGGCAAAGTAACTTGTCCAAGGTCACACGGCAGGACAGAGGCAGAACTGGGAATAAAATGAAATGGCTACTCACCTTCTTGCAACTGTTGTTCTTTGGAAGGGACAAAGTATTTGTGTTCTACAGCCCTGGCGGTCAGCGGAATTGAGGTCAGGGTCTGCCACAGAATCGTGATGTTACTCTCAATCGTCTTGATTAATGGCAGAGCTACCTGCGATGGACCTTCAGGAGTAAGAATGTCCACCAGGGGTCCTTGGCCTCGACCACTTCCTATGCTTGCAACCCCATATTGCGGGCAATCCCTCTCAGAAGGTCCTGATGTGCCCTGTGGTCAACCGGAGGAGGGCTCGAAGCTGAAGCCCCTGCCACAGCCTCGTAAGAGAATGAAGACAAGGTGGCCAGAGGAAGTACCGGCTCCTCCTGTTCCTTCGGCTCCCTGACCTCCTCCTGGTCAGTGCCTGCCCCTGAGGCAGCTATAGTCAAAGTGGCCATTGCCTGACCCTGCAGCTGGTCCTGTGCTGGAGTCGCCATGGCAGCAGCCTGAGCCTGACAGGACAGCTGGGTCAGGGTGGCTTCAGATCCCTGAGGTGTAGGCCTGTCCCTGGCAGAGTGAGAGGGTTGGTATTCCGAGGTAACTGACCACGAACCCCGTTGAAGGGAGGCCTGGGCCTGATGGTAAGCCCAGTGAGTCCATAAGGGCCATTGCGCTGGGGGCTGCCACTGCCTTCGCTGCCTCTTGGACCTCTACCAACTACCCTGGGAATAATATGAGTCACTGTCAGAGTCCAAGGAAGTGGATCCTGTTCCCGATCGTGATAACAAAGGTGGTGCCAAAGGGCCATGCGCAGGAGACCAGTGTCATGCAGATGAGGCAGGGGACCGGTGCCGGGTCGACCTCTCTAGAGACTGGAGCCAAGTATCCGGTGTCAGGGACAGAGGACGAGTTCCCAGTGCCGTGGGTCAGTGCCGTCTGCCATTGGTGCCAGATGCACAGGTCGCACCGGTGCTGGAGATGCTCTTACAGAGCTTGGTGGTGGGGTGCGATGCCATGGCGAAAGTGACTGGGAGTGGTGCCACGGATGGTGCCGAACCAGGGACTGGGAGCATCACATCATAGCCGGCTTGCCTCTAGATGGTACTGGACGTATCAGTACCGGAGGCTTGTCCTTCAGGACTGGGGGCTGTGAAGTGTCTGGGGTGGAGGGTGGCTCTAACTCCTCCACCTGGCACTGCCCTTACAGAGAGTTGCTGAGTGCCAGACTCAATGATCTCCTCTGAGGCACCGAAATCAGCGGCACCGACTCATGCTGTTTGGGGGCTGAGTCCATTCTGGGGTGCATCTGTGCATCCCCGATGGTCCCATGGCTTTTGGAGCCAGTGAGCACCCCCTTTCAGTCTTCCTATGCCACTTGTGCAGCACCGACAAAGCCAAATGGTGCCGGGCCACTGCCCCTGGCTGCAGTGCTGGGGAGCGCTGGTGCTGAGGGTCCCTTATACTAGAGTCCTTCCTTGGCACCATATCAAGTACTGATGCCAGAGCCCTCCATACGGACACGCTCAGTGCCGAGTCCTGTTGGTCCGCAGCAGGCTGCGGACGCAAAGCGGATTCCATGAGAAGTTACTGTAGTAAGTAGAGGCCCTAAGATATAAACCTTGGTATCAGAGGCCCGGTATGAGGCCTGAGGCCTGAACTAAAGTAATGGTCAAGACTTTGCTAGCATAAAGCAAAGTGAAGCTGTGAGCCAGAGGCAGGCCCTGCTCACAGAAACTGGCAAGGAAAGGGCTGATGCTGCAAGAAGATACGTACCTAAAAGGTGCTGAACACTAGAGATCAGAACATTCACATACTGGCACATTCCACACAGATAACAAGGAACAGGCTGACCCATCCCAATGACAGGGGCAAAAGGGTAATATGATGGATAGAGTTGTTTTGTTCGAACCAACATGTACAAGGTGAGAGGCGGCACCTTGCTGTGGAGAGGGGTTGTACCTTGCTACGTAGAAGGGTTGCACCTCGCTACGTAGAAGGGTTGCACCTCAATACGTCAGGAGTGATGTGTAACTTGTTTGTACCTGTGTATAAGAATGTATCCCTGGGGCGGTGTCTTTGTCCAGCCGAGGGGGCAGTGGAAAGTCCTGCCACTGACTGAGCTGAGTCCATTGCCAAGAGGCACTTTCTCGTAATATGCCCTGAGTTAGACTAAGAAATCTACAGGGAACTACCATTGTGTCCATATGGCAATAAACCTGGCCGACGTGCCTTTGTACCTTACTAGACTCTGTGGTCATTGGGGTTCTCTTCGGGTCTGCTGTGTCAGCTATCTGCAGAGCTGGGGCAGCACACAGAGGGAACACACACACGCAGCCGAGTGATACCAACATTGGACAGAGCAGAGCACCACACCGGTAGCATCTGACAACAGTTACTAGAGGAAGAAATCTTGCTCCTTTTTGGTTCTCGGCCAAAAAGTCCTACACATTTTGTACTTCTCAGTCTGGTGCGCCTTCCCCAGACACTTTAAACAAGAGTTGTGGGGGTCACTAATGGGCATAGGCTTGTTGCAAACAACACAGGGCTTAAAGCCCTGGGGTTACGGCATGCCATGGAGGGGTTAGAGACTATCTACTTTGTAAACTATAACAAGTAACTAGAACAACTAGCGAAGAAGAAAGGCTAAGGAAAGCCCTTGCTGAGCAAGCGAATGCTGTTCCAATGGCTGTCATGTATGGTAAGAAGGAACTGAAAGGGGGTCAGGTCAGCAGGGTCATATACTGAGTGCCACAAAGGTGCCACACCAGGAGGCTCCACAGCTCACCCGACGGGAGCTGCTAAGGGAAAACTTTCCGACAACCACGCATGCAGCGTGCGCACACCTGACTGGAATCGATGTGAACAAACACTTTAAGAAGAGCCAGGTTTTATGACACCCAATCCAGTGTCCTCACCATTGGACTACATTATCCCTTGTCTAAAAGTGTTGGAGTTTCCCATATCTCAAACTATACAGAAGAGTGCAGTGTATGAAGGTAAGCAGTTTTGTAGGTTTCAAGAAGGTTCAATACGTGACTCCAAAGATTAGGTTATTATTTAAATGGCAATGAACTCATGTGAACTGAAACATGATATTGCATGTTTGGGCAAGAGCAAGAACAGATCAAATGAAATCGTCTTTAAAGAGGACGATAACTAGTTGAAAAATGTGCTAACAGGTATTGGTAGTAATTTGGACATCCACTTGAAAGGAAACTGAAATGGTTAAGTATCCTTGAAATATTTACTTGGATTTCAATTAATAAATTAAAGATCCTGGTCCTGGTTGTGAGGGTTTCCATCTGTGCTGTTCTACAGCATAATAGGTCATCTGAGCGGCTGAGTAGTATTAGGCCAGGTTTTGAAGGGAATGGACTGGAGGGCCTGGCTAGAGTTAATATGCTGCACTAAGTGAAGCTATCCAATGGTGAATGTGTTTTATATAAAGAAAGATGGAGGAAATTCAACCACTAAGTTCTTGGCACAGATTCATTCGATCCATTAATCAATTAATGTCTCCCAGCAGAGGACAGAAATAATTCAATGTACTTGTTAATCTGTGCCATACGTGAAACTTCTACTGGTAGTTTTGGAATTAGATCTTACACAAACAGTCATATTAACTTGAAACTACTTGCATATATTCTTTTCATGCAGAGTCACAGAATAAGGTCCTTCTTTCTGAACAAGTAATACATGTTATAGTACTGTTTTTCCTTGTAAAACCCTGCTGGTATCAAAATGGAGGAACTCAATGAGAGAATCCAAAGAAGAAAACATGAACTGACATTGATTTATAATGATCTTGGAATTATGTGAAAATCTAAACAATGCAGATAGTAAGTATCACTTGCCACCAGACTGGGCAGCATCCCCACAGCAGCAAACCTCGTCTAAGAGCTTAATAACTCAAGCTGGTTTTCCACAACATGTCTCAGCCAGTCCATGTGGTTAACTATTGTTTCTAATATTATGGACAATGTGCTTCCTGCTTGTTTTGTTAACCTGGGGAAACATTAAGTTACGATAACATACCACTTCTAACTCTGAAATGAAGAGTAGCACTAATAGAAATGTTCTTTTTATTAACCCAATTTAACAGAGAAAAGTAGAACAATTATATCCCATTAAATCAGATCCAACAACTCCTGCTGCATAGGATTAAAACCACTGCAAGCATGAGACACAAAAAGCTGATACAAAAGCTGGAAAAGAATCATGTGGCCAAGAATGAATTAGTATAGCTTAAAACTATAGCTTTCAAAAAGTTCAAGGATGGACTACATTTCCTATTCCTACTTACATTCATGTCAAGCTACAGTGTCTTCTGTGTTCTTTATAAAGGGAAGACAGATCAGCATCCCACTATATTATAATCATCGTCACTACTGTACTACTCCCGCCTTTCCAATATTCTGTATTTTGACAGACTAGTCTCCAGCTCTTCTTCAGTGACTGTCAAAACAGTTAAAAGGAGATGATAAAAGGGCCAGTCAATCAAAATCACAAGGCATTAGTAAAGGTCAAAGTGGAACTGTTTAATATTAAACTTTCAAAGACCGAGACACTAAAATTCGGATATCCTGGTTTTCAATTCAGAGACTGTAAAAAGAAGAGAAAACCTCTTAAGACAAATCTGTCTTTCTGACAAGGATAAATGAAAACAGCAACGGTACCAACTTAATTCAGTCTTAAAGCTGCGGTGTTGGTGTCCTTACTGAATATTGTATGAAACTAGAGTCCTCAGTTTTATTTAAATTATGTCTCCACAGCTGTGCTTCTCTTCCCTTGTTTTTCTCTGAATCATTTTGCTTAATTTTTTCTGACATGAAAAACTTGTGACTTTTGCAAAACTTAGCGTGATATTAACCGTTGTCTCTTTACCAATCAAGCTTATTATATGTATATGCTGACACAATTTCAATTATCTCATGAATTCTGATTTTGATGTCCAGAACTGATAAGACCAGGAAGCAAAAATACCAGATTGTCATATTGTTACAATTTGGAGAGATCTGTGATCAATGTCTCTTTGGTAAAACCATTCTGCCACATTGAAACCATAGCGATAACACCACTGAACAGAAAAGCATAGGAGACCAATCAGTGAGACAAAAATAAGTAACTTGTGAAGCCAAGGTCCACAGCAAGCCACAATTTTACACCAGGCTCAGGATCAACCACCACCACCAGATACTTTAAGAGTGTCCTATAAAATATGAACTCAGAAGTAGTTGCAGCCTTTAAATGACAGTTTTGTTTATGCAGTTTAATGACAAGCAAAATAAATAAGACAAGACCTGATCTGACATGGCTTTAAGTAGCTCAACTCCCATTCACGCGTGTGAGTGCTGAGGATACTCAATACTTTGTAAAACTGAATTCTTAATAAATAAGTACAGATAGAATATAATAAAATATATGGATAAAATCCAGAAATACATTATCTATAAATAAACACACTCATACTGAAAATCAACTGCAATAAGACAGATATCATGACCTTTAATATTGCCTCACCACCCCTAGTACAGATAGAGGATGATGTTTTCACAAATGTAGAAACATTCACATACTTGGGCAGCACCATCAGCCAGGATGGTGGAACAAGCCAGGACACCCGCAACAAAATGAGTAAAGCCAGGAAGACCTTCAAGAGCTTAAATACAGTTTGGAAATCATCAAAATACACCACCAAAACCAAACTCAAGATTTATCAGAGCTGCGTACTTTCAACACTATTTTATAGTGCAGAAAGCTGGGGAATGAGAAAGTATGACATGTCCAAACTGTCTTCATTCTATACAACCTGCCTCGGAAAAATCCTCCATACCTTTTGGCCCAGAACAATCTCAAACCAAGATCTATTGACACAGTGCAGCCAAGAGGATACGAGCACCATCATTGCCAGGAGGTGTTGGAGATGGATTGGGCATGTGCTTTGGATGGAAACTGATTCCATCAGCAGAGTAGCAATAAGATGGACACCTGAAGGCAAGTGAAAACGAGGCTGCCTGAAAATAACATAGCGAAGAGCTGTGGCAGCTGAGCTGAAAAACCTGGGGCACAGCTGGGGAACCATTGAAAGACTTGTCAGAAACAGACAAGAGTGGAGGAGCTTTGTCACTGCCCTAAACGCCAGAGGCATAATGGGAACATGATGATGATGGTTACCTATACATTATGTATCAGTCATTCTTCTGCTAACAGAATATTTATTTAAGAACATAAGAATGGCCATAATAGGTCAGAGCAAAGGTCCATCTAGCCCATTTACTTATTTAACATTTTTCCAGAGAACAAACTCATGTAAAATGATAAATCTGTTTAAGGGATCCTTTCTGACTTACAAAACTACATCTCTTAAAAACTCCATAGTGAATCCAAATGGAACTAAAAAAACAAATTCTGCAGTCAAATATGTCCGCAAACAGCTACTTTGGTATCAATTTAGTTTTAAGTTTTGATTAAATGAAAGATACATACAAATGGATACTCACACGATATGAGCAAGATCAAGTGGCTTCTCTGGCTGTTCAGGAAAGACAGGATGAGGTGGTTCTCTAGTGGGCACACAACCAAGAGATTTACTAATTGCATGGCTCAGCTTCTTGGCAGGCGATTTCTGTTTTTTAAAGAAAGTCAAACAATGAGTAGATCAATCTGTGCAAGGAAAGAGCACAGACATTCAAAAATATCCCACATTAGAAAATCTTTGTGTAAATACCATATCTAGCTGATTAGTACGAAGTCATGCATCCAGTACAATTCAGACCCTGTAAACAGGGTGAGTGGCTGAATTAATCTCTACATTCCTATTAAGCTGGAATTTTGAAAGATGGTAGACTCATTCATTAGACTGCTAAATCAAGAAATATCCCAAATGTGAACTCTGAGCTTTCTATCAGGGTCACACCAAAAGGTCATTAGTCTTTGTCATGGTATTTCAGCTAAGTGGCCTTTTGAGATATAATTTTGAAATATGATACACCCATCAGAACCTGACACCACCTCTCCTTTTAGAACAAAGCAGGTGCTGTTTAAACAGAAGGAAAGAAACACTTAAGGATACTTAGTCAAGTTCATCACAAGGGTAGACGATTCTTAATTATCAACAACTACTATGTTTTTTGTCTTTTAAGGATTTATATCACATTCATATATGGTAGCAAATCTGAGAGGAGTACTGTCAGGGATAGAAGCAAGCCACATGGGTTTCACCCCAGAAAGACTGAAATGAAGACAATAGCTATTTGTGATGCTCTGTGCCTTGGGGGAACCTCCCGCACCTCCATGTTCATCCTTATAATATGATTGTGTGGTATCCAATGCAAAGTTTGTCATGTCGGGTGTCTTCAGAAGGCTCATGATGCACTGAGCATTGTTGTTATAGTAATGTTATAGGTTGTAATTTCATGTATATAGTTATGAGGCTGAAAATTTGTCCTCATGGCTTAATCCTCACTCTTTTTACCACAATGACTTAGTTAAATAAACCCAGGGACAGTGAGACTAATTATTTTTTCTAACTTATTAACATATTATTGAGTTTAAGGTAATGTTTTCGTGTACCAAATATATTATCCTGTAAAAAATGGGAGAACGTAATTCCCATTTGTTGAATGGAATAAGGGGACCATCTCTTTGACTAATATTTTTCTTATAATATTGCCCACCGTCCCCCAGCTCTTCCATGATTCCAAATTCATAAACATCCCTGAATTCCCAGCAGTTGTGAGTCCCCTCCATTTCTCTCACTCACCTCCACTGACTTAATAGTTGAGTCCCCAAAACCACCCTCTTCACCCTTAATATTTTTGTCCTTCTCCCATTGCACCATCCACTTAAATAACCATAAACCACTTCCTCCATCCAAGTACTGTACTGCTGAAAATCTGTGGAGAAAATCCAGGGATCACACAGACTTCCTCCACTACAAATTCACCCTTTCCTCCTTCAAGGTTATCTTATATGAACAGCTGTTCTCTTTCCCTCCCTCATTACAATTCACTCTACAGCTCCTATCGTTTGTCATCCTCCACTCTATCCTCAAGCTCCTTTTCCCCAGGATTCTTCTCAGGATTGCACTGATTTGAACATCAATCAGTTCAGATTTGATCACTTTCCCTCTACCCTTACATCTATCGCTCATGCATCACTTTTGTGTCCAAGTGCTACCATCCCATCACTGTTTCTTTCCCTCCTCACACCCTTTCCCTCCTGTCACTGACTGATGGTCATTCACTTAATGCTCTATTTCCCTTACCATAAGTTGTCCCCTCAATTTTCTCTGCTTCACCTTCAACCTCTCCTTATAATCTGACTCCTTCCACTCAAACTAGAACCCAGGATCCAGTATTCTTCCATTGTAAAAATAAATAAATAACCTAAACAGCTTTTGCACCCAATTGCCCCTCCAACTACTGTTCTACTTCTCTTTACGTCCTGAATGGGCTATTTCCATCCCTTGCTTTTCCTTCCTTCTTATCTCACTGAATCCTCTCTCCTCTCCAATCCTGCTTCCTCCCTCTGCACTCTACCAAACTTGCTCTTTCATGATCACTAACAATCTTTTTCTTTCCCTAATCTAGTGATTTCTATTCCATCCTTTTCCTTTGTACTTTTCATAACTAAGGATTACTCTCACGTTGAATCCTGTCCCTCGTCACCTTTGTTTCTATAGCACTGTCTTCTCTTGGTTCTCCTCCTACTTCTTATCAGTCCTTCAGTGTCATTTATAGGGCCCTGCGTGGATACAACATTTGTATCCGCATCCGATCTGCAAACATTGTCTGTAGATATCCGCAACTCTGTAGTAATTTTGTGATGACAAAGAAGTCCATTATGAATTAATTTAAAGCCACTGAATGCAAACGGTATCCCACTTGGATGTGAGTCTCTGGAACTGACAGCGTAACAAATTAAGGTAGTAAGAAACCTTGCTTTTCATCCCATATTAATCAGTGGATAAAAAAATGTATTCTCTGAGTTTTCAAATTTAAGACATTAAGAAAGGAAGAGTACCTTGTATCAAATGTATATCTTGTGATAAAGTTGGGAGTGATTTTACAGCCCAATTGTCATTTGTATTTTGATAATTAATAGATAAGTATTAGTAGTTAAGAACCACAGTCTCATCTTTTCTAAAATAATGAATTGGTTAAATAAACACAGTGACTGAGAATAACACTCAAAGGCCCCAGTCAGGATCAGGGACCCATTGTGCAAGGCACAGTACACATCCAGAGGTAGACATGGTTCCAGCTTCAAAGAGTTAAAGATCTAACTAGTGAAGTGAATCAGATAAAAAGAATGAGCTAATCCTACAGAGAGGTTACATTTCCTCACAGAGTCTAAGAGCTTTAACATTAGACAAATGTGCAAATGCACATTTGGCGATTCTAAAAAGGATGCCTCACAGACAAGCTTGTTTCCACCCTTGTGCTTACACGTGCAGTCAGGGCTGGCTTTAGGAAGTGCGGGGCCCAATTCGAACATTTTTGGCGGGGCCCTGGCAGGGATGACTTAAAAAAAAAAAGTGGAAAAAAAAAGCCTTTCATTTCTTTCATGTATTATTTACTTTCCGTAACTATATAAATAATAAAATTATATATTATGTACATTGCATCATATATGCTGTTGATTGGTTATTAATGACTGCCGTTTCAAAGTGTGGGTCCCAGCTGCTCCCTGCCCCCCTCATTGAAGCAGGTGTGCAGGGTTACTGCCCTGGGAACTGCAGGGCACAAGTGGACATGGGGCTGGCTGGAGGCAGGGTCTGGCTGCAGGCAGGGCAAGGGGTGCGGAGCTGGTTGGAGATAGGGGGTGTGTGGGGCAGGCTGGCTTCAGGCAGGGCCGCGGGGGGATGCAGCAGGGGTTGGCAGGGCTGGAGACAGAGGAGTGTGAGACTGGCTGGCTTCAGGCAGGGGGGTGCAGCAGGGGTTGACTGGAGACAGGGCAGGGTGTGCAGGGCTGGTGCGGGCAGCAGTGTGTGCGGGGCTGGCTGGCTTTGGGCAGGGCCACGGGTGTGTGGCAAGGGTTGACTGGAGACACAGAAGGGGGTTTGACAGGGACTGGCTGTGGGCATGGGGTGCAGAGCTGGCTGCAGGCAGGGGGAGCAGGGCTGGTGTGGGCAGGGCAGGGGGTGCAGCAGAGGCAGCTGGAGCCCCAGCCCTTTAAATAGCCCCCAAGCTCCCTGCTATCCCAGGGCTTTGGGGGCTATTTAAAGGGCACGGGGCTCCCCAGCTTCTACCCTGCCCTGGACCTTTTAAATAGCCGCGGGAGCCCTGGGGAATGCATGGGGGTGGCGGGGCTCTGGCGGCTATTTAAAGGACCAGGGTGGTAGATACAGCTGGAGCCCTGACCCTTTAAATAGCCCCCGGAGCCCCTCACTACCCCAGGACTCTGGAGGCTATTTAAATGCCTGGAGCTCCAGCCGGGACAGAAGGGCCACGGGACTTGCCGCGCTCCGGCCGGAGCTCCAGCCAGGAGAGCAGGGCCTCGGGGCTTGCCGTACTCCGGCCGG
Organism: Gopherus flavomarginatus; assembly: GCF_025201925.1. Classification (NCBI taxonomy): domain Eukaryota; kingdom Metazoa; phylum Chordata; order Testudines; family Testudinidae; genus Gopherus; species Gopherus flavomarginatus. Next base: position 215,863,966 of record NC_066620.1, on the reverse strand, counting down.
AGCTCCAGCTGGGAGAGTGGGGCCTCGGGGCTTGCTGCGCTCCAGCCGGGACTCCAGCCGGGAGAGCGGGGCCTTGGGGCTTGCCACGCTCTGGCCGGGGCTCCAGCCGGGGCCGTGGGGCTTGCAGCACTCCGGCCGGGGCTCCAGCCAGGAGAGCGGGGCTTCGGGGCTTGCCGCACCCCGGCCGGGGCTCCAGCTGGGAGAGCGGGGCCTTGGGGCTTGCTGCGCTCCGGTCGGGGCTCCAGCCGGGGCCGCGGGGCTTGCCGCGCTCCTGCCTGCGCTTCGCTCAAGGGAGCGGGACCACGGAAGACCCCTGAGCAGATCACAGCCAGGGACCAGAGGTAAGTTTAAAAAAAAAAAAAGTGTCTAAGGCGTGGGGCCCTCTTAGGCGCGGGGCCCAATTCCTGGGAATCGGGTGAATCAGCCTAAAGCCGGCCCTGCGTGCAGTTATCAGCAAGATTCTAAAAGTTTTCTAAGTCTTCACCAATATCATTCTCGTGTTAACCTTAAAAGCTATACATGACTCGTGACTTTAAGCTGCATAGGAGTGGTCACTGAGAAGCAAGACACAAGAGTCTCTCCCAGAACTGTACTGGGAGACAACAGGTTAGTAGCTTTCATTCATACAAGAAATTGCATTTAAGGCCTGGTCTATACTACAAAGTTTTGCATGAACAGCTGTGTGGTCTAGGAGTGTGAAAAATATCACATACACCCAGCCAACATAGCTATGTCAGCAAAACTCCCACTGTAAATGCAGCTATGCCTACAGAAGACTGCTTCAGCTGGCACAGTTAATGTTGTTTGGGGAGATGGTATAGCTATGCCAGCATATGCCTTCTGACGACTTACGCTGTATCTATGCTGCTTAACAGTGTAATCCTTGCTGAACTTAAACACAAAAAAGAAGCTTGCAAGAAGTGGAAGCTTGGACAAATGACCAGGGAGGAGTATAAAAATATTGCTCAGGCATGCAGGAGTGAAATCAGGAAGGCCAAATCACACTTGGAGTTGCAGCTAGCAAGAGATGTTAAGAGTAACAAGAAGGGTTTCTTCAGGTATGTTGGCAACAAGAAGAAAGTCAAGGAAAGTGTGGGCCCCTTACTGAATGAGGGAGGCAACCTAGTGACAGACGATATGGAAAAAGCTAATGTACTCAATGATTTTTTTGCCTCTGTCTTCACAAACAAGGTCAGCTCCCAGACTGCTGCACTGGGCAGCACAGTATGGGGAGAAGGTGACCAGCCCTCTGTGGAGAAAGAAGTGGTTTGGGACTATTTAGAAAAGCTGGATGAGCACAAGTACATGGGGCTGGATGCGCTGCATCCAAGAGTGCTAAAGGAGTTGGCGGATGTGATTGCAGAGCCATTGGCCATTATCTCTGAAAACTCATGGCAATCGGGGGCGGTCCCGGATGACTGGAAAAAGGCTAATGTAGTGCCCATCTTTAAAAAAGGGAAGGAGGAGGATCTGGGGAACTACAGGCCAGTCAGCCTCACCTCAGTCCCTGGAAAAATCATGGAGCAGGTCCTCAAGGAATCAATTCTGAAGCACTTAGAGAAGAGGAAAGTGATCAGGAACAGTCAGCATGGATTCACCAAGGGCAAGTCATGCCTGACTAACCTAATTGCCTTCTATGAGGAGATAACTGGGTCTGTGGATGAGGGGAAAGCAGTGGATGTGTTATTCCTTGACCTTAGCAAAGCTTTTGACACGGTCTCCCACAGTATTCTTGCCAGCAAGTTAAAGAAGTATGGGCTGGATGGTTGGACTATAAAGTGGATAGAAAGCTGGCTAGATCATCGGGCTCAATGGGTAGCAATCAACAGCTCCATGTCTTGTTGGCAGCCGGTTTCAAGTGGAGTGCCCCAAGGGTCAGTGTTGGGGCTGGTTTTGCTCAATATCTTTGTTAATGATCTGGAGGATGCATGGACTGCACTCTCAGCAAATTTGCAGACGACACTAAACTTGGAGGAGTGGTAGATATGCTGGAGGGTAGGGATAGGATATAGAAGGACCAAGACAAATTAGAGGACTGGGCCAAAAGAAACCTGATGAGGTTCAAACAAGGACAAGTGCAGAGTCCTGCACTTAGGATGGAAGAATCCCATTCACTGTTACAGACTAGGAACCGAATGGCTAGGAAGCAGTTCTGCAGAAAAGGACCTAGGGGTTACAGTGGATGAGTCAACAGTGTGCCCTTGTTGCCAAGAAGGCTAATGGCATATTGGGCTGTCTAAGTAGGGGCATTGCCAGCAGATCGAGGGATGTGCTCATTCCCCTCTATTCGACATTGGTGAAGCCTCATCTAGAGTACTGTGTCGAGTTTTGGGCCCCACACTACAAGAAGGATGTGGAAAAATTGGAAATGTCCAGCGGAAGGCAACAAAAATTATTAGGAGGCTGGAGCACATGACTTATGAGGAGAGGCTGAGGGAACTGGGATTGTTTAGTCTGCAGAAGAGAAGAATGAAGGGGGGATTTGATAACAGCTTTCAACTATCTGAAAGGGGGTTCCAAAGAGGATGGATCTAGACTGTTCTCAGTGGTGGCAGATGACAGAAGGAGGAGTAATGGTCTCAAGTTGCAGTTTAGGTTGGATATTAGGAAAAACTTTTTCACTCAGAGAGTGGTGAAGCACTGGAATGGGTTACCTAGGGAGGTGGTGGAATCTCCTTCCTTAGAGGTTTTTAAGGTCAGGCTTGACAAAGCCCTGGCTGGAATGATTTAGTTGGGGATTGGTCCTGCTTTGAGCAGGGTGTTGGAGAAGATGACCTCCTGAGGTCCCTTTCAACCCTGATATTCTATGATTCTGTTCTATGATTTTATGATACACTACAGGACTCAACCAGCATAGCTAACCCAGCCAAGGGAGAAATTGGTTGTGAATCTGAAGATTGAAGGTAATTTGGGTGAAAGTTATCATGAAATGATAGATTTCATTATTCTAAGGAAGGAAAGGCGTGAGAGCAGCAGAATGGGGACAACAGACTTCAAAAAGGCAGACTTTAACAAACACAGAAAACTCATAGGTAAGTTTCCATGAGAAGAAAATCTACGGGAAAAATAAATTCAGGAGAGCTGGTAGTTTCTCAGAGACAATACAACAGCAAACTATCTCAATATGAAGGACAGATAGTAAGAATAGTAAGAGACGACTATGCCTCCACCAGGAGCTCTTTAATGACCTAAAAAACAGAGGAATCTCACAAAAAACTAGAAACATGGACAAATGACTAAGAATACAAAAAAACAGCACAACGTATGGACAAAATCAGAAAGGCTAAGTCAGAAAATGAGTTATACCTAACAAGGGACATAAAAGGCAGTAACAAGAGAGTCTTTAAATACATTAGGAACAAAGGCAAGACAAAAGAAAGTGTAGGCCCCACAACTTAGTGGGGAAGGAGAACTATTAATGGATCACATCAAAAAGGTTGAGGGATTTAAAGCCTATTTTACTTCAGTCTTTATTAAAAAGGTTAATTGTGACCAGATGCTCAACACACTTAATAATAACTACAAGCTGGAAGGAACAAAAGCCGGAATAAGGAAAGAACAGGTTACAGAATATTTATACAAATCAGATGTAGTCAAGTCAGCATGGCCTAATGAAATTCATCCAGGTACTTATGGAAATAGTTGGAGGAATCCCAGAAGTGTTAGTGGTTATCTTTGGGAACTCATACAGGAGAGGTGAAGTTCAAGAGGACAGGAAAAGGGCAAACATAGTACCTATCTTTAAAAAGGGGAACAAAGAGGACCCAAGGAACTACACAGCAATCAGCCTAACTTTGAGATCTGGAATGATACTGGAACAAGTAATTCAACAATCAATTGATAAGCACTTAAGAGGATAATAGGGTAATAAATAATAGACAACATGGATTTGTCAAGAACAAGTCATGCCAAATCAACCTAAAGAACCTGGGGATTAGAGTGGACGAGAAGCTGGAAATGAGTCAGCAGTGTGCCCTTGTTGCTAAGAAGGCCAACAGCATATTGGGCTATATTAGTAGGAGCACTGCCAGCAGATTGAGGGAAGAGGAGGTTACTCACCTTGTGCAGTAACTGACGTTCTTCGAGATGACTGTCCCTGTGGGTGCTCCACTCTAGGTGTCGGTGCACCTTTGTGCCTTTGATCGGAGATTTCTGCAGCAGTACTCGTAGCGGCCACGCATGCTCAGAGCCTGGCCCCCGCTCTGAGTATGCCTCTAGTGAGCATGCACGGTCGGTTCCCTCAGTTCCTTCTCTACAATGGAGGCTACCCCAACTCCGAAGTAGAGGGGAGGAGGGTGAGTAGTGGAGCACCCACAGGGACACTCATCTCGAAGAACGTCAGTTACTGCACAAGGTGAGTAACCTCCTCTTCTTCTTCGAGAGATGTCCCTGTGGGTGCTCCATTCTAGACGACTTTGAAGCCGTGTATCTCAAGGTGGTAGGGACTTCGGGTCTGGCAGGAATGCAGTAGATAACACTGCCCTGCCTAATCGAGTGTCAGAGAGAGGGCCCTGAATAAGGGCATAGTGTTTGACAAATGTATGCTCGGAGGACCAAGCGGCTGCTCTACAAATGTCATACAATGGTACTTTACGTAAGAAGGCTACAAAGGTAGATACAGATCTAGTGGAATGTGTTCTGATCAATGCTGGAGGTGTAACGTTTTTTATCTGATAGCAGAGTCATATGCAATTGGAGATCCAGTTCGAAAGTCTCTGGGTAGAGATAGCCATGCTTTTGGAGTGCTCCGTGATGGAGACAAAGAGTCTAGGAGAGTTTCTGAAGGGTTTGGTTCTGTCCAAATAGAAGGATAAGGTCCTGTGCACATCAAGTGTGTGCACTGTGGCTTCGAAGGAGTTTGCATGTGGTTTCGGAAAGAAAGTTGGTAGATGTATTGGTTCATTGATGTGAAATGAAGCGTGAACTTTTGGAAGGAATTTTGGGTGTAGGCGTAGAGTAACTTTGTCCTTGAAGAAGAGCGTATATGGTGGATCTGCCATAAAGGCTGCTATCTCGGCTGCCCGTCTGGCAGAGGTAATGGCCACCAAAAAGGCTGTTTTCATCGAGAGGTGCAAGAGGGAGCAGGTGGCTAAGGGCTCAAAGGGTTGATGAGTTAAACAGGACAATACTAGGTGAAGATCCCATAGAGGGGTAGGTGGCTTAATGTCTGGATATAGGGTTTGGAGTCCCTTCAGGAAACGCTTGGTGATGGGATGAGCGAAGACTGAGGTATTGTCAACTGTACCATGAAAGGTTGTGATGGCAGCTAAGCAGACTCTGATGGGAGCTGAAGGAAAGGCCGGATTGCTTAATGTCCAATAGATAGTCGAGTATGCATGGAAGAGGTGCCGAGGTAGGAGACAGTTGTTTAGTTGAGCACCATTTTGTTAATCGTTTCCACTTTCGGAGATAGGTGGTATGGGTGGATTGTGTTCTGCTGTGTAGAAGTACCCTCTGAACTTGGTCAGAACAGTCTACTTCTCGTTGGGAGAACCATGCAGGTACCAGGCTTTGAGATGAAGCATGGAGAGATTGGGGTGAAGAAGCCGGCCGTGTTGCTGTGATAAGAGGTTCAGGATGAGAGGCAGGGAGGTGGTCGAATTGACATTCTGGTGAGGAAAGGGAACCACGGTTGTCTCGGCCATGAAGGTGCGATCAAGATCACCCTGGCAAGATCCGTTTGTATCTTTATGAGGACCCTGTTGAGCAATGGTATTGGGGGAAATGCATAAGCTAAGTCTCAGTGCCATGAGATCATGAATGCGTCTCTGAGGGACTGTTTGCCCAGTCCCGCCCTGGAGCAAAAATTGAGGCATTTGGTGTTTTTCGCGGTTGCGAAGAGATCTATGGTTGGGTGACCCCAAGTTTGAAATATGTTGTAAATGATTCCCTCGTCTATCTCCCATTCGTGCTCCGAAGGGAAACGTCTGCTTAACTCGTTGGCAGTGGTGTTCATCACCCCTGGGAGATAAACAGCTGATATGCGGATGTGGTTCGCAAGGCACCAATTCCAGAGTTTTATGGCCTCTGAGCAAAGAGAGTGGGAATGAGCCCCTCCTTGTCGGTTTACGTAGAACATGCAGGCAATGTTGTCTGTCATTATGCGTACATGCTGATTCTTGATTAGTGGAAGGAAGCAGCGGCAGGCATTCCATATAGCTCGAAGTTCTAGAACATTTATGTGCAGGGAGGTCTCGGAATGACACCATAGCCCATGGACTGTTTGGTGAGATATGTGGGCCCCTCAGCCCATGAGGGATGCATCGGTCGCCATCATCAGAGTTGGAGGGGTCTGGAGGAAGGGGACTCCAGAGCAGAGGTTGTAGGGGACTGTCCACCATATGAGAGAGTCTTTGACTCAGTAGGTTATGGCCAGTTTTTTGTTTAGTGAGTGCACATTTGGTTTGTAAACCGTGGCCAGCCAAGCTTGGAAGCACCTCATGTAGAGGCATGCGTTCTGGACCATGAAAGTGCACGAGGACATGTGCCCTAGTAGTTGGAGGCAGTCTTGGGCGGTGACCCGGGGGCTGTTGCGAAGTCTTGTAGCCAGCAGTTTTATGGTATTGAATCGGTCAGGTGGGAGAGATGCCAGTCCGGTTGTGGAGTCGAGGCTCGCTCCTATAAACTCCAGGTGCTGGGTAGGACTTAATGTGGATTTGCTTTCATTTATTTGCAGGCTCAGGGATTGGAAGCACTCGATGGTGATTTGTGTGAAGCAGAGGATCTCGTCGAACGTGGAGGCCTTCAGGAGGCAATCGTCAAGGTAAGGGAATATTATGACTCCTTTTTTCCTGAGGTAGGCAGTGACTACCGCTAGGAGCTTGGAGAAAACTCAAGGGGCAATGGAAAGGCCGAATGGTAGAACTCTGTATTGGAAATATGTTGAACCGAGGGTAAAACGAAGAAAACATCTGTGGGCCGGATGGATAGCGATGTGAAAGTAGGCGTCTTGTAGGTCGAGGGCTGAAAACCAATTGCCCTGCTCCAGGGCTGGAATTATGGTGGTGAGAGTAACCATCTTGAACTTTTACTTTTTGACAAATTTGTTGAGCCTCCTGAGGTTGAGGATTGGTCACCATCCTCCAGTTTTCTTTTCTGTTAAGAAATAAAGGGAGTAGAACTCTTTCCCCTTGTGGCATTTGGGCACAAGTTCGATAGCACCCAGGTGAAGGAGATGTTGTACTTCTTGCTGGAGGTGTGGCTCGTGAGAGGTGTCCCTGAAGAGGGACGGGGAGGGTGGGTGGGTGGGAGGTAAGGAGAGGAAGGGAATAGAATACCCAGTTGTGATGACCTCTAGAACCCACTTGTTGGTGGTAATATTCTGCCATTGGTGTAAAAATGGCTGTAGGTGGTGTCCAAAGATAGTTGTAGGCAGTGCAAATGCTGAAGTTGGGAAGATGTTTACGAGACCCTCGACCAAAGGTTCAAATCTGCTTATTAGTTGGAGGAAGTTGGGGCATTCTGGAGGAATTGGGGCGACGCCACTGGTATCTGGATCTCTGGCGTTGGTGTTGTTGTTGTTGATCCTGAGATCTTGGGAAAGGCTGAGTATATGGGGGGTAGCGTGGACGGTGGTAAGGTTGAGATCTGTACTGTTGCCTTCTGGTTGTAGGGGTTTGGATGCCCAAGGATCGAAGAGTTGCCCTTGAGTCCTTCATTGAGTGGAGCATCTCATTAGTGGTGGAAGCAAAGGGTTTATCACCATCAAAAGGGAGATCCTCTATGGTGCTCTGAACCTTGCGAGGAAAGAGGGAAGAGGAGAGCCATGAACCTCGGCGCATGATCACCGCTGTAGCGGTGGATCTTGCTGCAGTATTGGCTGAATCCAGAGCTGCTTGAAGAGCCGTGTGTGATATGATTTGGCCCTCGGAAACAAAAGCTGTAAACTGTTGTTTCTTGTCGTCTGGAATGTGTTCAATAAAGTCCATGAACTTGTTATAGTTTCTATGGTCGTACTTTGCCAGAATTGTGGTATAATTGGCAATTCGAAATTGTAAGGTTGAAGATGCATGCACTTTGCGACCCAGCAGGTCTAAGCATTTGCCTTCCTTGTTGGCTGGGGTATGGCGGAAATACTGTTGTTTGTTCCTTTGATTGGCTGCGTCCACTACCAGTGAGTTTGGCACAGGATGTGAGAAAAGGAATTCAGAGCCCTTAGAGGGAATGAAGTATTTACGGTCCGCTTGTTTGCAGGTAGGCCGGCTTGTGGCTGGAGCCTGCCAGATGGACTTAGCAGGTTCCAGAAGGGCTGCATTAATTGGTAATGCCAGTCTGGATGAAGAAGAGGGTTGCAGGATGTCCCTTAACTCATGTTGTTGGCCAGGTATTTCCTCTAGATTGATTCTAAGCTCGCTGGCAACCCTTTTAAAGAGATCCTGGAATTTCGAAAAATCGTCTGAGGGCGGTAGAGAGAAGGGAAGTAAAGCTTCTTCAAGCATTGTTTCAGTTGGTACTTCAGTTGGTACTGGGTCAGAAGCAGGAGTTAATTGATCCTGAGCATGGGAGGGTGCCGCCAAGTGAGTCATATGATTTGGACGTTCACGTCTCGTCGGATTGGAATAGCAGGTGTGCTGCCGAGGGAAAGATGCCCCTGGGGCCCAATACTGCCATGGTGGTGTAAAAGGCATAGGTGGTGCCATCCAGGGGTTAACACACCAGGAGGCAGGGTCTCGAGGGTAGTCTGAGACAATTTTCCCATGCCCGCGGGTGACAGGACTCCGAAGATGGAATTCTGATTGTATTGAAACATCACCCTGTAGTTCAGACTCCTCCTCACTGGAGGAAGGCTGTTCGGACCCTGAATCATTCGTAAGGGAGAAGCAGTCTTTAAGGAAGGGCGATTGCAGCGTAGGTGACAGTAGGAGGTCACTTGACTAGGTAAACGGCAGCGCTGAGGCAGCTGAAAGTGAAGGCTGATAGAATTGCTGTGAGGGAACCCGGGCTGGCACCGGAGTTCTTAGACTTGGCTCCGTGCCAAGTAGCGCTGTTAATGCCAGTGCCATAGTCGGTACCGCGCTATTAATAGCAGGCTGCGGTGCCTCAGGGGGAGCCTGATTTGTTGGCACTGCATTCATCGCAGTGCCAATAGGTGCCATAATCGAGGCAGGCAACTGAAAGCCTGTCGCCTCAGCACCGGAGCCTCACACTGCCGCTGAAAGCACAGGTAGGTTTAACGCGGTGCCGGAGGAGCCCGGCTTGTCGAAAGTGCTCAGGCGGGGGAGCACCGGTAAAGAGTCTGTGGATCTGACCGGAGAAGGTTTGTGTCTAAGGGTTTCTTTTGAATTTGACAGAAGGTGTCCTCGTTTTGCTGCTTTCTTCTGCTTTTTAGAAGTGGGAGAGCTGTGTCGGTGAGCGGAAGCAGAGTCCGCGCAAGGGTCTGAGGCGGCCCTAGGGATTTTTGAAGTAAAATAAGTTTATCTCCCTGTCCTTTCTTGCTCTGGAGCTTAGTTTAGTGCAGGGAGCACATTTTTGGGGAATATGGGTCTCCCCCAAACATTTTATGCACTGAGAATGTCCATCGGAGAGAGGGACAGCGTCCTTACAGGAGGAGCAGCGCTTCAAGCCTGTGGAGCCAGGCATATCTGAAGCGGCTGAGAGAACAAAAAAAAATTTTTTTTTTTAACAGTAGAAAAGAAAGTAGGTAACACTAACTAACAACTAACTAACAAGAAACTGTATAACTACAAGTTATTTTAAAATGAGGAAAGAAATTTTTTAAGGAGTCTCCTGAGCTCCGTCTCAAGCTGGGGATGGTAGAGAAGGAACTGAGGGAACCGACCGCGCATGCTCACTAGAGGCATACTCAGAGCGGGGGCCAGGCTCTGAGCATGCGTGGCCACTACGAGTACTGCTGCAGAAATCTCCGATCAAAGGCGCAGGGGCGCACCGACACCTAGAGTGGAGCACGCACAGGGACACTCATCTCGAAGAAGGAGGATTATTCCCCTCTATTCGACACTGGTAAGGCCACATCTGGAGTACTGTGTCCAGTTTTGGTCCCCTCACTACAGAAGGGATGTGGACAAATTGGAGAGAGTCCTGTGGAGAGCAATGAAAATGATTAGGGGGCTGGGGCACATGACTTATGAGGAGAGGCTGAGGGAACTGGGATTGTTTAGTCTGCAGAAGAGAAGATGAAGGGGGATTTGATAGCTCCTTTCAATTACCTGAAAGGGGGTTCCAAAAAGGATGGATCTAGACTGTTCCGTACCAGATGACAGAACAAGGAGCAATGGTCTCAAGTTGCAGTGGGGGAGGTTTAGGTTGGATATTAGGAAAAATGTTTTCACTAGGAGGGTGGTGAAGCACTGGAATGGGTTACCTAGGGAGGTGGTGAAATCTCCATCCTTAGAGGTTTTTAAGGCCTGGCTTGACAAAGCCTTGGCTGGGATGTTGGCGTTGGTCCTGATTTGAGCAGGGAATTGGACTAGATGACCTCCTGAGGTCTCTTCCAACCTTAATATTCTATTCTAATTTCCTTCTTTGACAGCATTACTGGTGAAGTGGATGGCGGGAAGCTGTACAAGTGATTTATCTTTATTTTAATAATGTTTTTTACACAGTCCCATATGACATTCTCATAAACAAACTGGGAAAATGGGTCTAGATGACATTACTAAAAGGTGAGTGCATAATAGATTGAAAGACCGCATTCAAAGAGTAGTTAGCAGTGGTTAGCCGTCAAACTGGAAGGCCATATCAGTGGGATTCCACTGGGTCTATCCTGAGTCTAGCACTATTCAATATTTTCATTAATGCCTTGGATAACGGAGAGGAGAGTATGCTTTTACAATTTGCAGAGAATGCCAAACTGGCAGGAATAGCAAACACTCTGGAGGTCAGGATTAGAATTCAAAAGGGCCTTGGAGTACAAAGTACTACACTTAGGAAGGAAAAATTAAAGGCACAGCTACAAAATGGGAAATACTGGCTATGCAGTAGTACAACTGTAAAGGATCTGGAGATTATAGTGGATCACAAATTTAGTATAAGCCAACACTGTGATGCAGTTGAGAAAAAGGCAAATATTCTGGGGTGCATTAGCAGCAGTGTGATATGTAAGACATGGGAGGTAATTGTCCCACTCTACTCAGCAATGCTGAGGCCTCAGCTAGAATATTATGTCCAGTTTTGGGTACCACTTCAAGAAAGTTGTACACAAATTGGCGAGAGTCCAGAGAACAAGAACAAAAATGATGATAGGTTTAGAAAACCTGACCTCTGAGGAAAGGTTTAAAAAACTGGTATGTTTAGTCTTGAGAAGACTTAGGGGGGAACTGATAATAGCTTTGAAACGTGGAAAAGGCTATTATAACAAGGATAACAATTGACCACTATCTATATCCACTCAAGGTGGGACAAGAAGTAATTGGCTTAATCTGCAGCAAGGGAGATTTATGTTTGATATTAGGAAAATCTTTCAAACTATAAGGACAGATAAGCACTGAAATAGGGTTCAAATGGGAGGTTGTCAAACCTCATGCATTGGAAGTTTTTAAGAACAAGTTAGACACCTTTCAGGAATGGTCTGCGTCAGCAGTTCTCAACCTGCGGCCCACATTCAGCCCAAATAGCTCACAGCTGCGGCCCAGTTGTGTGCTAAAAAAAATTCAGCATTTGCCTTCCTGGTCTGGCAGAGGCTGGGGCTGGCTGAGGGGGAGATAGCGACTTGCAGCCTGAACCCGTGCTCCTGCCAGCAGGGGCCTGGTGAGTGGCATAGGTAGTAAGGGGGCAGGAGAGTGGGTCTAGGGGTAGGTTTCAGTGCGGGGGCGCTGGGAACTAGAGGTTTGCTGGTGTGCTGCAGCAGCCCTAGGTTTTAGGCGGGGCTCCGTTCCTTGCCCCCCTTCTTGGATCCTGGCTGCTGGCCTGTGCTGGGCACTTCACTCCTGGCCCGTTGCTGGGGGTCCGGGCTGCCCGTCCGCACACTGTGGCACTCGGATCTCAGCTGCCCATCCCCGTGCATCGGCACTCAGGATCCGGATCTGGCTGCTGCCACTGGCTATTGCCTGGCCCCGCACGGCAGGGTCCGCCCGCCCGGTCACAAGCCCAGGGCTTCACTCCTGGGCCCACTCTGGGCGGAAGCGCTGGGCACGGGGGACTGTGGGTGGTTTGGGGGCAGAGGGCATTGTGGCACTCAACCACAGCCCATGTAACACACTGTGGTCCGCATATGTGGCCCACAATGATAAACAGGTTGAGAAACACTGGTCTAAGTATATTCCAGTCCTGCCTCAACACAGGGGGCTGGAGCTGATAACCTCCATGTCCCTGCCCTTACATATCTATGATTCTATTATCATCTCTAGGACAACTTCCTTTCCTAAAAACACTCCAATTTATAATTGCACCTCCTCCCGCCGAGATTATTCCTTAAATATCTGATTTATCACAGGAAAGTCTATATGCAAGCTCCATTTTCTGGAAGCTGAAGAGGCTCACACAACACACAGTCAACCTGTGGAATGCCTTGCCAGAGGATGTCGTGAAGGCCAGAACAGTAACAGGATTCAAACAAGAACTAGATAAGTTCATGGAGGATAGATCCACCAATGGCTATTAGCCAGGATGGGCAGGGATGGTGTCCCTAGCCTCTGTTTGTCAGAATCTGGGAATGGGCAACGGGATGGATCACTTGATGATTCCCTGTTCTGTTCATTCCCTCTGGGGCACCTGGCATTGGCCACTGTTGGAAGACAGGCTACTGGACTCAGCTTTGTAAAAAAATAAAATAAAATGTAAGAATAAAACAATGATTTTGTCAAGTGGCAGCTGACTGAAAAGTCACTTAATCAATGTATAATGCAGTCACATGCACCTATCTAGGTCTTTATTCCATAACTATGGTATTTGAGTGCTTTATATACATAATTATATTCATCAAGCAGGAAAATTACTCCTTTCAAATAGATGGAGATCTACTACATAAATCTTTAAAAAAGAACAGGAGTACTTGTGGCACCTTAGAGACTAACAAATTTATTTGAGCATAAGCTTTCCTGGGCTACAGCCCACTTCATCGGATGTCCATGAAAGCTTATGCTCAAATAAATTTGTCAGCCTCTAAGGTGTTCTTTTTGCGGATACAGACTAACACGGTTGCTATTCTGAAACTACATAAATCTTTGTAGTCCTAAGTCTGACCAAAGCACCACTCAATATTTATGTAAACCGTTTAACAGAAATACACAGAAAGACGCTCCTTGCCATCTTGTAGATTGCCCCACGTTCCACATAGTGATGATTTTTGTCTAAGTTTTAGAGTTCTAATTAATGAAAGTGATCATAGTGGATAACAGTGTTCTCCCTTCCAGCAGTGAATATTCAGAAGGAATTACTTACAAACATATTCCAATTATTCTGATGTGAATGCTGAAAATGGTAATGTCTTAAAATTTTCAGGGGTGCACAATCCTCATACAATTAGAACGTGCCCTCAGACATTCTCAAGAGCGAAGAAACATCCTTGAAGGAACAGAATTTCATTTCACTTTCTATAGGGTATGGCATTTGGTGTCACACATCCACATATGTGAAAAGCATATTTCATGACAAAAAGATGCAGAAAAAAACCTTGTTTGACCACAATTATAGTTTTCTTTCTAACTAGGACAGTTGTCTTCAGAACAGTCTTGTGGAAATTGTGCTAAAGAGAAGAACGGCCATACTGGGTCAGACTAAATGTCATTGTAGCTCAGTATCCTGTCTTCCAACAGTGGCCAATGCCAGGTGCCCCAGAGGGAATGAATAGAACAGGGAATCATCAAATGATCCATCCCCTGTCACCCATTCCAAGCTTCTGGCGAACAGAGGCTAGGAACACCATCCCTGCTCATCTTTGCTAATAGCCATAGATGGACCTATTCTCCATGAATTTATGTTGTTCTTTTTTGAACTCCACTATAGTCTTGGCCTTCACAACATCCTCTGGCAAGGAGTTCCACAGGTTGACTGTGCGTTGTGTGAAGAAATACTTCCTTTTCTTTGTTTTAAACCTACTCCCTATTAATTTCATTTGGTGACCCCTAGTTCTTGTGTTATGAGGAGGAGTAAATAACACTTCCTTATTTACTTTCTCCACACAAGTCATGATTTTATAGATCTCTATCATATCCTCCATTAGTTGTCTCTTTCGCAAACTGAAAAGTCCCAGTCTTATTAATCTCTCCTCATACGGAAGCTGTTCTATACCACATCTGCACACAGTATTCAAGAGGTGGGCGTACCATGGATTTATATAGAGGCAATAGGGTATTTTCTGTCTTATTATCTATCCCTTTCCTAATGATTCCCAACATTCTGTTTGTTTTTTTGATTGACACTGCACACTGAGTGGATGTTTTCAGAGAACTACCCACGACGACTCCAAGATCTCTTTCTTGAGTGGTAACAGCTAATTTAGACCCATCATTTTATATGTCTAGTTGGGATTCTGTTTTCCAATGTGCATTACTTTGCATTTATCAACATTGAATTTCATCTGCCATTTTGTTGCACAATTACCCAGTTTTGTGAGATCCTTTTGTAGCTCTTCACAGTCTGCCTGAGACTTAACTGGCTTGAGTAGATTTTTATCTTCTGCAAATTTTGCGACTTCACTGTTTATCCCTTCTTCCAGATCATTTATGAATATATGTTGAATAGGACTGGCCACTGGGGGACACAACTATTTACTTCTCTCCATTCTGAAAACTGATCATTTATTCCTACCCTTTTTTTTTTCGTATTAACCAGTTGACCAATCCATGAGAGGACTTTCCCTCATACCCCATGAAAGTGTACTTTGTTTAAGAGCCTTTGGTGAGGGACCTTGTCAAAGGTTTCCTGAAAATCTAAGTACACTAAATCCACTGGATCCCCTTCATCCACATGCTTGTTGACCCCCTCAAAGAATTCTAGTAGATTGATGAGGCATGATTTCCCTTTACAAAACCATGTTGAGACTTCCCCAACCAATTATGTTCATCTATGCGTCTGACAATTTTGTTCTTTATTATACTTTCAACTCATTTTTCTAGTACTGAAGTCAGGCTTACCAGCCTATAATTGCCAGGATCACCTCTGGAACCCTTTTTAAAAATTGGCGCCACATTAGCTATCCTCTAGTCATTTGGTATAGAAGCTAATTTAAATATCAGCTTACAACCACAGATCTGCAATTTCACATTTAAGTTCCTTCAGAACTCTTGGTTGCATACCCTCTGGTTCCAGTGACTTATTACTGTTTAGTTTATCAATTTGTTCCAAAACCAACTCTAATGGCACCTCAATTTGGGACAGTTCCTCAGATTTGTTACCTAAAAAGAATGGCACAGGTTTGGGAATCTCCCTCACATCCTCCGTCGTTAAGATCGATGCAAAGAATTCATTTAGTTTCTCCACAATGTCCTTATCGTCCTTGAGCGCTCCTTTAGCATCTCGATTGTCCAGTGGCCCTGCTGGTTGTTTAGCAGGATTTCTGCTTCTGCTTCTTGGGGAACCTGGATTGTGACACAGCCGGACGGCTGTGGCACGAAGCAGAGGCACTGAGACTGGAACTGCAGTGGGTCTGCAGGTGGAGACGAGGACAGAAGAGCCACCACCACCAGAGGGCACACCTGCTGACTAGAGCTAATTCCTGAAACAGCCAGCAGGAGACACCAGTGTGGTAAGAGAACCTGTGACAGGTTTCAAATCTCATCATCTGAAGCAAGCTTGCTACAGACTAGGACACACTAACTCAAAATGGCACCACACCCGACCAGAACAAAGGATGTAAAACCTGCAGACCATCTCTCTGCTGCTATGATGATCAGTACTCTCACAACACACTTTTTAAGATCCCTGGGTCCTACACACACCTATCACAACATGTAGTATATCTCATCCAGTGCACTAAATACCCCAACAACAACTATGTGGGTGAAACCAGACAAACACTACACTTTTGAATGAACTCACACAGAAAAACGATAAAAGACAAAAACATCATCTCACCCATGGGTGAACACTTTTCACAAAATGATCACTCTATATCTGACCTTTCTGTCCTCGTCCTCAAAGGAACCTGCACATCACCTTCAGAAGATGAGCCTATGAGCTTACATTCATAACTTTGATAGACATTAAAATGATGACTTAATAAAAACTCAATTTATGGTTTATTACAATAATCTGAAACCTAACCTCCCTTTTTTTGTCCTATAACTGGAGAAGTGTCAATGGGCCACTTCACCTTGAACGGTCTCTTAGAATATGTGTTAACTACTTATGCCAAACAATCTATTCCACCTTGTATTTGGCTGTGACACTCTGAGGCCAGGTCTACACTGCAGACCTATATCGGTATAACTATGTCACTCAGGAGTGTGAAAAATCCACACCCCCAAGCTATGTTGTTATACCAGCCTAACTTTCTGTATAGATAGCGCTAGGTCAACAGGAGAGCTTCTCCTGACAACATAGCTACCACCTCTCAGGGAAGTGAATTAACTATGCCAACAGGAGAAGCTCTTCTGTTGGCATAGTAGCACCTTCTCCAAAGCACGACAGCAATGCACCAGTGCAGCTGCACCAACGTATGTGAAGACAAGCCCCGAGTATCTTTCCCAGACCGGAAGAAGAGCTCTGTCACTAGAAAATGTGTCTCTTTTACCAAAAATGTTGGCCCAATAAAAGATATTACTTCACTCAAGTTCTCTCTCTAATATCCTGGGACCAACACAGCTACAACACTGCAAATATATTTCACATGAAGCCTAACACAGCTCTTGTATTCATTTGAGCATGGACACAGTTTGCCTTCGGCTGGGGAAATAAACTATTTAAAATTGTACTGAATATGTCCCCCTCTTCACTTGGTTTTCAGAGCATCTGGCCAATATCATTACGATTAAGAATTTTATAGAATGATTTGCAAGTTACCTTTAAAAGATTTTATAGGGGACAGTAACTAAGTTAATAATACAAAAGAAGGGTTTCTAAGAGAGAAAAATGCTCAAAGGACCCTACTGCAGCTATAAGAAGTCCAGCACAGGCAAACTCTAAATTACTGAGGACAGTGAGCTTCTCAGCACAGGGACTCTTTTTCTTATGTGTTTGTACAGTAACTAATATACTGGGGTCCTCATCAGGGTCCAAGACACTATCACAGTACAAATAAACAACTAAATTTACTTTTAGTTATATGATTAATAGATTCTCAAAGGCCGTTGGATTAGAATGCTCTATAAATAATAAATATTCTATTCTTCTTCTGAAATAGAAAGTGTTTTAGAAAGAACAAGGCATTACTGCACTGGAAAGGAGGCTTCCAAAGGCTACAGTTTTTTAGCTGGTTTCAGCAATTTCAGAAATTGTTCTTCTGACATAGAATATACTCACCACAAAGGGGTAACACCTTGACTACCTTACTGCAGCAGACAAAACAAAAGCTTTTTTTAATAACAACATCACCCATGTTTAAATACATTTTCTAATGTCAATGGCCTGATTTTCAGACAAGCTGAGCACTCACAATTAACACGTCCCAACAACAACAAGAAGTCCAAATATTCCAGAAGTCTTTAAAATTGTAACTAAGTAAAATATTATTCAGCTAAGCATAAACACCAGTTTATTTCTTCATCAATGGGACTTTTCCTTAGAAAAATACTCTACACATATCTATCTGAACTTGCATATTTGTAATATGCAGTTCACAATATCCTGTATAACCCAGCAAAAAGTCCTGTGGCACCTTATAGACTAACTGACATTTTGGAGCATAAGCTTTCATGGATGAATACCCACTTTGTCAGATGCATGTAATGGAAATTTCCAGAGGCAGGTATAAAAATGCAGTCAAGAATCCGTCTGGAGATAACGAGGTTAGTTCAATCAGGGAGGATGAGGCCCTCTACTAGCAGTTGAGGTGTGAACACCAAGGGAGGAGAAACTGCTTTTGTAGTTGGCAAGCCATTCACAGACTTTGCTTAATCCTGAACTGATGGTGTCAAATTTGCAAATGAACTGAAGCTCAGCAGTTTCTCTCTGAAGTCTGGTCCTGAAGTTTTTTAGCTGCAGGAGGGCTACCTTCAAATCTGCTATTGTGTGTTCAGGGAGATTGAAGTGTTCTCCTACAGGTTTTTGTATATTGCCATTCTGATACTGTATAATCCAGTAACTCTCGGGGGTTGTGGCTCTGCCCTAGGTGCCCTCCCTTTCCCTTCCTCCAGACAAAAAGAGTGGAGTGGGCCCAATCAGCCCTCAGTTCCTTCACACCTATAAAATCCAGGTGTTACAAAACTCTGTAGTAGTAATGAGGAGGGTGGGTCAAGGAATCTGGAGACAATGCATCTCAAAGAACCACAGTTACCATTGGATATGTAACCATTCTTTCTTCAAGTGATTGTTCACATGGTTTCATTCCTGGTGGCTGTTAGGATACAGATATTCAGGCCTGTCTGTAAAGGCCTATCCTTTAAAAATTTAGGTGTATTCTTATCACTTAGCTAGTTATAGAGGTATAAAAGAAAAAATCAAAATCACTGTCTGTGTAATGGTCTTCTCTTACTGTGACAGGCTAAGGCCTTCAGCTAAGACGTAGTTAGGCAGCCATAAGCTGGCAAGTGTATGGTCACAGCCTCACATTCCAAACTAGTCACATTGAAATAAGGTGCTATTGGGCTATTAGGAATACAATCCTGTCCTGATACTCCTATCACCTCCAGAGGAAGGGTAGAGCCTAGAAGATGTAAAAGCAAACTTAGTTTGATAGCATCCTGTCTGGTAAGAACTCACTTGTCAATAGACAGAGCTGGAAAACCCTTATGTCTGTATAGATGTAGTTGTGAAATCCTCACATCTGTATTGTTTTGTATGTTTATTTGCATGGTCTCTGTCTGGTTCTGTAATTGTTTCTGTCTGCTGTATAATTAATTTTGTTGGGTGTAAACCAATGAAGGTGGTGGAATATAATTGGTTAAATAACCATGTTACAATATGTTAGGATTGGTTAGTTAAAATTCAACTAAAGGAATAGCTAAGCAAAACTCAGGTTTTACTATATAGTCTGCAGTCAATCAGGAGGTAAGGGCGGGGGAAATGGGAACAGGGGAACAAGGCCTGGGGGAATTTGGATCATGTTTTGCTAAAGGGAGAAATGGGAACTGGGGATGGGAACAGGGACAGGGACACAGGCAGGGCCCTGTGGTGTCAGAGCTGGAAAGGGGGACACTAAGGAAGGAAACTGGAATCATGCTTGCTGGAAGTTCACCCCAATAAACATCGAATTGTTTGCGCCTTTGGACTTCGGGTATTGTTGCTCTCTGTTCATGCAAGAAGGACCAGGGAAGTGAGAGGATGAAGGAATAAGCCCCCTAACAGTGGCTAAGAAGCAGTTATCTATTTACTTGGAGATGGATAAACGGAGTCCTACCTGAGTAATGATTGATGGACACCCTATCAAAATTGTCATCTGATCATGGTTTGAAACCTGCATGTAGGCAAGTAAGATCACGATGTGACCGAACTTATGATAGCCCCGATTAAGTCCAGAGACAGCATGGGGTCGAGAATCAATTTCTTAACATTGACGCTCACTCCAAGGGAAGAAAGGAGATTGAGTAACACCAGGTTGATATGTGGGCTTCTTGTCTAGAACTTGCGGAAAGGTGCAAATCATCGAGATATGGAAACACAAGGACACCATAATGTCTGACAAACTACTACTAATGGAAAATACTTTGGTGAAGACTGGGAGCAGCGGCTATTCTGAAGTGGAGCACTCTGTATTAGAAATGTTGGGTGTCCAATGTGAATCTCAGGAAATATCTGGGGGCAGGATTAATATCGATGTGAAAGTAAGTGTCCTTTATATTGACAGCTATAAACCATGTGCCCTTCTCTAAGGATGGAATTATTGCTGCCAGAGTGACCATATAAAACTTGATTTTGTGGATGAAGCAACTGTGATGTCAGAGATTGAGGATTGGTCTCCACCTGCCTTTCTTCTTGGGTATCAGGAAGTAGGCTGAGTAGAATCTCTGATATTCTCTGATATAACGGGAGGAACCTGTTCTATTACTCCCCATTGTAACACATTCACCTCTTGGGTGAAAATACTGTCACGAGAGTGGTCCCCAAAGGGGGACAAGAAGCAGGATTTTGAAGGACAAAGCATGATAAACTTGACTGTATAACCATGGTGGATGACATTCAACACCCATCTCATGTCTTGTGGGGTGCCGATGATGGTGGTACCGATGGATCAGTGCCCCAAATTGCTGGATCCTATTGTTTGTGGGTCTTTTTCTTGTGCCTATGGGGCTTAGTGCATGCTCTTGTAACCCTTGGGCCGAACTAGTGAAAAGAGAATCTATCTTCTTTCATCTGGAGGAAGACTTAGTCCCATGCTTATGGGTGTGCTTCCTTACCTCCCAGTTAGGGCCCAGTGAGGTCCATGGGGGTGGTTCCACAAGCACTGGAGTTGGACATGGCAGCAGGAGGCTCACTCCTCGCTCCCTCAGGATTGGGGAGGGGGGTTCCCTGGTCTAAGTCCGAGTGAGGTCTCATGGCAAGCTCCATGAGAGGCTTCCAGATGCAAAGAGCTCTTCCTTCTCGGGTGCAGCTAGGGAAAATCTGGCAAATACTCGTCTGGTCACAATGTGAGCTTCCCCCAGGCAGTAGAAACAATGTTTATGGTTGTCACTGACAGAGATGAACACGGGCAGGAGGCACACAGTTGGAAGTTTGGAGTCCTGGGCATAGTCCGGTACCCACATGTTGGTACAGAGGGTGCAGTTTGGAGGGGAGGTTGAAAACCCCCAAAATCTATCTAAAAACAAGTACTACAACTATTGACTATTAGCACTAAGATGAAACTGGTAAAACTCATAAAAACTACGTACAACTATTATTTTAAAAAGTGCTTCAGAGACGAGGACAGTGAAAGTACAAATGTGAACAATGCGTCGGAGAGAAGGAACTGGAGACGTGCTCTGTTTGCCCCACCCTTTATCGCCTCAAATGGAGGCATGAGGCAAGCCAAGATGCATGTGCAGACTAACAGATGCTACTTTCAAATTCTCCAACTCCAGGTGCATGGTGCACATGTGTAACCTTCAGGGGAATACAGTAGGGTGGCCCTATTAAAGCACCAAGTACATATATTACTGGTCTGGACTTTATTCCTGCTCACACATTATAAACGTGATCAAGTTATGATCACTTGTACCTAAGCCACCATCAACGTTTATTTTTGTGATCAGTAGGCCTGTGCAGATACAGAATGTATATCCGCGGATATAAATCGGTATCTGCGGCGCTGCACGGCTCTGCCAGGAACTGCACTGGTGAAAGCAGCAGCACGTTGAGCCACCACTCCCAGAATCCAGCACCTTCCACCAGCAGCTCCTCTAGCATGGCTGTACTGCCCGCAGCCCCGGCCCCGGGGCGGGCACCAGACTCACTGGCAGCTCTCCCTGGTCCTGTTAGTCAGTGGCAGATTTGCCACTGGGCCAATGGGGTCCATGCCCAGGGGCCCCTTGAAAAATGGGCGCCCTATGCCATAACCTGCTCTGTCCACCCAATACTCCTGCCAGGGACAGGGGAAGGCCCCGTACCCTAATCCTGCTCTCCAGCAGGAGCACCAGGTGGGGGGAGGGCAGGGCGAGCCCCCCTGCCCCGATCCCATTTCCCCAGGAGGAGCAGGAAGAGTGGGGAACTGCAGGCGGAAGGGGTCAGGAGGGGCCCCCACTTGCTCTGGCCCAGGGCCCCACAAAAGCTTAATCCACCTCTGGTGCTAGTGTGCAAGTGGCTCGCACACTTCCACAAGAAGTTCCTTCCACGCACCAGTCTGTGTCTCATGCCGGGCAATGTGTGAGCTGCTTCCACACACTAGCAGAACCAGGCACAGCTATTTCAACTGGATTTCTTCTCTTCGCCTTGTTCAGAATAGCCTTTGATTTTTTTGGTGTGGGTAAGTAAACATATTAGATGAATAAACATCTTTAGTTTCACATGAATAAAATAAAGTGATTAAACTGTCAGCATCTTATCTTAATATGTTGTTCTTTAAATGTAATTATGCAATCAATAAAAAGAAACAATTTAAAGGATGGAGAGATTGTAATGTACATGGGGTTCACAGTAAGTGAAGAAGAAATATAGGACATCACTGAAGTAGCTGCAGTTCTTAACGGTTAATTTCCAAGTTTTTGCACTTAGAAAGGTTGTATTTTTATTTATTTATTTATTTATTTATTGCAAATGAGTTATTCTATGAAAATTCATGTTGTGGCTATTAGGATTGAAATGTGTATCAACACCTAACTACACCTCTGCCACGATATAACACTGTCCTTGGGAGCCAAAAAATCTTACTGCATTATAGGTGAAACCATGTTATATTGAACTTGCTTTGATCTGCCGGAGTGTGCAGCCCCGCCCCCCCAGAGCACTGCTTTACTGCATTATAACCGAATTCATGCTATATCAGGTCGCATTATAGTGGGGTAGAAGTGTATTCAATCTTAACTAAATCTTCGGTGAGCTTAAACACAAAAAGGAAGCTTACAAGAAGTGGAAACTTGGTCAGATGACTAGGGAGGAGTATAAAAATATTAAAATTGAGCATGCAGGGGTGTAATCAGGAAGACCAAAACATAATTGGAGTTGAGGCTAGCAAGGGATGTGAAGGGTAACAACAAGGGTTTCTACAGGTATGTTAGCAACAAGAAAAAGGTCAAGGAAAGTGTGGGACCCATAATGAATGGGGGAGGCAACCTAGTGACAGATGATGTGGAAAAAGCTGAAGTACTCAATGCTTTTTTTGCCTCAGTCTTCACAGACAAGGGCAGCTCCCACGCTGCTGTCCTGGGCAACACAGTATGGGGAGGAGACAAGCAGCCCTCGGTGATGAAAGAACAGGTTAAGGACTATTTAGAAAAGTTAGACATGCACAAGCCCATGGGTCCAGATCTAATGCATCCAAGGGTGCTGAGGGAATTGGCTGATGGGATTGCAGAGCCATTGGCCATTATCTTTGAAAACTTGTGGTGATCAGGGCATTGGAAAAAGGCTACAGTAGTGCCCATCTTTAAAAAAGGGACAAAGGAGAACCCGGGGAACTACAGACCAGTCAGCCTTACCTCAGTCTCTGGAAAAATCATGGAGCAGGTCCTCAAGGAAACCATTTTGAAGCACTTGCAGGAGAGGAAGGTGATCAGGAACAACCAACATGGATTCACCAAGGGCAAGTCATGCCTGACCAACCTGATTGCCTTCTATGATGAGATAACTGGTTCCGTGGAGATGGGGAAAGCGGTGGACGTGATATATCCTGACTTTAGCAAAGCTTTTGATACGGTCTCCCACAGTATTTTTGACAGCAAGTTAAAAAAACTATGGATTGGACAAATGGACTATAAAGTGGATAGAAAGCTGGCTAGATTATCAGGCTCAACAGGTAGGGATCAACGACTCAATAACTAGCTGGCAGCCAGTATCAAGTGGAGTGCCCAAGGGGTCAGTTTTGTTCAACATCTTCATTAATGATCTGGCTGATGGGATGGATTGTACCCTCAGCAAGTTCGCAGATGACACTAAGGTGTGGGGAGAGGTAGATATGATGGAAGGTAGGGATAGGGTCAAGAGAGACCTGGACAAATTGGAGGATTGGGCCAAAAGAAATCTGATGAGGTTCAACGAGGACAAGTGCAAAGTTCTGCACTCAGGAAGGAAGAATTCCATGCACAGCTACAGGCTGGGGACCGATTGGCTAAGCAGCAATTCTGCAGAAAAAGACCTGGGGATTACAGTGGACAAGAAGCTGAATGAGAGTCAACAGCGTGCCCTTGTTGCCTAGAAGGTCAATGGTATATTGGGCTGCATTAGCAGGAGCATTGCCAGCAGATCAAGGGAAGTGAATATTCCCCTCTATTTGGCACTGGTGAGGCCATACCTGGAGTACTGCATCCAGTTTTGGGCTCCCCACTACAGAAAGAATGTGGACAAATTGGAGAGAGTTCACCGGAGGGCAATGAAAATTATTAGGGGGCTGGGGCACATGACTTATGAGAAGAGCTGAGGGAACTGGGCTTATTTTGTCTGCAGAAGAGAAGAGTGAGGGGGGATTTGATAGCAGCCTTCAACTACCTGAAGAGGGAATCCAAAGAGGATGGAGCTAGGCTGTTCTCAGTGCTGGCAAATAACAGAACAAGAAGCAACGGTCTCAAGTTGCGATGGGGAGGTCTAGGCTGGATACTAGGAAACACTATTTCACTAGGAGGGTGGTGAAATACTGGAATGGGTTCCCTAGGGAGGTGGTGGAATCTCCATCCTGAGAGGTTTTTAAGGCCCAGCTTGACAAAACCCTGGCTGGGATGATTTAGTTGGTGTTGGTCCTGCTTTGAGCAGGGGATTGGACTAGATGACCTCCTGAGGTCTCTTCCAACACTGATATTCTATTATTCTATTTAGTCTGCAGAAGAGAAGAGTGAGGTGGGATTTGATAGCAACCTTCAACTACCTGAATGGAGATTCCAAAGAGGATGGAGCTCAGCTGTTCTCAGTGGTGACAGACGACAGAACAAGGAGCAACGGTCTCAAGCTGCAGTGGGGAGGTCTAGGTTGGATATTAGTGTGACGTTGCACTTCATCTGAAGCTAGAAATATGAAGTATTACTCTGAAGTCCTATTGTAACTATGCAAAGTGTGGACCATTAATGGTGGCTTGGAATGTTGATGCCTCCTATTAACTAGGACAACTGGTTGCGAATGGCTCTGTTTACTTACAAACTTTCCTGGGTAAGTGCAGGCCAGCCCTGAAAGAATGGAGAATGAGGTCTTACAGTGACATGTGATCATGTCACCTGGTACAGGAATCCATCTTAAACCTGGTGCTTTTCTATTCTGAAGGAGGGGGTGGGTATCCAGACAGACAAAAGATTCCCGCCTGGTGCCAAAGCTATAAAAGGGGGTGGGACAGAGCAAAGGGGGCTGGAACTAACAAGAACTGTATGAGGGGAAAGGATTGGTCTCAGACTAAGGAGTCTAGTCTGTGAAAGAAGCTTGGAACATCTCTGAGGGTGAGATTTATCTGTATTCCATTTCTTAAATATATTAGACTTGCGTGTTTTGTTTTATTTTGCTTGGTAACTTACTTTGTTCTGTCTGTTATTACTTGAAACCACTTAAACACTACTTTTTATACTTAATAAATCACTTTTGTTTATTAATTTACCCAGAGTAAGTTATTAATACCTGGGGGATCAAACAGCTGTGCATATCTCCCTCTTAGTTTTATAGAGGAAGAAAAAATTATAAGTTTACCCTGTAGAAGGTTTATACAGAGTAAAGTGTATTTATCTGGGGTTTGGATCCTATTGGGAACTGGTTGTCTGGGGGCTGGAGATAGGTGACTTGCTGAGCAGTTTTTGGTTAAAATCTGAAGCTTTGGGGGCGTGGACCAGACCTGGGTCTGTGTTGCAGCAGACTAGTGTGTCTGGCTCAACAAGGTAGGGTTCTGAATTTCCAAGCAGGCAGTGGAAAACGGGCTCAGAGGTAATTCCATTACATCAGGTGACAGCTTCAAGGGAGTCTCTGTGACTGAACCTGTCACAATTAGGAAAAACTATTTCACTAGGAGGGTGGTGAAGCACTGGAACAGAGTTACCTAGGGGGTGGTGGAATCTCCATCCTTAGAGGCTTAATCTTCTATGATTCTATACCTGGAACTCCCTCTTTAAACCAGTATGATTAATGTCCACCCTGTTCATTTAATCGCAACTTAAAACTGATTTCTTCCACTTAGCCCACGTAGGATAATCTAAATGATTGCGTTCACCATCAAAAAGTGATTATACATTCATAGATTTTTATGGCCAGAATGGGCCATTCTGATGATCTCATCTGACCTCCCGCAAACATGGACCATAGAACCTCACCAAGTAATTTCAATCAAGCCCACTGTTTGAGCCACACCATGCCTTTTAGAATGACATCTGGTCTTGATTTAAAGAGAAAGTGAAAGGAGATTCCACCAGCTCTCTAAGTAAACTAATCAAATAGATATTTACCCTCACTGCTAACAATATTCATCCTATTTCCAATCTGAATTTGTTTAGCTTTTGCTTTCAAATATTGGATATCATTATGCCTTTTTCTTCTAAATTAAAGAGCCATCTACTATCAGAAATCTCTTCTCCATGTATAGGTATATGCAGGTCATGATCAAGTCATTTTCAATCTTCTTTTGAATAAACTAAACAGATTTAGCTTCGTAAATCTCACGCCACAAGGCCTGTGTGATGGGGTCTACCATGTCTTCTTTGTCCCATGCTGGAGGTGTCTACGCCGTGTGCTCAAGGAAAACCTACTCAGATCAGGCTACCACAAGACTTAGCCCTCCAGCGCTTAGAAGGGCCAGGAGGAGACACTGAATAATCAGGAGCCAGCAGTGCAGTTAAGAATGCTTGCCTGCTACTTCTCAGGGGCAGCACTGGGTGAGACTGGGACAGAAGAGAAGCTCCTCAGTGCTAGCACAGAACCCAAGGGCCAGGTCAGGGCCCTGCCCTGAAGTGCTTGTCTTGGCATTTTTCTTGTTTGTTTAAAGGCACAGACAGCCGAATTCTGAGTTTTGTAATCTTAGTTAACTGTTTAGTGACTGATGCCAATCTTATGGCATTGGCCACTCTGCTTCAAGCAGGTCACAACTTGTGGACTAAGACAGGGGGTGGCTGCAGCATCAGGCTTGGTGTTATCAGGGTTGCTACAGAATCATCCCACCTGTGACATCCTGTTTTCCAGACCTTGAATTACTAGCTATGACTTGGGATGTGCTCATCATCTAGTTGTCTGTTACTATTTTTCTAAACTTTACTGCCCAGGTATCTGAGATTATCAGATTCTTGGGTTAAGGATCTGTCTTCCACGATATATACAGTCCAGCTTCATGCACAATGAAGGCAAACATTTAATTATTTTAAAGAGATACTATGTTCAAGATCACCACTTTGCCAAAAAGAGCACCTTATGTGCATAGTGTTTTCTTCCTTTGTGATCACATCAAAATCACGGTGGGTTATTAGTCTGGTAACAAGAGGGATGTAGGAAGGGATGGTGTTGGGGAAAAGACGACGACAATAAGGGCTTTGTTTTATGTGTCTCAGATTGCAAGGCACTTGAGAGCAGGAACTGTATCATCAGCACTGAGCAAAATGATAATGTCAAATAATTAAATAAAATTACGTATAACTCACAGAAAAGTATAATGAGCCTATTTATAAGCTCCTCTTTGAAAACCTTTACCATTTAACCTGTGATTCTAAGCCTATTACAAAAACATCTTTAGCTTTCAAAAGAAGTTTGCATAGAGATGATCAGTGCATTATTACAAACAAAGCTGAATTACCCAAGAGGAATGCTCCTTCATCTGATGTTGGTTGCTATGAGGGCCATTTGCATGGCCACGCCAAAAACAGTTTTGACAGAGCTGGTAGTTGTGGCACTGCTGGCATCGGTACCGGAAACCCATCATGCTCTCACACCGACAATATGAACATTCCACAGGATGGAAGACTTCAGGGGGGGAAAAGCAATAAGAGAATCTTAAAAAGTGTTATTATCTGAAAAACCACACACAATAAATCTGAGTGCCCAATAAGGATGAAGTTCCTAAACATCAATAAAATTTGCTAACAATTTCGTACTTATAAAAATGATTTACATTAAACAAGTTAAAATAATGTATGTCTATTAAATATGTCCCTATTCAGATACTGTCTGATCTTGAAATCTGTATGCAAGTTCGACAACCTAAAGTATACACAGTATACAAAAAGTCCTGCAGCACCTTACAGACTAACAGAAGTACTGAAGCATAAGCTCATGCTCCAATTCTTCTGTTAGTCTATAAGGTGCCACAGGACTCTTTGCTGATTTTGCAGATCCAGACTAATACGGCTACCACTCTGATACTTGACAGTATACAAAGGATTTTCAAACCCTAAAAAATGGGATCCTACCAAAGAATGTGGTGCAAGTCCCACTGCTTGGGACTTCAAAATTAAATTGGCTAAAAAAATTAATGTACTGAAAGGAACAATCCTGCAATAGCAGGGAGATGGACTGGATGGCAGTCTTTTCCATCTCCATTACATGAGTCAATCCCAAAATGACATATGTTGCACAGTGTTAAAATACAGCCAGTACCCAGATATAAATAAACTCAGAACTCAACTTTTTGAGCACCCAAAAATATGCGAAGGGTCTTGACAACAAAGATATTGTCCCTGTACCAAAGAGTTTACAATCTAAATTAGACATGACAAATAGTGAGGGTCATAAACAGACCAAAAAAAGTGGAGAGAAGGAAGTGGGGAAATGATGAACAAACAAATAAAAAAGAGCATATAATTATTCTGCAAGGCACATATTCCTCTCAGTGGTTCTGTTGACTTAAGTTTTTCCTGTCTGGTTTTATTCGTTTCTTTAGTTTACCTTTTCCTCCCCTTCATTCTTCATATAAGAGATGACAGAAGTGAGTTTTTAGGAGAGATGGAATGAGGTATATGTGAGGTCAAGGAGGTAACTTGAAAATGGAATAAATTTGGAAAGGGACAGCATGGCGATGGAAATGGAAGAAGGGCATAAAGGAAACTTCAAAGCTATCAATAATATCGGAGTGGAGAGAATGGGGAAATGCATAACGAAAACATGGTCATTGATACAGACTTGGGCCAGAAGCATAGGGTCTTGAAACCAAGGATAGGGAATTTCAAGATGATATGCTGGGCAACAAGGAAACCAGTGAAAAGATCTTATGGAGTGAAAATGAAATCAAAACCAAAAGGTGAGAGGAAATGATTTTGGTGACAGCATTTTGAATGGAAAGCAGGAAGCAAGGTAAGTATCTACAAGATTGGAGAGGAGAAGGTTACAATAGTCAATATCGGCTATTATTAGAGCACGGACAAGCAATTCAGTCATCAGAAAAAGAACATAAGAACAGCCATAGTGGGTCAGACCAAAGGTCCATCTAGCCCAGTATCCTATCTTCCAACAGTGGCCAATGCCAGGTGCCCCAAAGGGAATGAACAGGACAGGGAATCATCAAGTGATTCATCCCCTGTTGCCTATTCCCAGCTTCTGGCAAACAGATACTAGGGACACCATCCCTGCCCATCCTGGCTAATAGCCATTCATGGACCTATCCTCCAGGAACTTATCTAGCTCTTTTTTGAATCCTATTATAGGCTTGGCCTTCAGAACATCATCTGGCAAGGAGTTCCACAGGCTGACTGTGCATTGTGTGAAGAAATACTTCCTTTTGTTTGTTTTAAATCTGTTGCCTATTCGTTTCTTTTGGTGATCCCCCATTCTTGTGTTATGCCCTTATATACTTTCTCCATACCAGTCATGATTTTATAGACTTCTATCATATCTCCCCCAGTCATCTCTTTTCCAAACTGAAAAGTCCTAGTCGTATTAATCTCTCCTCATACAGCAGCTGTTCTATATCCCTAATAATTTTTGTTGCCCTTTTCTGAACCTTTTCCAATTCCAATAGATCTTTTTTTGAGATGGGGCGACCACATCTGCACGCAGTATTCAAGATGTGGGCATACCATGGGTTTATATAGTGGCAATATGATATTTTCTGTCTTAGAATGGAAAGAAAGAAATTGGCGGATATTTTTGCAACATTGTTATAAAAAGTGACAAGACTGAGTCACAGCCTGGGTATAGGAGAAATAAGGTAGAACTGAAAATGACCCCCAGGTTAGAGGCCTCGGAGCCTAGGAGAATGGAGGCATGCTATCAACCATAATGGCAGTGGGAGAGAGTTTGTGAGAAAAGATTATGAGCTCAGTTTTATCTATGTCAAATTTCAGATGACAGTGATCCATACAGGATGAGATATCTGAGAGAGTGAGATATGCAAGACTGACCTGCAGGAGACTAGTCTGGATGGAGAAGTATATAAAAATTGTCATTTTAGAAGTGATAGTTAAACTTATGCAAATTGAGAAGAGAGGATACCCAGGGATAAAATGTAGAATGAGAAGAGTAGGCAGACAAGAACAATTTTTCTAGGAAGTGGAGGAGAAAGACACTAAATGACACACTAAAAAAAGAAAAGCCTGTGGTAGGAGAATGAAAAGAGGACAGTCACAGAAAATAAGAAAGGATATCAAGGAGGAGGAAATGTCTGCAGACAGGTGAAACAGGATGAGGATTATGCACTGAGACTTAGTTAAGAAGAGAAAGGCAGAAGGTTGAAACTATAGCTCAGATGGCAGTGGTGTTGAAAGACAGAAGTGCTTTGAAGAACTTGCTGCTACAGGAACAATGACTGTCATTCACATTTCTATTTTCAGATTGTCCTCCTAGACTTGACACCAACAGCTGTGGTTGTAAAAAGGACGAAATATGGCAGAGGTGGCCAAACTTACTGACCCTTTGAGCCGCATACAACAATCTTCAGTAGTTCAAGAGCCAGGGCATGTCTGCAGGGGCTCGGGGCTTCAGCCTCGCAGTGGGGTGTTAGGACTAAGAGCTTGTGCTCTATGGGGAGGAGGGTCTCACAGCTTCAGCTCTAAGGGAGGTCCCTGTCTGGGCTCGGGGCTTCAGCCTTGCAGAAGGTGCCTATCTGGGCTTGGAGTTTCAGCCCCACTCCTGCTGAAACCCTTAGCCCCAGTGGGTGCACCCAGTGGGGTTGAAGCCCGAGACCCACCGCCCTGCTGGGAAGAAGCCCCTAGCCCCACCATGCCACTGCAGGGCAGAAGCCCTGAGCTTCCCTCCACCCCAGTCTGGTAGGCAGAGAATGGGAGAGTTTGAGGGGCTCTGCAAGCCACACTTCAACTGCAAAGGATCCGCTGTTTGACCACCCCCTAAAACTTCATTCTATCCTGAAAGACTTGGGCTGACCACTCTGATCTAGAGACAGCCTCACTCTTCACACCTGCTTTCCACTGGAACAATGGAGTTGTCATGAATGAGATTAGTGAGCCCTAAAAACAAAGCTTTCTTTGTAGCTGGCCCAGGAATGAGGAACTCCTGGAACACAACAGAATGATCACAAAAACTCACTGCTATCAGAATGGAATGTAACACACTCTCCAAACTAGCTTCCGCAATTGACCGGGTACACACACAAGCATTCCCTCTCCACCTAGGGGAAAGAAACTGATATCTTAGGTTTTTCTTTTAAAATCCTTGGAAAGCTCATCCTTAGACTAACTCTCCTGAGAGCTGGCTGGAGAAAATCTCAGAAAGATAGGGCTGAATTTGAATTTCAGTGAAAGTTGCTGCACATTTCCCAAGATAATGAACACGTCTCTCTAAGCTGTGCAAATGAGGCATTTTGCTCCACTCATCTTGTAGGGTTTATCCACCATCTCCCCAAATAGATGACAGCCTGTGGAGGGCAAGTGGAAAAAAACAGTTAAACACATTCTTGTAACTGCTTTTCTTTGAGATGTGTTGCATATGTCCATTATACTGTAGATGTGTGCACACCTTGTGCACTGGTGCTGGAGTCAGCAGCCCCACCCATGGCTAAGGTCTTCGTGAGCCAACTAAGGATATAAAGGGCAGAGTCACCCCAAACCTTCTTCAGTTCCTTTGCATTGGAACCCAGTGATAGACTCCGACACATCAGGGAAGGATGATGGGTCACGTAATTGATATATGAAACTCATCACGAAGAACCACCATTACAGGATGGTAAATAATCATTTGTTCTTCAAGTGGTTGCATTATGATACAGAGAATGCCCAAGCTGTTAACGCAGGAGGAGGGGCTTAGAGCCTTATAGAAAGAGGGACTGTAGGACTGCCTTGCCTAGATCTGCATCTTCCCTCAAGCTGCAAAGTGCATATGGTCTAGTGAAAGTATGAACTGAGGACTGTGTTGCTGATCTACATACGTCCATAACAGGGATGTGTGCCAGAAATGCTGTTGAGATTGAATATGCTCTGAGCAAGTGTGCTGTGAGTCTATAAGGAGATATTACTCCTTCAGCAGCACAAGCCATTACGATGAAGAGCCTGTGTTGTGACTGGATGATGCCTCACTCATTCTGCATATGACAAGAACAGCTAGGAAGAAACCTGCAAGGGCTTTCCCCTATCCAAGTAAAAAGCCAATATGTACCAAACACTGAGGATGTGGAGTTTTCTTATATACCTGTTCACGTACAACTTTGGAAAGAAAACTAGCAGACAGATTGGATTATGTGGCAGTCAGAGACCACCGTGGAGAGGAACTTCCAAGAAGCCTAAGCTAGACTTTGTCCTTGTGAAGTACGAGTAAGGTGGATCAGTGACCAATGCATTTGGTTCACCAACCCTCTTGGCAGAGATGATGGCCACTTAAAATACTACCTTCACTAGTAAGTGTAGAAAGGAGCACAGGGCCAAAGACTCTGAAAGAGGGTCCATAAGCAAAGACAACTCCAAATTCAGATCCCATAGAGGTGTTGGGTCTCAGACTGCTGGAAATAATCTGTTTAGCGCTTTCACAAATCTGGTCACGATGGAGAGAGTAAAAATAGTCCTGCCACTTATATGAGGATGAAAAGCCAAAGTGGCCTCTAGATAGATGCACCTTAACAGAGCTGAGCATCAGACCCAACTTCTTAAGGTACCAAAGATAGTCCAGAATTGTCTGAATGCTGGTCTGAGTTGGGGACACATTTTGGGAAGCTGTCCAGATGGAGAAATGCTTTTATTTACTCAAGTAAGTAGCTCTAGTGGAATATTTTCTCTTGTTAGGAGAACATTCTGGACAGCCACTGACCAATGCATTTCCTCCATACTCAGCCACCAGTGAACAATGCTGTGAAGCTCAACCCTTGAGGATTTGGAGGCAGCCCTCATCCATGACTGTGCATTAGGAGGTCCTTTGTCCCTGGCAACAGTAAGAGTTCCTGAGTGGACAATTTGCAGAGGTCTGAATACCACATCTGCCTTGATAAGGCTGGAGCTATAAGGACCAATTTGCCATGTTTCTTTCTTGAGCTTGATAATGACCCTGGGAATCAGGGACACGGATGGGAGTGCATAAAAGAGGTCCTTGTCCCATGGATAAAGGAAAGTGTCTGATACGGATCAGGTGGCTGTGACCTGCTCTGGAACAAAACTGGGCACACTTCCTGTTCTGCTTTAGCAAAGCTTTTGATACAGTCTCTCAAAGTATTCTTGCCAGCAAGTTAAAAAACTATGGGCCGGATGAATGGACTATAAAGTGGATAGAAAGCTGGCTAAATTGTTGGGCTCATCTGGTAGAAATCAATGGCTCGATGTCTAGCTGGCAGCCAATATCAAGTGGAGTGCCCCAGGGATCGGTCCTGGGGCTGGTTTTGTTCAACATCTTTATTAATGATCTGGATGATGGGATTAATTGCACCCTCAGCAAGTTTGCAGATGACACTAAACTGGGAGGAGAGGTAGATACAAAGGAGGGTAGGGATAGGGTCCAGAGTGACCTAGACAGATTGGAGAATTGGGCCAAAAGAAATCTGATGAGGTTCAACAAGGACAAGTGCAGAGTTCTGCACTTAGGAAGGAAGAATCCCATGCATCGCTACAGGATGGGGACCAACTGGCTAAAGAGCAGTTCTGCAGAAAAGGACCTGGGGATTACAGTGGAAGAGAAGCTGGATATGAGTCAGCAGTGTGCCCTTGTTGCCAAGAAGGCCAATGGTATATTGGGCTGTACTGGTAGGAAAACTGCCAGCAGATTGAGGGAAGTGATTATTCCCCTCTATTTGGCATTAGTGAGGCCACATCTGGAGTATTGCATCCAGTTTTGGTCCCCTCACTACAGAAGGGATGTGCACTAATTGGAGAGAGTCCAGCAGAGGGCAATGTAAATGATTAGGGGAGTGGGGCACATGACTTATGAGGAGAGGCTGAGAGAACTAGGGTTATTTAGTCTGCAGAAGAGAAGAGTGAGGGGGGATTGGATAGCAGCCTTCAACTACCTGAAGGGGGGTTCCAAAGAGGATGGAGCTAGGCTGTTGTCAGTGGTGGCAGATGACAGAACAAGAAGCAATGGTCTCAAGTTGCAGTGAGGGAGGTCTAGGTTGGATATTCGGAAACACTTTCACTAGAAGACCCGGCTTGACAAAGCCTTGGCTAGGATGATTTAGTTGGTGTTGGCACTGCTTTGAGCAGGGAGTTGGACTAGATGACCTCCTGAGATCTCTTCCAACCCTAATCTTCTATGATTCTATATCATCCTATGAAAATTCATTCCACGAGACGATCCATCTATCTATGTGAAGAGTAGCAGCAGCCTGTTGGTCCTAGACTGGTGAAGCTGATACTCTTTGGACCTGCTAAGCAGGACATCATGTGGGTTTCTTGAACTGTCCATTTTCTGCTCTTCTTAGGAAGGGTAGCAACTACCATTTTCATCGGGAACTTTCTTCTCATTTGGTAAGAGAGGTAAAGCCTAGTTTCCCACAAAATGAGGCTATGGTGACAGGGCTGCAATATTTGATTGGAAAACTACCTGAGCAGTTCACAAGAGTAGAGGAGTGACCAGTTAACAAATAATTGGGAATACATTCTTCCCCCATAACTTTTCCCTGGATTAAATATCGCTACTAAAGTAATCTTCTTTGCAAAGGAACAGGTCAGATATATTTTATTATATTTGGATTTATAAATCCAAAGAAACAAGTTAGTCAGATAATTTGCTGAAGTTCATATACAACTAATTTGTTAGGTGCCTACAATATAGGCACAGATAAAGACATGATCCCTGTTCCAAGGAGTTTACAATCTACTAAAATCTTTCTAAAAATATAAATACCTAGCTAGGGTGACAGGACAGTCAAGTGTAAAAAGGAGAAAAATAACTTTTCACACTACCAGGGTATGTTTTCCTACATTTTTTCCTCTTTTACAAAGGGAAGGAGGGAAGTAGAATGTACGAATTTCTTCCACTTGGATTTACAATGGCTTCTTCTTCAGTCAAAACTCTATTTTCTTCCATGGACCTTATTTCTACAGAAAGCTAACAAAATGGATTAGAAGGCCACTGAATGTAATACTATTGGTATTATATTGCACATCTCAAAAACTGAAGCATGGCTCTCAAAAATGATGTCCTAGGTTTCTTTAGAATAGCGTTACTGATTAAAGAAGACTTGATCTGATGCCTTGTGGGAGAAGAGAATTTCTCTTATCTGTAAGTGGTACTTTTCCAATGGAATAAACTCAATCCACAATTTAATGAGTTTTTGTTTATCTCACATAAGGACAACCACAGGCAACAAAGGAAACGACAATTTTTGGGGTGCCAGTCCAGGTGTCCTCAAGCTTCTCTCAAGTACCCCAGCTGTATCTGCCATATTACTTAACTAGAATACTTACAAACTACAAAGAAGATGAGCATCTGATTGGAAGGAAAAGTTAGCCAACAAAGGTGCTCCACTCTGACAAGGTGCAATCAAAAAGAAACTTTTTATAGTGCTGGCAATCAGCGAATGGTTCCAGAACTAGAAAAAAACACACTAACTAGAAGCTCACAAACACTATCTAAGAACAAAAAATTACAGAGTTAAAAAAATAGAAGCAAAGAATGAGACTCAATCAAACAAAAAACCACAAAAGATGGGTCATTGTGGATTGAGCTCATTTCATCTGAGAAACACCATTTACAGGTTAGAAAAATTGTCTATTCCTTGAGTGAATAAGCTCAGTCAACAATTTAATGGGATCATTATAACAATCTTATAACCACAACAAAGGGAGAGGTATAGGATTACTTTTCAAGCACTGCAATTAGAACTACGCTAGTGAAGAATGCTTTAGGGGAGGTATGTACATAAATGTACGTACAAACGCCATGCTTATAGCTTCACAAATCTATTCTAAAGAAATATTTCTCAACCTATGAGGTAACAGCACCTCCAAGCAATTCCATACCCACTGTGAGCAGGGTTTACCCTAGGCAAAGAGAAGTTACTTACCATCAACTGTTTTTCAAAAGTCAGTCACATATGTGAACTCACACCTGTAGGATATGCTGCCCCTTGGTGATAAGCCACAGAACCCTCTTCAAAGTCAAGCCCATGGAGGAGGGGTGTGCAGACACCCTCTTGTGACATTGACTTTCAAGACTATGAGGGAGTACACATACTGTCAGGAGTAAGGCCCTGTGGCTGCACCTGCTCAGTACTCCTGACATCCTAACGAGCCAGCTACGCTGCCCGACGGACCGCCTTGCCTGACTGGTTGAGGAAGCTAGCAAGCTAGTTCTTAAGCTCAGCAGCAGCGCCTCACTGGCTGGTCAATGCACATGCCCACAGACTCTCTGCCTCTCTGTGCTTCTTTCTCACCAAGCCCTGTTCCTGCTCTGCTCCCCGACAGCTCCTGCCCTGCACCCAGTCTTTTTTCCATCCTGCCCCAGCCTTGTTCCTACCTCAGAATCAGCCCAGGTCCTGCCTTCCCTAACTTTGGGTAATCTAGTTCTGGGCTTTGGCTCTGATTACTGACTGTGACTCTGTTGCAACCCTTGGCCTTGACATTTAGACTCTGACTCTAGTTATGACCTTTAGCTCTGCTTCCTGGTACTGGCCCTGTCTTGGTCCCTGGCTCTGACATTCAGACTCCAACCGCTGGGCCTGACTCTTGCTCCAACCATTAGACCTGACCGCCTATGACTCAGTCTCCTGACATATACATCCCACCACTACACACAAATGCATCAGTTTCTTCTCCTGAACTGCAGAGTGCTGATCAAACAAAAAACCCCAAGGCAAAGGCGGACAGTAAGCATGAATACATGAAGGTAATTCTTAAATAAAAAGTTACTAGTGAGTAACCTCTCTCTTCTTCAAAGGACTTTTTGTATTCCACTTGACTAAAACTAGTGATCAGTACTGCCCGAGTGGAAGGTGGATGAAGAGTTTATAACCACATATGAGTGGTAGCACTACCCTGACAAATAGAGCATTGGAACATGATGCTAAGTCTAAAGAACAGCAATTGGAGAAAGTATCAGAGGGGTAGCCGTGTTAGTCTGGATCTGTAAAAGCAGCAAAGAATCCTGTGGCACCTTATAGACTAACAGACGTTTTGGAGCATGAGCTTTCGTGGGTGAATACCCACTTCCTCAGATGCATGCCATTTGGAGAAAGTATGCACTGAATTTTAAGTTGCTGCTCTGCTGATTTCCAGTATTAGGAATTGTCTAAGACATGCCACAGAAGCTGCAATGGCTCTATTCAAATGGGTCCTTAACCCTGTAGGCCCTGGTAACTTAGCTATGTTGTAACAGAGTTCTACACAAGCCTTAACCCACTTAGATATCTCGGTGTTGACTGGTTCTGTTTAGCAGCTTTCCCTATATGCTACAAATAGCCTATTAATCTTTTAAATGGGCTTTGTATTCTTGGCATCCAAAGTGTGGAAATGTATTTCCCGTGGGTGAGAACAATGACTGGGAAACAACTAAAGGAGAGAAATATACTGGCTAAGGTGCATTAAGCTAGAATGAGGTCTTCACTTAATTTTTGTGCACTACAGTGTAGGAAGGAATGGCTATTAGAGCTTGGAGCTCACTGACTCTTCTTGCTGATGTGATTATAGCCAACAAGAATGGTGTTTTAGAAAAGTGTTCCTGAGAGATCCAAACGGAGTCCGCTTCAACTTGGTTTGCACCAAATCTAGATCCCAGGAAGCAGGTGGTTTTCTTACTCCAGGAAAAGCATTAGTAAGTCTTTTTAGGAATCTGGCTATTGTTCGATGGGAAAATACCATTTTGTTCTGCACAGGATGGCAGTGAGCTGAGATAGCATCCAGGTGTATATTAATGCTGTTAGTGAGAGTCCTTGTGACTTAACATTAAACAGTCCAATATAGCATGAATTCCTGTTTGTGTCAGGGTAAGATTCTTGCTACCGGACCACATGGAGAACCTTTTCCATTTTTGGAAATAGCACTTCGTAGTGGACTTCATCCTTGTCCAGAGCAAGCCTGATCAGTGACTATCACTGTAGGTTATTATCCAGGCCAAAAGGCGAGATGTCTCTGGGTGATAGGAAGAAACTGGCGGCTCCTCTGAGGCAGGAGGTCGATCTGGAGACAGTGGAAGTGGGAAAGCAAATTCTTCGGAGAACTTTAGGAGCTCTGTATTCCAGTGTTGTCTTGGCCATAATACGGCCATATGTATCATTGTTCTGTCTCTCTATCTTCCATAACACTCGGAAGGAGTGGGATTGGAGGCTTCCACTGCAACCCAGAAGAAATCATCTGACAATGACTTTCCAGTCTTTGCTTAATCACTTCACATTTTCTCTGGAGATGAAGAGCTCCATTTATGACTCTTCTCCTGAATATGGAGATGGTTACTGACAGTGTCAAAAATCATTCAAGTTCATAGAATCATAAAAGCGTAGGACTGGAATGGACCTCAATAGGTATTCTAATCCAATTCTCTGCACTCAAGGCAGGACTAAGTAATAACTAGACCATTCCTGATTCTGAACTTTCTCCAATTTGTCCATATCGTTCCTGAAATGTGTCGCCCAGAACTGGACACAGTATTCCAGCTCAAGCCTAATCAGCACAGAGTAGAGTGGAAGAATTACTTCTCGTGTCTTACCTAAAACACTCCTGCTATGATGTTTGCATTTTTTTTGCAACAGTGTTACATTGTTGACTCATATTTAGCTTGTGATCCACTATGACCCCCAGATCCCTGTCTGCTATACTACTTTCTAGGCAGTCATTTCCCATTTTGTATGTGTGCAACTGATTGTTCCTTCCTAAGTGGAGTGCTTTGCATTTGTCCTTACTGAATTTCATCCTATTTACTTCAGACCATTTCGTCTGTTTGTTCAGATAATTTTTAATTTTAATCCTATCCTTCAAAGCACTTTCAATCCCTCCCAGCATGGTATCATCTGCAAACGTTAAAAGTGTACTCTCTATGCCATTACCTAAATAACTGATGAAGATATTGAACAGGACTGATTTCTGCGGGACCCCACTTGATATGCTCTTCCAGCTTGACTGTGACCCACTGATGATTACTCTCTGGGAACAGTTTTCCAAGTTATGCACCCACCTTATAGCAATTCCCTCTAGGCTATATTTCCCTAGTTGGTTTATGACAAGGTCACGCAAGACAGTGGGTAAATCTACACTACCTGCCAGATAGGTGGGTAGTGATCGATCTATCGGGGATCGATTTATCACATATAGTGTAGACGTGATAAATCGATCCCCGATCCCTCTCCCATCAACTGCTGAACTTCAGCAGTGTGAGAGGCGGAAGCAAAGTCAACGGGGCAGCCGCGGCCATCGATCCAGAGCCACGAGGACACAAAGTAAGTAATTTTAATTCGATCTAAGATATGTCGACTTCAGCTATGCTATTCTTGTAGCTGAAGTTGGGTATCTTAAATTGATTCCCCTCCCCACTCCCAGTGTAGACCAGGCCAATGTCAAAAGCCTTACTAAAGTCAAGATATACCACATCTACCGTTTCCTCCTATCCACAAGGTTTGTTACCGTCTCAAAGAAAGCTATTAGGTTGGTTTCACATGATTTGTTCTTGACAAACCCATGCTGACTGTTACTTATTATCTTATCATCTTCTAGGTGTTTGCAATTTGATTACTTGATTTACTCCATTATCATTTCAGGCACTGACGTTCCGCTGACTAGTCTGTAATTCCTTGGATTGGCCTTATTCCTTATTGTTGGTCCTGCATTGTCCTGCTCAGAGAAATTTGCCTGCACATTCATCTCCTCCTCATGATGTAGCCCTGTGTGGTTGATCCTATGTTTGATTCACCAATGCCAAAGAGTTTTCTTGCTTCAACTAATGTAGGGACCACCAGA
This sequence comes from Gopherus flavomarginatus, assembly GCF_025201925.1. NCBI lineage: Eukaryota > Metazoa > Chordata > Testudines > Testudinidae > Gopherus > Gopherus flavomarginatus. The sequence continues at coordinate 215,824,145 of NC_066620.1, read as the reverse complement.
GGCATAGCGAGCGCCCTCCGTACCCTCCGACCGGAGGGGGCCTCGCAAGGAAGGGGGACCCTAAAAGTGGCAAAAAAAAATGTAAGGTATAACTAGGTAAGTGACATTTATTGACGCTATTGCACAATCCATGTCAGTTTTACTGACAAAACCGTGAAGTCATTATGATACATCATAATGCTATTGGCTACATCAGTTGTCTGTCGGTCAGTTTCGAATTTTAGTTGGACTCATTCAAAGAATGTGTATTTGCGTTCATAATGGCAGTCGGCGGATAAATGTTATTAATTTAGTTGTTTAGTTTTTTATCGTTTCTGCATTGTAAGGGGCCCTGGACACATGTTCGGAGGGGGCCACGTTCTTTGTTGCTACGGCCACACCCATTCCTGCTTTATTCAATACAGGGCCATGGTATTGTCTGTTAGGACCTGTACTACTTAGCACTAAAGAGATGGTAGAAAGGCCTTGAGAGCACAGCAAAATGCCCTGAATTCGAGATGGGTGATGGCTCTGCTGCATCCAATTTGTCAAATTTAAACTTCTTATTCTTGCCTTTAAAGCTCTGCACAATTCCTTTGTGATCTACACCTCAAACCGAAATTCTTATCCTTGTCTTATCGTCTGTGCTACCCTCTGCCCCTTTCATTTTCTCCCATCTTTGTGTTTTCTTAAATGAAATATCCAAAGCTCCATGTCTCGCAGCCATATTGGAGTGAGGTGATTACATTTTGGTCCTGAGGCAGACTCCATGCTCCCTCCAGAGCCTATGAGTGAGCCTGCTAAATGCCAAGCTGGCCTTTGCCAGGCACTGAATGATCTCATCATACATCGCATTGCTGGTAAATATGCTACCCAGTTAGCAGAATTTCTTGACCAAGCTGAGGGGTGTGTTGTCAATTGTGATGACGGGATCATGAGATCAATGATGCTGGTGGTATAGTGCTGGCTGGTTATGAAACTGAAGCATACTGAGGCAGAGGCAGAACCATCTATGATAAGTTGAATGTCCTTAAGCATGTGTGCAATGAGGGCACAGTCGTCAGCAAACAGGAGCTTTCTTAATAGCTGTTCAGTTACCTTGCTGCAAGCCCTGAGTTTTAGATCGAATAGACCCCCAACCAATCTGAACTGGATGTGTACACCTCTGTCAAAGTCCTGGAATGCGAACAAGAACATGGCTTAAAAGACCACACCATCCCTGCTGCTGGTGACAGGGAAGGCTTCTGATGAGTCACCATGGACCATCACCCTGGCCATCATGTCATCGTGAAATGAGCAGATGACCACAATCATCTTCTCTGGGCAACCAAATTCATGAAAAAGTTTCTGTAGGCTCTTGTGATTCACCATGTTAAAGGCTTTGATCAGGTCAACAACCACCATGTACAGGTCCTTGTTCTGTTCATAAACCTTCTGTTGTATTTGTCAGGCTGCAAAAATCATGTCCATGATGCCACAGCCAGCACAAAAGCCACACTGTGACTCTGGACACAATGTGTCCATTGGGTGAGACACAAACCTGTTGAAAACTCCTAGGGCATATAGTCTTGAAAAGGCTGATGTGTTTCCTGACCAGGTGGGAACCTCCACATTTGTACACTTCAGGCAGAATGTCGATAGGGTCTTGAGACTTGCCCATGGATAGTTGCATGATAGCCTTAGTAACTTTGCCTAAAGAAGGGTCCACAGACAGCTCCTCCAGGAAACACATTGTGGGAGTGAGTCAATGGCTTTTCAGACACAGTGGATTGACAGTTCAGGAGACTAGTAAAGCGCTCTGCCCAGTGATAGAGAAAATTGCTTTTGTCTGTGAACATCCAGTTACCATCTGCTGTGAGGACAGGGGCTGTTCCCACTGGATTTTGGGTAATACACAGCATGGAAACCTTCGCAGAAGGCCTTCACATCATGTTTGTCAACCCCTTCCTGCAGAGCTGCAGCCTTTTGCTTCCATCAGTGATTCATTAGCCTTAATTGGGTTTGAAGTGCATGTCTGGCCTGATGGCACCTGGTCTCCTTCATTACTGATTTCTTGTCCAAGATGTAGGACTTGAGTGTGATGTGCACTGTCTCCAGTAGCCAGTCTATCTCAGGATCATTTGCATCACACCAGTTGTGGTGTGTCCGCCTTACAAAGCCAAGAACCTTGGATGCCACATAATATGTGACATCTCTGAGCTTCTGCCAGGTTGCCTCAATATCTGTGGAGTTCTCTGGAACCTCAGCTAATGCAGTCTCCAGTATCTGTTTCAACTTGGATTGTTTGCTAGGGTCTTTCATGGCAGCCACACTGATTTTTTTTCACTGGTTTGAGGCATCTTCTGGGATGCTTTGGTGAGAAGTGTAGCAACATGATGCTTCTCACAAGTCAGTAGTCTGACCAGCATTCAGCATCTCTCAAAGAGCAGGTGGTGTACACATCTTCAATGTCTTTAGACTGTACAATTACATAGTCCAGCATGTGCCACTGTTTTGACCTAAGATGCATCCATGTTATCTTATATTTATTGGCCTGTGGGAAGACAGTGTTGGTAATAGTGAGATTGAACTTGGTACACTTGGAGAGAAACAGTTGGCCATTGGAGTTTGACCTTCCAAAGCTGTGATGACCTAGCCCCTTCTTCCATGTATCTGAGTCAGTTCCCACAGGAGCACTAAAATCTCCAAGGACAATAAATTTGTCCTGGTGTGGTAACCCTCTGAAGATCCTGCTAAGATCTTCATAAAACACCTCCTTGATCTCGGTGTATGAGTCATTGTCAGTGCAGTCACTGATAATGGTGGCATACTGGTTTCTATGTGGAGCACTATACATCAGTCATTGACTCTCTGGGGGAGCGAGTCAAGCTTGCGAGCAATGTTGGACCATATGGTGAACCCTACCTTTGACCATCTTAGATGGCAGTGATGTCTATGTTATACCTCTTCAGTGTTTTGGCAACAAGGGCCGACCTACGTTCCAATCTTTGCTCATTGTCAAGAAGAGTGCTGACGTTCCATGAACCAAATTGTCAATCTGAATCTGTGATTTATTTTGACCACTAAGTTGAATGACCAGCCAGGAGTAGTAGCCTGACAGGTACAGAAAGGGCAGGCTGTGTTTAGGATTCATTTTCAGTTCCCTGTCCCCAGACTGGGGAGAGGAGCGCTGTGCCTAAAAAAAGGCCAGCTCTATCACTTAAGGTGTATAAGAACTCCTTATCTATCTTGATCTATGGAGAATGACCATCACCCTAAGTCCACCTGTGTGAAGAGTTGTAAATAAGGACTGCCAGCAACATCCTCTGCCTGTCTCTGTCACCACTGGACTTTGGTAAGTTTATTGGGTTAAATTAGAATGAATTGAGTGTGCACACATCTATAGTCTGTGTAAAATATCCTTGTAATACTATTGACCTGTTGTCACTCACTACTCCCCCATTTATTTTACCCACCTGTGACACCTTGTTTTAGAAAAAGATTATCAGTTTTTTGGGGCAAGGACTGCTTCTGTATAGTGTCTAGAACAATTGGGCCCTGATCTGGTTGGGGCGTCTAGGTGCTACATGCACCTTGAGGTGCTGATACAACAGGTGAATGACATATCTCATGGTTACTTATTTCATTAAATGTGTGTGTGCATGTATTTATTACATACACACACATATTGTGGAGAAGTCCGTGGTTTGATTAATAGAGAAAAGCATAGGGAAAGGCACAAAGTTGGGAGAGGGAGAAGCAAACAAATAGGGCATCGAGGCTGGCACTCCTGGTAAAGCAGAGTGGATGGGGCAATGAGAAATAAGAGAAGTTTGAGACATAGGCAAGGGCAGAATCTGCAGGGAATGACACACAAGAGGTTTGAATTTGATATAGTGAACAAGGCATAGCCACTGGAAACATTCAGAGAAGGGAATGATGTGGTCCATTTGACAGGCATGGAAGATAATTTTAGCTGCAGGATTTTGGACAGACTGCAGTATGACAGATATGGGTTTCAGGAAGACTAAAGTGGAAGACAATTTCGTAATCAAGGCAAAAGGCTATTGGGACGGGGATAAGCAGTCTAGCTGCAGAAACAGAAAAGGTGGTATGTTGAGGAAAAATTGGGAAGATTTGATCATACCTAGGAGGTTACAAGAAAAGATGAGGGAGAAATTGATTACTCAAGATTCTGGCCAAAAAAAAGGGGAAGTTGGGTTAAGTCCTTGGTGAACCACTAGGTCCACAGACGATGACTGCCTCAAAAGTGGAAATTGTGATTTCTGAGACTGGAGGATGTTATGCCTCACAGAATGTGTTGACATATCTACATGCCAGTCAAAGACCAGGTTGCACACAATGCCTCATGTGTAGATCTGTTGTCCTTTTAGCCTTCTCCAGTTTTTCAAACCCTAATCACTTCTCAGAAAAATACCTTCTTGTGTAGGTGTAACTGGGAACTTGTAGCTAAGGAAAGCACTGGACATGGATGGAGAGAGCTCAGCCCTCATGTTGTTCATGGTGAGAGGCAGAAAGTGATTGATGCACTCATGAGACACTCAGCAAGGAAACCTGAACTGGCACCCAAAAATCTTCCACATCATCAACTGATAATACATGTTAAAGTGCGATGCAAGTGAAAATCCTTTAAAAGTTGTCGACAAGCTTGTTCATTTGCAGAAATTGTTTTTTCTGAAGGTTATATTTTTTATTTTAAATCCTGTGCTGTTAATGATGTTAATATTCAAATTAAAAAGAAAAGTTTAAAATAATAGGATTGTTCTAGATTATTGCTTAATTTTCTGTGTAATTATAGGGTCTTGTTTTCAGAAGTGATGAACGACTACAATTCACACTGAAGTCAGTGGGATCTGGGGGTGTTTAGCTCCTCTGAGAATTAGTCCCTGAACGCTCTGGGACTAACACCATACAGTGGGAACAATCAGAAAAAGCAAATACTAAGATCCAATTTCTGGAAAAGATCATCGTATATATACTTTTCCGAACAGAAATGTCAGACATAAATATTTAACTTACCATTTTCTACATGTGCAAGTCTGTGCATGAGAGGTAACCACACAAGGCACTGAGGGGGTGGATCAACCATCAATGTGTCTAAAAACATATTTAGCATTATCTTTTTCTGTAAAAGAAACAAAAACATGAGTCACTTTCAAAAGAGAACTTAATTCTTTGTAATTACCTCCATCCTATGGTTTCTTTAGTATTAATTTACTGAGTACCAACAGTGTATTACGTATTGTAAAGGACAGATACATTCTCTCCCTCCCCAAGGAATTTTCAGTCTTAATTAGACAGTACATCACAAACAAGATAGTACATACTGCATACATAAATTATCAATAAATACATAATACATAAGTAAATTCAAAGGGGGGTGAGTATGTAGTCAGTACTTTGCAAGTTACAGCTGAAAGGGTTTGCAAAGAAGTGCTTTAAAAGAGGGATTCAAATGCCAAGAGGGAAGATTGTTTAGTGAACTAAGGGAGGAAGTTCCAAGCACATGGTACAATACTGAAAAAAAGACAAAGACAAGGAAAGGAGGAATCAAAAGGAGTATTTAGGCATTAGCTATATGGCAAACAAGGGAAAGAGAAGAAATGAGAACAGAAACAGGTAAAGGCAGAATTGTACTAAAATGTGAAAAAATGGGCAAGGAAACTGATTTTAAATTAAGAAATTTAGGAAAGGAAGTGAGTGAAATTAATTTTCAAGCAGAGAACAGTCTCTCTGGATCTAGACCCATGCTTTTCACGATCTCAGACAAATTGGCAAGGAAAGAAGGAAGAATGATTGATATAATATTGACAAAAATGCATACCAATGAGATTTGTCAGGAAGAAAAGCTAAGGAAACTAGGCCTACAAGGAAAAAGTATTTAACTAGATAACTTCTTAAATAGTCTTCTTCCACTTTCAGAGGAGGAAACAAGACCTGTGCAAGGCCAGCCACACACTCTACTTTTTGGGAAGCAAATCCCTTGCTCTGGCACGTGATCTGTGGGATAAAAACCTCTGTTCAGACAGCCTGTCTCTTCTTGCCTCCCTATACATTGGTGGTACATCAATGGACCACCGTGATAGGGATTAAAGAAGATGGTGGCAGCCTTGCTTACAGCAGTGGAGCAAAAAAGGCCAAAGCCTTGTTTTCTAGGAGGAGGAAAACTGTCCGCAGTTCTCCCGGGCAGCAGCCACACCATGACTGAAGCACTCTTTTTGGAGAAGCATGCTATGTCCAATTCACCTATATCTTTTTGGAGTTGGGGAAGGAAGATGTATGTGTCTGCCATCTCTCCCTGATGAGTACAAAATCATAGAAATAAAGGGCTTGAAGAGACATTGAGAGGCCATCTATTCCAGCCCCCTATGCTAAGGCAGGATGAAGTATGCCTACATTATCCCCGAAAGGTGTTTGTCCACCTGTTCTTATAAACTTCCAGTGACAGGGATTCCACAACCTCCCTTGGAAGCCTTTTCCAGTACCTAACAACCTTTATAGTTAGAAAGTTTTTCCTTAATATCTCACCTAAACCTCCCCTGCTGCAGATTAAGCCCATTACTTCTTGTAACTACCTTCACTGGATATGAAGACAATTGATCACCATCCTTTTTGCAACACCTCTTAACATAGCTGGACTTATCAGGTCCTTAACTCAGTTTTCTCTTCTCAAGACAATATCCTCAGTTTTTGTAGCCTTTCCTCACAGGTCAGTATTCTAAATCTTTTATCATTTTTGTTGGTCACCTCTGGACTCGCTTCAATTTGTCCACATCTTTCTTAGAGAGTGGCACACAGAATTGGACACAATATTCCAGCTGAGATGCCGCCAGTGCCAAGGAGAGTGGGACAATTACATCTCCTGTCTTACATAAGACAGTCCTGTTAATGCCCCCAAGAACAAGAACATTATTCTTTTTCACAACTGCATCACATTGTTGACTCCTATTCAATTCATGATCCATTATAACCCCCAAATCCTTTTCAACAGTATTACTACCTCGTCAATTATTCTACATTTTGTAGTTGTGCATTTGAGTTTTCCTTCCTAAGTATAATACTTTGGACTTTATGGAATTTCATCTTGTTGATTTCAGACCAGTTCTCCAATTTGTCACGATTGTTTTGAGTTCTAATCCTACCCTTCAAAGTGCATCAATCCCGCCTCAGTTTGGTGTCATCCACAAATTTCACAAGCATACTCTCCAGTCCATTATCTAACTCATTAATGAAAATATTGAATAGTACCTGACCCGGGACAGAACCTTGCAGAATCCCACTAGATACATCCTGTCAGGTTGACAGTAAACCATTGATAACTGTTCTTTGAAAATGCCCTTTCAATCAGTCTCGGGGAGCTAGAGGGTAGTCACGATTACCTGTACCAATCACTATTAATGCACAACTTTAGGAGTGCTTGATCCTGCTCCTTTCAGTTGCTATAGGATGCCCTATGCCTAATCATCTTACCCCTGCAGCTGAAGAACTTCTCTTCAACAGCCAGGCTGCCTGCTGCTGCTGTGCGGGAGTCCCAAAAGAACTCATTCTCAGTCATCACAGCAGGAACAGTCAAATTCTTCTCAGGAGAGAAGGTGTGCCTGGAGACCCCGAATCTCCCCCCAAAAGTGTAGAAGTCCCTATTAGGCTATTACTGATAATGCACAATGAACCTCTTTTTTCATACGATATGAGAGGCGGAGATACATTAATGACTTAAAGAAACTAACTTCTCAGTGAGGCCAAGAAAAATCCTTAAATATATTGAAACAGGCCTTCTGGTGTATAAGGAGTGTCACACTGTATGGAGTGGTTCAAGAGCGTGAGTGCAAATCTCAGGCAGGCTGTGACGAAGTGGGGTACAAATCCCAAATTGGTTGTGAGTTCTATATTCAGATTTCACCAAGTAAGTATAAAGTGTGAACTCCTCAAGCACTGTAACAGACCTAACATGGAATCCCAGACAGTCTCCTTGGGTACTCTGGTCTATCTTACCATTCAGGTAAGCTTGCCTTTGTGATAATATCACCCTAACATTCAGGTTATTCCAAGTCCCAAAGAACCAATCACTTATCCCAGGTTAATTGCTCCTTAGATCTCACCAGATACTTGTAGCCAATCCTATTAAAAAAGATTCATTACCTAAGAAAAAGTAGTAAGTTATTTGTACAATATTAAAGCATGTAAACATACAAACACAAATGAGTTAGTCTTAAGTCTCAAAGGGTAATAGAAGCGTCTATAATATAGAGCTTGCTTATGTCCTTCAGAGCTACCCCAGGACAAGCACTGGAGATCTTTTGCTTATGCTTAGTAATCCTTGACCCTGAGATTCATAGATTCATAGACTCTAGGACTGGAAGGGACCTCGAGAGGTCATCGAGTCCAGTCCCCTGCCCTCGTGGCAGGACCAAATACTGTCTAGACCATCCCTGATAGACATTTATCTAACCTACTCTTAAATATCTCCAGAGATGGAGATTCCACAGCCTCCCTAGGCAATCTATTCCAGTGTTTAACTACCCTGACAGTTAGAAACTTTTTCCTAATGTCCAACCTAAATCTCCCTTGCTGCAGTTTAAGCCCATTGCTTCTTGTTCTATCATTGGAGGCTAAGGTGAACAAGTTTTCTCCCTCCTCCTGATGACACCCTTTTGGACTTATGAGAGTCCAAGCATCATAAACATACAGTTTTTTCCTTGTTAGGGATTTTTATTCACTTCCCACAAAGTTCAGGCTGATTGGATGAGTCCAAATGTATGTCTCCTCTTCATGGGTGTGGGGCAAACCTTTTGTGTTTTGGAATCTTTTGTCCTTTGGTGTTCCACAATGATTTCTCTGGTGTCTATGGGCCTTCTTTTGTTAGGCAGAAGGTAACACCTCCTGTGGCAAAACTAGTATTTCAGATGCGGTAATGCTTCTCTCTAGACAAATGGTTTACTGTTTTAGAGCAAAAACAACGAGGCGTCCAATGGCACTTTAAAGACTAACAGATTTATTTGGGTATAAGCTTTCGTGGGTAAAAAACCCACTTCTTCAGTTATACAGAAAACACTCAAATAATACCTTATAACATGGGACACAGATATTAAAACTGAGCTTAATGCATGGAGCAACTTAGAAGCATTTCATAAAGTATAAACACTGTGACAGACCCAGGCCAGTGTGGTACAGGAGTCTGATAGAGGGCAAATATACTAGTCACTGGCTGAGTAGTTTTCTGTTCCCTGAGTGACTAGAGCAGGGGTTGCACTGGAGTAATCAGGAACCTGCTTCAACCAATTAAGGCAGACAGGCTGATTAGAACACTGGCAGCCAATCAAGGCAGGCTGATCAGGGCACCTGGGTTTAAAAAGGAGCTCACTCCAATCAGAGGGGAGGAGCCAGAGGAGAGGAAGTGCATGTGAGGAGATGGGAGTAAGAGGCACAAGGAGCTGAGAGTGAGAGGCTGTGCTGCTGGAGGACTGAGGAGTACAAGTGTTATCAGACACCAGGAGGAAGGTCCTGTGGTGAGGATAAAGAAGGTGTTTGGAGGAGGCCATGGGGAAGTAGCCCAGGGAGTTGTAACTGTCATGTAGTGTTACAAGAGGCACTATAGACAGCTGCAATCCACAGGGCCTTGGGCTGGAACTCAGAATAGAGGGCGGGCCCGGGTTCCCCCCCAAACCTCCCAACTCCTGATTAGACACAGGAGGAGTTGATCCAGACTGTGGGGAAGATCACTGAGGTGAGCAAATCTGCCAATAAGTGCAGGACTCACCAAGGTAGAGGAGGAACTTTGTCACAACTGGTGTCAGGGGTGGGATCTGGTGTGCACAGCGCGGCAGAAGGAGGAGGGTGATTTAAAAAAAAAAAAGGGGGTAGAGGGTTGTTTTTTTTTTTTCACCACAATGGATGACTTAGTATGGGCATTGATACAAGCTACAGCAGCCCAGCAGGAGGCTACCCATGTCCAGGCAGCTGCCCAACAGGAGGCAGTGCGGCTGCAGCAAGAGACTAATCGCCTGCTGATGGACCAGGCTTCTCAAGACTGAGCTATGTTGCGAGAACTGGTGAACCAGGTAAAGGCCCTTACAGAGCTTAACCGCGGCCATGAGAGGATGCAGATCATACGGGCCAGACATTGGCTGCAGAAAATGACCCGGGAGTATGATGTAGAGGCATACCTTCTGGCCTTTGAGAGGACAGCCCTACAGGAGGCCTGGCCTCGAGATCAGTGGTCTGGCATCCTTGCCCCATTCCTGTGTGGGGAGGCCCTGAAGGCTTACTATGATCTGCCTGAAGAGGCTGCAGCAGATTACCCCCAGCTGAAAGCAGAGATCCTGGCCAGATCTGGGGTAACAACTGCAGTGCGGGCCCAGCAGTATCACGAGTGGAGGTACCAGGAAAATAAAACCCTGCGGTCTCAATTGTATGACCTCATCCATCTCGCACGAAAGTGGTTGCGAATGGTGTCCTGGAGTCCAGAAGAGATACTAGGGGTTCTGGTCATCGACCGATACATGAGGGGATTACCGCCAGACCTTCGTGCCTGGGTAAGCCAGAACGAACCCTCTACCTATGATGAGGTTGTTGCACTGGTAGAGAGGTGAAGGACGGCGAGGGAGCTGACCCGACCAGTTAAGGAAGAGGCACCCCGGGTTAAACTAGCAGCACTAAGCCCTAGAGCTCGAGTGACGGGGCCACCAGGAGAGCCCAGGTGGAAAAAGAGAGGGGCTGAAGGCCCACCAGAAGCCACAAAGAGTCAGAACACTGAGAGAGCAGAGGATCGAGATGTTAGACTGCCCAAACCAAGAGACCGGGAAATGCCTAAGGCCCCATACAGATGTTATGCCTGCAGGGAGTGGGGACATATAGCTGCACAGTGTCTCAATGCTGAGGAGCCGATGCAGTGTAACCTGGGGAACTGGGCAGACCCATGCTCCCTGATCCACCTTGTGGGGGTCTCACTAACCCCACATATGTACACCAGACCAGTAAAGCTAAATGGGGTAGAGACCACAGCACTGGTTGATTCGGGGAGTGCTATCACGCTTGTCTCGGGGAAGCTTGTGAAGTGTAGTCAGCTGCTGCGGGCTAAGCGTACGGGGATAACATGCATCCATGGGACAGTTGGTTATTACCCCACCATCCCAGTAAAACTCGAGATTCAGGGGAACACTACTGAGGTAGCAGCAGGTGTAGTCCCTAAACTCCCATACCCGGTTCTCATAGGGAGGGACTTCCCACGGTTTGGAGACTTACTCCCAGTAGGAGGATTGGAGAAAGAGGGGAATCCTGAAGTTAGTGAGGCATCCACAGTAGACTGTCAACCCTCAATCTCCTCTGAAATATCTCAGATTTATTTTCTATTCCCAGACATGGTAGAAAGTCAAAAAGGGAAAGGAGGGCAGCTAAGGCCTTGGGAACCCGAATACAGGCCCAAAGACAGAGGGTCGCTCTCATAGGTAGGCAGACCCGAGCAGCTGAAAAGGAGGCCACCCAGGAGGGAGTAGCTCCTGAGTCTGAGCCCCACCCTAACACTTCTGAACCAGTAGAGGCAACAGAGACTGCGCCCCTAGATCTTGGGCAGATTAGCCCCGGAAGAGGAAATTTTGGACGGGACCAGGCTGAAGACCCAAGGTACAACAACATTAGAAAGGAGGTGACTGAAATAGATGGGGTACTCGTGGAAGGGAGAACACTGGGACCAGGACCCTACTTCATAATGAAGAAGAATCTCTTATACCGAGTTGCATCAGTACAGGGGCAGAAGGTACAGCAGATCTTAGTACCTCAAAAACACCAGAACGCTGTATTAAGTCTTGCGCATAGTCATCTTTTCGGGGGGCATTTGGGGGTAGAGAAGACCCTGGCACGAGTCCTACGACGGTTCTTCTGGCCCGGAGTACATGAAGAAGTGCGAAGGTACTGTGCATCCTGCCCGGAGTGTCAGCTGCATAGTCCCCGTCCCCACCTGAGAGCACCTTTAGTACCCCTTCCCATCATAGAGGTCCCCTTTGAGCGAATAGCCATGGACCTAGTGGGACCCCTGGAGAAGACGGCCACCAATATATACTTGTTGTTTTGGACTATGCTACTCGCTACCCAGAAGCTGTCCCCCTGCGGAATACAGCCTCTAAAATGATAGCCAAAGAGCTGGTGGGAATCTTTGCCTGAGTGGGGCTACCAAAGGACATATTAACAGACCAAGGAACATTATTTATGTCAAAGCTAATGAAGGACCTCTGTACGCTGCTCCATATACATACCCTGAGAACTTCAGTTTACCATCCACAGACTGATGGATTGGTAGAAAGATTTAATCGAACCCTCAAGGCTAGGATAGGGAAGGTGGTAAGTCGGGACGGGAAGGACTGGGACTCCCTACTGCCCTACCTTATGTTCGCTATCCGGGAGGTACCTCAGGCCTCAACTGGGTTTTCCCCCATCGAGTTATTATAAAGACGTCACCCCCCTGGCATACTAGATATCGTCAAAGACATTTGGGAAGAGGAACCCAATGAGGGGAGAAATATAATAGAACATGTAATACAGATGCGAGACCGGATAGCTCGTGTCATGTCTATTGTACGGGAACATTTGGAAAAGGCCCAGGAGGCCCAGAGAACTTATTACAATCGCCAGGTGTGAAAGTAGAATGAATTATATAGTAAGAATAGAAAGGATTAAAGAAATGTTGTCTGTACCTTTAAGCAAAATTGTTGGAATGTTGCAACCAGGTGTCAGGAATACAGACATTAACATAGAACAATTGCACTGTTTAAGGGCAATTGGTGAAGCATTAGCCTTAGATCGATAACAGTTAGTAAGGAAATAGGATATGCATGCTGTGCCCCAGGTGAATTTTACTGTTTTGATTTCTTTGTCCCTTTGTCTAATTCCCGCTCTTTTATCTGTATAAATAAGACTGTTTGGGCCTTGCATGGCCACTCACATATTCTGAATGTTATTGGCGGAGCGCTGAACTAATAAACAGAGTGGTCTGACAAATTGTGAGTCCTGATTCTAACTTTGACACAGGCAAAAGTCAAACAGTTCCAACCAGGGGATCAGGTGATGGTGTTGGTACCAACGGCAGAAAGCAAGCTTCTGGCCCAATGGCAGGGGCCCTATGAGGTGGTTGAACCCATGGGGGAAGTAACCTCCAAGATGTGGCAGCCAGGATGCCAAAAATAAGAACAGATTTATCACATCAACCTTCTGAAATCCTGGCATGCACAAGAGGCATGCACAACTATCCGAAAAGACCTAACCCAGGAAAACAAGCCTTCCAAACAGGTGAGAGTGTCTCCTGATTTAACACCAGACCAGAAGAATGAGGTGTCTGAGATGATCTTCCGGAACCAAGATGTGTTCTTGACAAAATCAGGTCGAACCACCGAGACATATCACCACATCGTCACAAACCCGGGGCCAGAATAACAATGAGGCCCTATCAGGTGCCAGCGGCCAAAAGAGAGGAAATAAAAGCAGAAGTAAAAAAAATGCTGGAGTTGGGGATCATCGAAGAATCCCACAGTCAGTGGTCCAGCCCAATCATGCTGGTGCCCAAACCTGGTGATGGCACCACAAGGTTTTGCAATGACTTCCGGCGACTAAATGAAGTATCCCAGTTTGACGCGTACCCCATACCTGGCATAGATGAGCTAGTGGACCATCTGGGGAATGCCTGGTACTTGACTACCCTAGACTTGACAAAGGGGTACTGGCAGATTCCTCTTGTGGAAGACGCAAAGGAAAAGACTGTGTTCTCTACACCAGAGGGTCTTTTTCAATATACTGTTCTCCCTTTTGGACTACATGGGGCCCCAGCTACTTTCCAGCACCTCATGGACAAGCTTTTAAGCCCGTATAACAGTTATGCTGCTGCCTACTTAGACGATGTGGTCATTCATACCCCAGATTGGGAAACCCACCTAGAGAAGGTGGAGGCAGTCCTTGATACCTTCAGGCGAGCTGGCCTTACAGCAAACCCTGCCAAGTGCACTGTAGGGTTTATAGAGGCCAACTATCTTGGCTACATTGTGGGAAAAGGTCTGGTAAAACCCCAAGTGAATAAGTTGGAGGCCATCCAAAATTGGCCCCGACCGCGTCGCATGAAACAAGTCCGGGCATTCCTAGGTGTAGTGGGGTATTACCGACGATTTATCCCCCACTTTGCCACAAGGGCAAGCCCCCTGACAGACCTAGTGAAAGCCCGTGGACCTGATCTGGTGAGATGGTCTGACGCAGCAGAGGAAGCATTCACAGACCTACGGACTGCCCTCTGCACTAACCCCGTACTGATAGCCCCTGATTTCACCAAGGAATTTATCCTGCAGACAGATGCATCGGAAGTAGGATTGGGGGCCGTCCTATCACAGATGGTCGGGGAGGAGGAACACCCAATTCTCTACCTCAGTAGGAAACTCCTTACGAGGGAACAAAAATATGCAGTGGTGGAGAGAGAATGCCTCGCCGTAAAATGGGCCATGGAAGCATTGCGCTACTACTTGCTTGGGTGCAGATTTGTCCTCGTGACCGACCATGCCCCTCTTCAATGGATGCAGCGGAACAAGGAGAAGAACACAAGGGTGACCAGGTGGTTCTTATCCCTCCAACCTTTCCAGTTCCGTGTGCAGCACAGAGCAGAGAGCCGTCACGGTAATGCCGATGGCTTGTCACGTGTCCACTGTCTGGCATCCCAAGCTGCCCAACCCCTTGGTGTTGAGCAGGGGGGAGGGATATGTGACAGACCCAGGCCAGTGGAGTGCAGGAGTCTGGTAGAGGGCAAATATACTAGTCACTGGCTGAGTAGTTTTCTGTTCCCTGAGTGACTAGAGCAGGGGTTGCACTGGAGTAATCAGGAACCTGCTTGAACCAATTAAGGCAGACAGCCTGATTAGAACACTGGCAGCCAATCAAGGCAGGCTAATCAGGGCACCTGGGTTTAAAAAGGAGCTCTCTCCAGTCAGGGAGGAAGGAGTTAGAGGAGAGGAAGTGCATGTGAGGAGCTGGGAGCAAGAGGCACAAGGAGCTGAGAGTGAGAGGCTGTGCTGCTGGAGGACTGAGGAGTACAAGCGTTATCAGACACCAGGAGGAAGATCCTGTAGTGAGGATAAAGAAGGTGTTTGGAGGAGGCCATGGGGAAGTAGCTCAGGGAGTTGTAACTGTCATGCAGCTGTTACAAAAGGCACTATAGACAGCTGCAATCCACAGGGCCTTGGGCTGGAACCCGGAGTAGAGGGCGGGCCCGGGTTCCCCCCCAAACCTCCCAACTCCTGATTAGACACAGGAGGAGTTGATCCAGACTGTAGGGAAGATCACCGAGGTGAGCAAATCTGCCAATAAGTGCAGGACCCACCAAGGTAGAGGAGGAACTTTGTCACAACACTAAACACATTCTTTTAAATCTAATACCTATTTTAACAATACTAACAAACAGGTGAGTCAGACTTGTTTCCAGTTAGTATTTATTGGTCGGCCAGCATCATACGGAGTTCACATCTATTACCTCTTATTTGATCACTTAGCATACATAATATGTGAGTGCGTGTGTAGAACTATTACAGTCACAAAGAACCATCATACCAACAATGCTGGAGCCAAAAAGTTGACCGTTGGGTCCTCCGACTCCTCCACCTGCAGATCCATGTTGTGCGCCACCCCGTGAAGGACGTCCTGGTGGGCATGGCTGTGTCTGGGAGGCAGTCCAGAGACAGAGGTGCCCGCAACAGCCTCGTCTGGGGAGGAGGAAGTGGAGGCTAATGAGGGAACAGGGTCCTTCTGTCCCTCCTGCTCGTCAGAAACCTCCCATCCTGTTTTGTTGGCTGGAGCAGGTAGATCAGGGTCCTGCTCAGGAACCAGAGTTGGAGTTGGTTCCGTGGGGGGGTGGGGCACAGTGCTTCCTTGGCACCCCTAGGGGTGGGGTGACTGGTCGCCTCCGGCACCCGTGGTTCAGAGGTGGCTGATCAGGAGCCTTTAGACCGGGCACCCTGTGCTTGTTGGTATGTCCAAAGGGTCCAAAATGGCCACTGCGCTGGTCCCTGCCATTGCACAGGCCACAGCCTGGCCCCCACCTCAGAGTGTCCACAACCTGACCAGTGCTGGCCCCAGTCTGAGTATCTAGATCCTGTCTCCAAGTCCAAAGACCGGGATCAGGACCGCAAAGGCCAGGGCGGTGCCAAGCAGAGCTGATCCTGCTAGCAGTGCCACTCTGGGGAGTGGTGTCATGACATTGGAGAGCAGTGCCACAAGGCTAGAGAGTGATGCCATGATCTGGGGCTGCACGGTGTCGCTGAGCAGCGCGAGGACCGGTGCCGGAAGCAGGACCTGCTGCGCAATGGGGATCGATGCACAGATCGGCATCACCACCAGGAGCACTGACACAACCTAGAGCAGTGACACAAGTCTTACCGGTGCTGCACTTGCAAGCGGCGCCGGGATTCCGAGTGGTGCCAGGATTCTATCAGCAGTGCTGAGGGCCGGACCATCACCAGTTTGCCTCAAGACAGTGCCACTCAATGCAGTACTGGAGGCTTAACTCCAAGGGTGGGTGACCTTGTCACTATCATGGCGATGAGGTCCCACATGGCCTCAAAGTTGTTCAGGGCGGATGGCAGTTCCACCTCCTCGATGACCTGGTCTGGGAAGTCCAACAGAACTGGACTCGACGGTCTCCCTTGTGGGGCCGAAGTCAACTGTGCTATCTCCGCAGACTTTGGCGCTGGGTGCTCCTCATGAGGACGCAACTCACTGGCTGGCTCCAAAGGGGTGGACCTCTGGGACGGAGAGCTGCTCCTCCCTTGCTTCCAGTGCTGCTTCTGCACTGGGGAGTGGGAGTGGTGCCGGGTCAATCCTGCCAGTTTCGGCACAGGGAGCAGCGGTGCCACAGGTCTCTGCCAGAGTCCTTCCACGGTGCCGCTTCCACCACTGTCGGCCGGGTGCTATGCACCGATGAACTTGGTGCTGGGTCTTGCCACACTGGTGGAGGCTGAGGTCTAAGTGCCACCTCCATAAGGAGCTGCTTGAAGTGAAAGTTTCTCCTTTTTGGTTCTGGGGGAAACCCCTTACAAATCCCACACCGATCGGCTTGGTGATCCTCTCCCAGACACTTCAGACAAGTGTTGCGGGGGTCGCCCATTGCCATGGGCTTGCTGCAGGACTTGCAGGGCTTGAGCCCTTGGGACTTGGGCATGTTAGCCCCCCAAGGAAACGTGATCGGGAGAGAAGGTAAACCCCCCCGCCCAACTGCTAACTATTAATACTAACTAACAACTAAAAACAAATACTTACAGAGAATAAACAGAGAACTTGCTGAGCAAGATGCCACAGTTCCAATGACTGTCACTGGTGGTAAGAAGGAACTGACGAGGCAGCAGGTCAGCAGAGTCATATATTGAGTGTCATGAAGGCACCACTCCAGGGGGCTCCACGGCTAACCCGACAAGTTCTGCTAGGGGAAAAATTTTCCAATGACTGTGCATGAGGCACAAGCACACCTAATTGGAATCGATATGAGCAATCACCCGAAGAACAAGAAATTTACATTTCATCACAAGGAGGGTTCAAACCTCACGTTCACAAGAGACTGTTTGTCACCATGACTCATCAAAGGTGTTTCTAGCACAATAAACTGAATTACAAAGAGGGGAGGAAAAACACTTGACCTCACTCTCCTCACACTTTTTAGGCTCTGTACCCCTTTCCAAATAATGTAATCTACCGCATACCCCCATCTGAGATAGGGTCTTAATATACCTACGAAAACACGAAAAAAAAAAGGTCTGTGGGGGTTAACATGATGCATTGTTCACCATTACAGGATCTTTCTCGCATACCCTCTGATGAGAAAAGACGGTTACTCACCTTTGTAACTGTTGTTCTTCGAGATGTGTTGCTCATATCCATTCCAGTTAGGTGTGTGCGCGCCGCGTGCACGTCCGTCGGAGAAACTTCTACCCTAGCAACCCAGGCGGGTCGGCTGGGCGCCCCCTGGAGTGGCGCCGCCATGGCGCCCAATATATATCACAGCCGACCCGGCCACCCTTCAGTTCCTTCTTGCCGGCTACTCCGACAGTGGGGAAGGAGGGTGGGTTTGGAATGGATATGAGCAACACATCTCGAAGAACAACAGTTACAAAGGTGAGTAACCGTCTTTTCTTCTTCGAGTGATTGCTCATATGCATTCCAGTTAGGTGATTCCCAAGCCTTACCTAGGCGGTGGGGTCGGAGCGAGATGTGGTGGTATTTAAAACTGCTACGCCGAAGGCCGCATCCTCTCTCTACAAACAGCTGAGGGGACTTCCGAAACGGCTTTGTTCTCTCGATGTAGAAAGCAAGCGCTCTACGTACATCTAAGGAGTGCAGCTGTTGCTCCCGTCGAGAAGAGTGTGATTTCGGGAAGAAGACGGGGAGGAATATGTCCTGGTTGGTATGGAAGGTGGAAACAACCTTAGGGAGGAACGCCGGGTGGGGTCGCAGGTGCACTTTGTCCTTATGGAAGACAGTGTAGGGCGGGTCCACTGTGAGAGCTCTCAGCTCTGAGACCTGTCTGGCCGATGTAATGGCCACCAGAAAGACCGTCTTCCATGACAGGTGCGTGAGCGAGCAAGTTGCCAGTGGCTCGAATGGTGGGAGCGTGAGCCTGTTCAGGACCAAGTTGAGGTCCCAAGTAGGGGCAGGGCGGCGTACGGGGGGGTATAGACGCTCCAGGCCTTTAAGAAATCTGGCGACTAAGGGGTGAGAGAATACGGAGCGGCCACCTTCCCCTGGCCGGAAGGCGGATATGGCCACTAAGTGTACCTTCAAGGAGGAAATTGCCAAGTCCTGCTGCTTAAGGTACCAGAGATAGTCTAGGACTGTGGAAACTGGGGTCTGCGTAGGGTTCACCCCTTGAGAAGCGCACCAGCAAGAGAAACGCTTCCACTTGGCCCTGTACGTTGAGCGAGTGGAGGGCTTCCTGCTGTTAAGGAGTATATGTTGGACCGGTGCGGAGCAGCTGAGCTCCGCCGTGCTCAGCCATGCAGGAGCCACGCCGTGAGGAGTAGGGCCCGCAGGTCCGGGTGGCGAAGCGTGCCGTGATTCTGGGTAATCAGGTCCGGGTGGAGAGGAAGATGAATTGGGGGGGCTACAGATAGGTCCAGCAAGGCGGTGAACCAGTGCTGTCTGGGCCACGCAGGTGCGATCAGGATCAAATGTGCCTTGTCCCTGCGCAGCTTCAACAGGACCTTGTGTACCAGAGGGAATGGAGGGAAGGCATACAGGAGGTGGCGGGTCCACGGCAGGAGAAATGCATCCGTGATCGACCCCGGAGAGAGACCTTAAAAGGAGCAAAACTCCTGGCACTTCCTGTTGGACTTGGTTGCGAACAGGTCTATGCGGGGAAAGCCCCACCTCTGGAAGATGGAATGGATGACGTCCGGTCTGATCGACCATTCGTGGCAGAGGAAGGATCGGCTGAGGCTGTCCGCCAGCGTGTTCTCGACCCCTGGGAGGAAGGATGCCACCAGGTCTATCGACTGGGCTATACAGAAGTCCCAGAGCCGAATGGCCTCCTGACATAGGGGAGACGAACGGGTTCCCCCCTGTTTGTTGATATAATACATGGCCGTTGTGTTGTCCATGAGTATGGAAATGCAACGGCCTTGCAGGTGTCGTTGAAACGCCTGGCAGGCGAGGCGGACTGCTCTTAGCTCCCGGACATTTATGTGGAGTGAGAGCTCGTGGGACGACCAGAGGCCCTGGGTGCGCAGGTCCCCTAAGTGAGCTCCCCACCCCAGGGATGATGCATCGGTTGTTAGAGTTACCGATGGCTGCTGTGGATGGAACGGCATGCCTGCGCATACTAGAGATGGGGTCAGCCACCAGTCGAGGGAGCGGAGAGGGTCGGGGGGGACCGTCACTAATACATCCGGGTGGTCTCTGCTCGGTCGGAACACTGAATGAAGCCACGTTTGGAGGGGCCTCATTCTGAGCCTGGCATGCTTTGTCACATAAGTGCAAGCGGCCATATGACTGAGGAGTGTGAGGCAGGTTCGAGCCGAGGTGAGTGGGTAGGATTGCAAGCCCCGGATGATCGCACCGATCGTCTGGAAGCGAGGTTGAGGTAAGAAGGCCCTGGCCTGAATCGAGTCCAGGGTCGCGCCTATGAAGTCCAACCTCTGTGCGGGTACCAGGCTGGACTTCTCGGCATTGATGAGCAGGCCCAGCCAGGAAAAGAGCTCCGTAACGGCCTTGACATGCCGTCGCACCTGCGACTGAGAGGACCCTTTCAGGAGCCAGTCGTCTAGGTACGGGAAGACGTGGATTTTCCGCCGACGGAGGTGGGCAGCCACGACGGCCATGCACTTGGTGAACACCCTCAGGGCTGTAGAGAGGCCGAAGGGCAGAACTGCGAACTGGAAGTGCTGATGTGTGACCGTGAAGCGGAGGTACTTCCTGTGCGGTGGGAAGATGGCGATATGGAAGTACGCATCCTTCATGTCGAGGGCGGCGTACCAGTCTCCAGGATCCAGTGATGGGATAATGGTTCCCAGGGAGATCATGTGGAACTTCAACTTGAGCATCCATTTGTTGAGGCCCCGTAGGTCTAGGATGGGTCTGAGACCTCCCTTGGATTTGGGAATCAGAAAATATTGGGAGTAGAATCCCTTGCCTCTCTCGGCTAGAGGTACTTCCTCTATAGCCCCCGCCGCCAGGAGGAAGCGAATCTCCTGCAGGAGGGTTTGCTCGTTAGAGGGGTCCCTGAAGAGGGACCGGGAAGGGGGGCGGGAAGGGGGTAAAGAAGCAAATAGCAGATGGTATCCGTGCTTCACTGTGCGTAGCACCCAATGGTCTGATGTAAATTGGGACCACGCCGGGAGGAAGTGGGAGAGGCGGTTGGAGAAGGTAGGGGAAGGATCCTGTATTGAGACTGGTAAGCCGTCCCCGGGCGCACCTTCAAAAACCGGACTTGGGGCCCGGTTGTGACTTGGAAGGCCCTTGGTTCTGGCCTCCCTGGGAGCTGGGTTGGCGTTGGCGTCTGCGTCCCCCCCGGCCACGCCGTCTATTGAGGTCCTGCCTCTGACGGGGTGGGAAGTATGGGCGCCGTGCTTGGGGCCTGAAGGGTCTACGCTGGGTGGATGGGGTATGCATCCCCAACGAGCGAATGATGACTCGATTGTCTTTTAGATTTTGTAATTCGGAGTCCGTCTTCTCCGAGAACAACCCTTTCCCGTCAAAGGGTAGGTCCTGGATTGTATATTGCAATTCTGGGGGTAGTGTGGAGGCTTGAAGCCATGAGATGCACCGCATGGTTATTCCGGACGCCATGGTTCTGGCTGCTGAGTCAGCCGCGTCGAGGGAGGCCTGTTGGGAGGTCCTGGCCACCTTCTTACCCTCCTCCAGGAATGCGTTAAATTCCGGGCGTGAGTCCTGGGGTAGCAGTTCGGCGAACTTACCCACCTCCGCCCATATGTTGTGGTTATAGCACCCCAGTAGGGCCTGCTGGTTTGCCACACGGAGTTGTAAGGCCCACGCTGAGTAGACCTTGCACCCATGAGGTCCATGCGCTTAGCCTCCTTGGACTTGGGGGCCGGTGCCTGCTGTCCATGCCGTTCCCTGTCATTGACCGACTGGGCCACTAGGGAGGAGGGAGGAGGGTGTACATACAGGTACTCGTACCCCCGAGAGGGTACCATGTACTTCCTCTCCACTCCCTTAGCTGTCGGCGGGATGGAGGCTGGTGACTGCCATAGGTTCTCGGCGGTAGACTGAATAGTCTTTATAAACGGCAGGGCTACCCGGGTAGGGGCATCGGCCGAGAGGACGCTCACCACCGGGTCCTGAACCTCTGAGACCTCCTCCACCGGGAGGTTGATATTAAGGGCCACCCTACGGAGAAGGTCCTGGTGGGCCCTGAGGTCTATAGGCGGAGGTCCCGATGTTGATGTCCCAGCCACTGCCTCGTCCGGCGAGGAGGAGGAGGAGGAGACTCCGGGGATGAGGTCCTCCTGTGCGGTGTCTCCTTCTTCTTCTGGTTCCTGCTCATGACAGCCCAGGGAGTCTGGAGGCGGCTGTTTGCCCGACTCAACCACGGGAGGGCGGGAAACAGTGGCCTCTGGCACCCGATGCTCTGAGGCGGTGGGACGTGGCTGAGGCAGGGGGGCACCCTGGGTCTGATGATAAGCCCAGGGTGTCCAAAAACCCCACTGTTGTGCACTCGTGTCCTGTGGGTGGGGGTCTTGAAACTCGCCCAGCGGTACTTCGGGTTCGTAATAGCTACCTGCCTGGGAGGATGCCGACGTGCCCCTTGATGGCCACGGTGGCGCTGCAAAAGTCGGTGCCGAGGTACCGACCGACCTCACACCTCTGGATACTGGCGACCGGTGCTGGTATCGGTGCGGAGAGCAAGACCGGGACCTGCGACCAGCTCGGTGCCAGGAGGTCGACCGGGATCGCGAGTGCCGTTGCCTAGATCTGCTCCTGGAGATGCGGTGCCCCTCGCGGTGCCGTGAGCTGGAGCGGTGCCGGGAGTACCGAGTTGACGCTCGGGACGTCGACCTGCGCCGGGAGCCCAATCGGTGCAGGGAGCGTGAGCGGTACCGGGGTGATCGGTGCCGAGAGCTCGACCGGTGCCTAGGCGATCGCCGTCGAGGAGATCGGTGCCGGGACTCCGACCGGTACCGTGATCGGGACCGACGCCGCGAGCTTGAGCAGCGTCTTGAAGCCGAGCGTCCGCGGGACCGCGACCTGGAGCGGTGCCGGTCTGCTACACTGACCGAAGCTGGTCTGGTCAGGGTCGGCTTGCCCATAGAGCACAGAACCCGCGCCGGCGGTGCCGGGGGTAAGGGCATCGGTGCCTCGGTGATGGCGATTAGCTCTCTCACCGCGGCAAACGTCTCTGGGGTAGTAGGTGAGGTGAGCTCTACCACAGTGTGTACCGGGGAGCTGCCAGGTGCCGGACTCGACGGCCCTCGTGGGGTCGGAGTCAACGGTACCGGCTTCGGCGGTGCCGCGGCAGGTGTCGGTGCCGGGCAATCCGCCTTCTGCGCAGGGCCTGACTGTGGGGCGGCTGATGGCGAGACGATCTGTGCCTTCGCCGCCTTCGGCCTCGGGGAGGTGGAGCGGCTCTGGCTCTTTTTCGGTGCCGCCTTCTTGGAGGTGGCACTCAGTGCCGCGGTGCCCTTGCTCACCGGCTGACTTGAGCTCTGAGCTGAGGGTGAAGGTGTCAAGGCCGCTTCCATGAGGAGCTGTCTCAATCTAATGTCCCGCTCCTTCTTGGTCCTCGGCTTAAAGGACTTACAGATTGAGCACTTGGCTGTTAAGTGCGACTCCCCGAGGCATTTTAAGCAGGAGTCATGGGGGTCTCCCACAGGCATGGGTTTGTGACAAGCCGAGCACGGCTTGAAACCCGATGAGCCGGGCATGGGCTCCGGCTCCCGGTGCGGGGGGGAGGGGATACCCCGATCCCCTCGCTACTACTAAAAACTACACTAACAACACTAGATAACTGACTACTAACAACTATATATCTATATATGTACAATAATAACTACAACTACTATATACAACGATAGCGAAATGAGCTGCTAGGGAGTGTGGAGGTCAGCGAAGCCGCGCTCCACAGTTCCAACGACCGACACGGGCGGTAAGAAGGAACTGAAGGGTGGCCGGGTCGGCTGGGATATATATTGGACGCCATGGCGGCGCCACTCCAGGGGGCGCCCAGCCGACCCGCCTGGGTTGCTAGGGTAAAAGTTTCTCCGACGGACGTGCACACGGCACGCACACACCTAACTGGAATGCATATGAGCAATCACTCGAAGAAGAACTTGTATACCCCTAGGGGTACGTGTACCCCAGTTTGAAAACCACTGAGTTAGGCATTTAGCTGGGGTTTTATCTTTTTATTTTCTTGGTAACCAATTCTAACTTTATGCCTCATTACCTGTAGTCACTTAAAATTTATATTTCTGTTGTTAATAAATTTGTTTTATTGTTTTACTTAATCAGTGTGTTTGGATTAAAATGTCTGGAAGATTCCATTTTGGATAACAAAGATGGTGCATATCATTTTCCACTAATGAAATGACAGACTTTATATGAGCTTGTTTTGTCCAGTAGTGTGCTGGGTACTACAAGATTCACATTTCTTGGGGGGAAGTCTGGGTCTAGAGAATCTGCTGCTGTTTTTCTTCAGTGTAATTTATAAGTAGCTAGCTAGTAGCACTCAATACTGTGTAGCTGGGAGCAAGTTGCATGCTGGAGGCTGTATGTTGACTGGCCAGGAGTGGCTGTTAATCAGAAAAGCAGTGTAAAAGGCATCCCAGAAAGGAGAAATGAAGAGAGACAGCTATTCAACAGTTCACATTGTCACAATAACACGATCCAATGGCTGGAAGTTGAAGTGAGACAAATAAGGCAAACATTTGTAATGGCGAGTCTAATTAACCATTGGAACAGTTAACCAAGAAGAGGAGACTGTGGAACTGATGCCACAGTAAGGTCTTTCTGGGTTAAGAATTGCTGTGGTGCTGGTGATAGTCACTCACGCACTCACTCATGCCCGTCACCCCAATCAGGGTATGGGCCGCCAACCACAGATCTCCAGAGTCCTCTATCCTGGGCCATTCGCTCTAGCTGGTTCCAGGTATAGCCCATTTTTTTGCTATCAGCCTGAAGGTCGCATTGCCAGGTGTTTCTTGGACGGCCTCTTTTCCGCTTGCCTTGGGGGTTCCACCGCAGTGCCTGTCTGGTGATGTTAGTTGGCTGCTTACGTAGTGTATGTCCTACCCAACCCCACCTTCTCCTTCTGATTTCTTCCTCTGCTGGGAGTTGACAGGTCCTCTCCAAGAGGTGGATGTTACTGATGGTGTCTGGCCAGCGGATCTGGAGAATCCTTCTGAGGCAGCTATTAATGAAGGTCTGGATCTTCCTGATGGTTGTTTTGGTTGTCCTCCAGGTTTCAGCTCCATACAGTAGGACTGATTTCACACTGGAGCTGAACAGTCGAATTTTTATTGCCAAAGACAGCTCTTTGGAGCTCCAGATGTTCTTGAGCTGTAAGAAGGCTGCTCTTGCCTTACCAATCCTTACTTTGATGTCTGCGTCTGTGCCACCCTGCTGGTCGATGATGCTACCTAGGTAGGTGAAGGACTGCACTTCTTCCAGGGGGCTTCCATTCAGTGTGACTGGGTCATTGCTGGTGGAGTTAATCCTAAGGATCTTGGTCTTGTCCTTGTGAATGTTGAGGCCAACCTGTGATGACGTGGCTGCCACTACATTGGTCTTCTCTTGCATCTGCTGTTGACTGTGCGAAAGGAGCACAAGGTCGTCAGCAAAGTCAAGGTCATCAAGCTGGGTCCACAACGCCCACTGGATTCCGTTCCTACGCTCGTAAGTGGATGTCTTCATAATTCAATCGATGACGAGGAGAAAGAGAAGTGGTGACAACAAGCATCCTTGCCTGACTCCAGTTTGCACCTGGAAGCTGTTAGTAAGCTGCCCTCCATGGATCACTCTACAGTGTATACCGTCATATGAGTTCTTGATCAGGTTGACCACCTTTGCTGGGATGCCGTAGTGCCGAAGGAGCTTCCAGAGGGTCTCTCGATCCACGCTATCCAACGCTTTCTCATAATCAACAAAGTTGATGTACAACGAGGAGTTCCACTCCATAGACTGCTCAACTATGATGCGAAGCATTGCTATCTGGTCCGTGCATGATCTATTCTGCCGGAAACCTGCCTGTTCATCTCGTAGCTGTGGATCGACGGCATCCTTCATTCTCTCTAAGAGGACTCGGTTGAAGACCTTCCCTGGCACCGACAGGAGTGTGATTCCTCTATAATTGGCACAGTTGCTAAGATCTCCTTTCTTGGGGATTTTGATGAGATATGCCTCTTTCCAGTCTACCGGAATCACTTCTTCTTCCCATATCTTCTCAAAAAGGGGGCACAGCATTTCCACTGAAGCATCCAGGTCTGCTTTCAGAGCCTCTGCTGGGATGTCATCAGGTCCAGCCGCCTTCCTATTCTTCATCATGGTGATGGTTTTTCTGATCTCATCTCTGGTTGGTTTATCGCAATTAATTGGGAGGTCCTTGTTGGCTGGGTTGATATCTGGTGGATTTGGTGGTGCTGGTCTGTTCAGGAGTTCCTCAAAGTGCTCCGCCCATCTGTTCATCTGTTGTTCTATTCTTGTTATAGACTTTCCCTGCTTGTCTTTAACGGGACGTCCTGGCTTGCTGAACTTTCCAGACAGTCGCTTGGTAGTATCATACAGCTGTTTCATATTACCGCTGTATGCTGCCTGCTCCGCTTCTGCTGCCAGTTCATCCACATACTCTCTCTTATCCTTCCTGATATTCCTCTTCACTGCTCTATGGGCTTCAGCATACTCTTTTTGAGCTTTGGCCTTTGCTGCTCTAGTCCTGCTGTTATTGACTGCTGCCTTCTTCTTCTTTCTGTCTTCTATCTTGATCAAGGTCTCTGCTATGATCCACTCTTTCTGCTGGTGTTTCTTAATTCCAAGCACTTCCTGGCATACTGACCTAAGTGTCTCTCTCACTTCTGCCATCTGTTTAGTACACTGTCTTCCTCTTCCTCAGACCGATCCTGTAATACTGAAAACTTATTCTTCAGCGTCAGTCCAAAATCTTCCTTGGTCTTATGGACCTTCAGAAGGCTGACGTTGTACTTCATTCTTCTGTCTGACGCGTCTATCCAGTTCTTTTTCAGCATCAGCTTCAATCTGGCCACCACTAAGTGATGGGCGGACGCCGCGTCTGCTCTTTTTCCTACTCTAACGTCCTGCAAGGATCTTCTGAACTTCTTGCTAATGCAGACATGATCGATCTGATTTTCTGTCATGCCTGCTGGTGATACCCAGGTACTCTTGTGGATCCGCTTGTGAGGAAAGATACTATCTCCTATGACCAGGTTGTTAAGTGCACACAGATCCACAAATCTCTCTCCATACTCACTCATC
Organism: Gopherus flavomarginatus; assembly: GCF_025201925.1. Taxonomy (NCBI): domain Eukaryota; kingdom Metazoa; phylum Chordata; order Testudines; family Testudinidae; genus Gopherus; species Gopherus flavomarginatus. The sequence continues at coordinate 215,797,217 of NC_066620.1, read as the reverse complement.
TCTCCCAGAGCGTGGGTCCCCATTACTTGTTCATATCCTGTGTTGTCAGGTCCAATTTGGGCATTAAAGTCTCCCATAAGGATGATGATGTCTTTGTCTGGGAGAATCTCTAATATTTTCTGGAGTCTGTTGTAAAAATAATCTTTGTCCTCCTCTTCGCTGTCATTAGTTGGAGCATAGCACTGAACAACATTCATCTTAATCCTCTTCATTTTAGTTCTGAAGGATGCTGTGATGATCCTGGGACCATGTGCCTCCCAACCAATCAGTGCTCTCTGTGCCTGCTTGGACAACATGAAGCCTACTCCCTGTGTGGGGGGTGCGTCGCTCTCTTCATGTCCTGAATACAGCAACAGCTCTCCTGTCAACAGTCGTCTCTGTCCCGCTTGCGTCCATCTTGTCTCGCTAATGCCTAATAGGGTCAGGTTGTTGCTCCTCATCTCAGCTGCAACTTGCGCCGTCTTTCCTGACTCGTACATGGTCCTCACGTTCCATGTGCCTATGGCAATCCTCCTGGTTGCAAGAAGGGTAATCGGCTTAGTGGCTTCCTCATGGCTTTTACCACCCAGCATCATGCATCTTCGAGTTGAAGACCGTTCTTTTTCCAGGGTAAAAGTCTCTGTTGTCTCTATTGTTGGCGTTTCTGTAGCAGGTTGATTTTTTACGAGGTGGAGTTGCTAGCCCCACACCCAACCCTCCTCCTTTATCCTGACTTGAGACAGGCAGATGGCCCCAAAGGATCTCTCTGGTGGAGTTGCTGGTGATAGTGGTGCCAAGTATAGTATTATGATAGATACATGTCCGTTTGACTTGTGCATCGACCTCATCAGTGCCAAAGATGGCTGCGTGATCAGTGCTGTCTCAGTTGCCGGTGCTGCTGTGGTAGGTGCCATGGAGGAGACATGGCTGGATCTATGTCTCAACTCCTTGGCTTTCGGCTCCGTGGCATAGCTGATGCCAGAGGTGCCAGGAGAATTGTATGTACTGACTCTCAGGGCTGTCAGCACCGATGGTAGAGATTTGCAGGAGACCACTTCTTTTTGTGCAACTCCCTCTGTGGAGAATTCGAGGCTCTCTTCCTCTTCTCAAGAGTGGATGGAGCCATGCTCTTTCCAGTTCAGATCCTTGTCAGATCCTGGCTGGAGTGACTTCTCCATAAGGATCATCTTAAGGAGGAAATCCCAGTCATGATGGGTTCTTGCCTTCAAATTGTTGCAGTGAGTGCACTTACATGGTATGTGTGCTTCACAAAGGCAACTCATGCACAGAGAATGACTGTCAGACCTTGGCATCACCTCACAGCAGGAGCCGCATCTCTTAAAACCATGAGAACCTGGCATGAATATTGAAAGTTCATGTACCTGCAGGAGACAAAACTATTTTTTTTTAAAACTACTAACAATTATCTAATTAACTATACTAAACTGGAGGATAAGATATCTAACAAGTATTTCTATCTATTTAACTATAGGAAGAGGAGATGTCGCACTGTTCAGAGCTCTGTCTTCAGCTAAGGACGGTTGAGAAGGAACTGAGGGATTCGGGCCATGAGCGTGCTGACTGAGACTCCAATGACCACAAGACAGCTGCTACGCATGCACAGCCCAACCAGACACTTATCAAAAATCTCCAATCAACGGCGCCGGGACACACCATCAACTGAAGTGAAGTGGAGCACCTACAGGGACAGCACTTGAAGAAGAATCAATATGTCTAGCTAGTAGTGATCTCCCTATAAAGGAAAGCCAAGTCCTCTGTTGGCCAAGTACGCCAGGTGACTGAAAATTCAAGTCTACAGTTGATACAGATTCTTCAGCACCAGGAAACCTCCCTCCTTGGTAGATGAGGCTTCCCTGGGTTCTACCTGTAAGAGGGGCACAAGAACCCATTTAGCCAGGCCCAGACATCACCAGTGGAGAAAGGGCACAGTACTTTCATAGTATTTACTCCAAAAGGGTCAAATGAGGTATCTAAGGAAGCTTACACCATATTGGTCCTCAATCACTGCATGACTTATGTGTGGGTAATATTTAAGAAACTGTATGTATGTGCTGCAAATATGTTTTAGAATCTGTGCCCCAGGCATGGTTGGCAAGTTGGTTTTGCCAGACAAAGGAAGTGGAATCACCAACCTCAGTTCATATATAAATCAGGCATTGCAAAGTCAAACCAAAGGAGGCCACATTTACATGTAAAAGTTAACAGGAAAAACAGGTCAATGGGGAAAACATGAAACAAACAGAAGTATTAGGTGACATCTTGAGGCTAGCATTCCAGGAAAGAAAACACAGGGCATCAACCTGACTCTGGGGACAAAAACAACAGACTTGGAGGTATAAGAGAAAGGCAAAAGGACGCCGGTTTTATCCTGCACGTGCTCGGGTAACCAGGCATTGTGGTTATACCCAGGAAAACAGATCTCAACCAATCTTGGTTGAAACGCTGCAAGAAAGGGCTTACGTGAGAAATTGGTTTAGATGAGATTAGCACAGAATCATAGGACTTAAAGGGACCTTGAGAGGTCATCTAGTCCAGTCCCCTGCACTCCTGGCAGGGCTAAGTATTATCTAGATCAGGGGTCGGCAACCTTTGGCACCCGGCCCGTCAGGGTAAAATGCTGGCAGGCCGGGCTGGTTTGTTTATCTGGAGCACCCGCAGGCACGGAGCCCTATAGCTCCCATTGGCTGCAGTTCGCAGTTCCTGGCCAATGGGAGCTGCAGGAAGCAGCATGGGCCGAGGAACATGCCAGCCACTGCTTCCCGCAGCTCCCACTGGCCGGGAACAGCGCACCGCTGCCAGTGGGAGCTGCGGGGCTCCATGCCTGCGGACACTCCAGATAAACAAACCGGCCCGGTCCACCAGTGGCTTTACCCTTACGGGCCGGGTGCCAAAGCTTGCCGACCCCGATCTAGACCATTCCTGACAGGTGTTTGTCTAACCAATGATGGAGAATCCACAACCTCCCTAGGCAATTTATTCCAGTGCTTAACCACCCTGACAGTTAGGAACATTTTCCTAATGTCCAACCTATACCTCCCTTGCTGCAATTTAAGCCCATTGCTTCTTGTCCTATCCTCAGAGGTTAAGAAAAACAATTTTTCTCCCTTCTCCTTGTAACAACCTTTTACATACTTGAAAACTGTTATGTCCCCTATCAGTCTTCTCTTCTCCAGACTAAACAAACCCAGTTTTTTCAATCTTCCCTCATAGGTCATGTTTTCTAGACCATTAATAATTTTTGTTTCTCTTCTCTGGACTCGCTCAGATTTGTCCACATCTTTCCTGAAATGTGGCACCCAGAACTGAACACAATACTTCAGTTGAGGCCTAATCAGCGCAGAGTAGAGCGGAAGAATTATTTCTCGTGTCTTGCTTACAGCACTCCTGCTAATACATCCCATAATGATGTTGGCTTTTTTTTTGCAACAGCATTACACCGTTCACTCATATTCAGCATGTGGTCCACTATGACCCCCAGATCCCGTTCTGCAGTACTCCTTCCTAGGCAGCAGGGCCAGCACTTCCATTTAGGCGACCAAGGCGGTCGCTTAGGGTGCCAGGATTTGGGAGGGCATTGCCGCCCTCGGCGGCAATTCGGCAGTAGGGGGTCCTTCCGCACTCTGGGTCGTTGGCGGCAATTCTGCAGAGGGTCTTTCACTCGCTCCGTGACCCACCACCGAAGTGCCCCGAAGACCGGAGCGTGGAAGGACCACCCCTCGCTGCAGAATTGCCACCAATGACCGAGAGCGCGGAAGGATCCCCACCTAGGGTGCCAAAAACCCTGGCGCCGCTCCTGCTAGGCAGTCATTTCCCATTTAGTATGCGTGCAAATGATTTGAATTTCATCCTATTTACTTCAGAACATTTCTTCAGTTTGTCTAGATCATTTTAAATTTTAATCCTATCCTCCAAAGCACTTTTAACCCCTCCCAGCTTGGTATAGTTCACAAACTTCATAAGTGTACTCTCTATGCAATTATCTTAATCACTGATGAAGATATTGAATAGAACCGGACCCAGAACTGATCCCTGTGGGACCTCACTCATTATGTCCTTCCAGCCTGACTGTGAACCACTGATAACTACTCTCTGGGAATGGTTTTCCAACCAGTTCTGCACCCACCTTGTAGTAGCTCCATCTAGGTTGCATTTCCCTAGTCTGTGTATGAGAAGATCATGTGAGACAGTATCAAAAGCTTTACTAAAGTCAAGATATACCACATCTACCACTCTCCCCCCCATCCACAAGTCGTGTTACCATGTTAAAGAAAGCTATCAGGTTGGTTTGATATGACTTGCTCTTGACAAATCCATGCTGACTGCTACTTATCACATTATCTTTTAGGTATTTGCAAATTGGTTGCTTAATTATTTGCTCCATTTTATTTGGGTATAGAAGTTAAGCTGACTGGTCTGTAATTCCCTGGGTTGTCCTTATTTCCCTTTTTATAGATGGGCACTACATTTGCCCTTTTCCAGTCTTTTGGAATCTCTCCCGTCTTCCACGACTTTTCAGAGATAATCGCTAATGGCTCAGATATCTCTTCAGTGAGCTCCTTCAGTATTCTAGGATGCATTTCATCAGGCCCTGGTGATTTGACATCTAATTTATCGAAGTAATTTTTAACTTGTTCTTTCCCTATTTTAGCTTCTTCTGATCGTATCTTATTTTCACTGGTATTCACTATGTTAGACGTCCAATCACCGCCAACCTTATTGGTGAAAAACGAAACAAAGAAGTCATAAAGCACCTTTGCCATTTCCACATTTTCTCTTATTGTTTTTCCCCCTTCATTGAGCAATGGTCCTACCCTATCCTTGGTTTTCCTCTTGCTTCTAATGTATTTCTAGAATGTTTTCTTGTTACCTTCTATGTCTCTAGCTAGTTTGATCTAGTTTTGTGCTTTGGCCTTTCTAATTTTGTCCCTACATAGTTGTATTTGTTTACATTCATCCTTTACAATGTGACCTAGTTTCCACTTTTTGTAGGACTCTTTTTGATTTTTAGATAATTTAAGATTTCTTAGTTAAGCCAGGGTGGTCTCTTGCCATACTTCCTATCTTTCCTATGCATGTTACAGTTAAGTGTGTTACACTTTTGTTATATGTTACCTGTTATTCTTATTACCTGTGCTCACTATCTTTTAGTGTTTCCCTTAGTTAATAAACTTACATTTGATTTTACCATAGATTACAGGTCTGTGTTGATATATTGGAACTGATACTTAGTTGAATCAAACAAGGGGCGTGTGTGTGTGTGCGTACCCTATTCCCTTGGGAGTAGTAACCTGGTAATTACTGTGAATGTCCAGTGACAGAGACTGGATGCTACAGGGAATGCTTTGGAGTGGCTTGGGAGTTGGGGTGTATCTATTTTTAATCTGCAAGGCAAAGTAGGGGCTGATAGAGCCTTGGCGGGTGTGCTTGAGGGCTGAAGGGCTGACAGGAGCAGGGACTTGACATCCAGCTGCCACAAGAAAGTCCTTCACTCTGGAGGCAGGGGAGTAAGTAGTGACTCGCAAACCCCCTAAAACTGCCACACTCTTATAAAAATGCCTTTGATCAAACTATGCATAAGCCTCCTTCCTGAAGTAATGAATTTAATCTGGTACTAGAATTGTGCCAAACCCACCTTTTGCCTGAGTAAAGACTGTGCCCATTTTCTTTTATTAAATGGCAAAAAACTTAGTTAACGCACTTGTTCTTCCAGAATGTCAATTTCAGCAAAACTCAAATTTGTGAAAACCAGAAAATACAGAGTTACGGTACACAGCTATGTTAGCTTGCCTCTGCCTCCCTGGCACTGGCAGCAGGCACTGGGAATTATCTGCATACACTTCAGCTGCCTTCACTGTGTTAGGTGTAGCTTTACTGAATGGTGGAGTAATAAGTAGAGCTGTGATTATCATCTGCAGGGAGGGCTGTAGCCTAGGAGTCAAGGGATAAGCTCTCCCTGACCCTCTATGTGTGTGTGATCAAATGAAAGAACTGCATGTGTGCTTCGGGAGATCTGGTATGCCTCATTTCATCACTGTGTTGTATAGGCTGTGTCACTGACAGGGCACAAGGGTTTTCCTGCCCGGGGGATTGTCAGCAGTTAGGTGGGCGATGAGTGTGGGTTATGAGCTTAAGGAAGGGTAAGCAAAAGTAGAATGTTTGATGGTACTGTGTGCAGAAGGGTGAAGGGGTCGTAATAAGATTGAAGGAGTTGTAAAATGTAGTAGATAGTCTACTCCACAGAAAGAATAGGGCAAGTGAGAGTTTAAGGAGCTCTTGTTCAATACAGGGCAAAAGCAGAGAGAGTATGCGGGGTTATGGGCACCACTCAAATTGGGCAATTACATTGCGTGAGTGGGTACCTTAATTCTGTATTTCCTGGTTTTCACAGGTTTCAGTTTTACTGAAATTGAGATTCTGGAAAGGCACAGACTATATCCAGGCAACCTTAAATCTGCATTAACAAAGTTGTTGCCATTTAATTTCCTAAAGTTTCTAGAAGAAAGAAAAGTTGTTGGTAGACACTAGGGGTCATTGAGGCAGTTGTAATTATCATGTATGCGTGTCGTTCAGATGCTCCTGTAAATAGGTATTTGATAACTACTTTTTACATAGCACTTTTCATCAGTAGATCTCAAGGAGGAAAATATTATTCTCCCTTAAAAATAGGGAAACTGAAGCACAGAGAGATGAAGTGACTTGGCCAAAGTGACCCAACACTCCAGTGGCAGAGCTGAGAATAGACCCCAGGTTTTCTGAGTCTGCTGTTCACTCCATTGCTATGTGATTTCAAAGTGCTCTCCTGCCCCTGTACTTTTTTTTGCAGTAGGAAGAGCATAATGGTTGTGTCTTGATATGTCTGCAGTGATTAGTTGCTAACAGAGTTGGTGAGAGAAATCTCAGACATATTCTGTGTCCCAAAAACTGGAGAATTTTATTACAAGGGTGGTTACAGTAACTTAAAGCATTCAAAGGAAGACTGGTGTTTCTCGCTCCTCACCCAGTCTCCCAACTATTCCCTACAACATATAGCCCCCGCCCACCACCACCACCACCTCACCCTGCCCTTCCCGTTAAGCCATTATCATTTTAGAAGTCTGGTGTGAAACAAAAAATAAAAACACTGGCAGATGCTGAATTTTCATAAGCTTCCCCCTCCATGGGTCTGTATCTCAGACACATGCTCAAATAACCCCAAATTTGGCTCACTAATCCTAACTCCCACTCCCATTAAGCACAGCAAATTTCAAGACAATCTGAGTACCCATACAGATATTGGAATTTAGAAAAATCATCCTTTAAACAGAAATATTTTCTCAATCTTAATTGTAGAAGAGTTGGTCTTCCTCTGTAATACAGCATGAAATTAATCATCAGCAACTGCTCCGCCATATCCATATCCCCAACAATCTTGAAAGCATAGCAGGCTCTGAGAGGTGTGAAGTGGCCCATTCATCTCAGTGTGATTGTCTCAACTGAATGAGAATACCCCATGGAGATAAATACAGACTAAAACAATAAGTATGACACAGAGGTTCTCAAACTATGGGGGTATGCCTCCCCATGGAGATGCCAGTTGCCTGTCTTTTGGCCAGGGGTATAGTGCTGCTGGAGCAGTCTGAACCATTGGTCTGGGACCTGCACTCCGACTCTTTGGAAATAAAAATCTGCACAAATTTGCACTCCGGCCCCTCTCTCATCAAGGCTTGCACCTGACTGATGCCTGCTGCACTAGATACCCTGTGCCCCTGCTGTTTGAAATGCTGTACTGTAGCCCAGCCCCTCTATTGAGAAAGGAACTGAGAGTTGTTCACTCAACATGCCCCTATATACCCTTGCTATGAGGGGCACAAGGATAGATAGGGTGCATGCACAAACTGAATGGGCACGGCTACTGAAAGCCTCTGATCAAAGGCACATGAGCACCTGAAGTGGAGTACCTATAGGGCCAATACTCGGTGAACCTGTTGTTCAAATGGCCCCAATGTTGGATCAGTAACCGAACCCCACTCCCCCAAGACAGGCATCAAATTTCAAAGCAATCCAAGTAACCATGATGATTTTAGAGCATTTACTGCTAAGCTTTAAACAGAAATCTGATTTCAACCGTAACTACAGTGGAGCTAGCACTCTGCTATCATTTACTCAGACCCTCTTAAAATTTTTTGGAGTACACGACACACAAAGTTTAAAAGAGTGTATATACAAACCATAACAGAAGTTGTCACTGGATTTTAGAAGGTGGTACTATTTCAACATGCAATATACAATCACATTTTGTTAACTCTTACTTGTTGTGGGAAACATGTCCGTACGGAATGTTCTGTGTATCCAAAAGAAGGCCCTTCAAATACAGCTGTTGGAAGTTTTAAAACTTCTCTCAAAAACTGATCAAACTTTGTAAATATCATCAATCCATTGGAATCTGACATTTGGGAGAAAATATCTATAAGAAGAACAAAATAAAGTAAAACCTTAGAGTAAATATAAGTTTATTGAAAAATGCATTATGCTTTCCACCATAAACGTTTTTTTTTTAAGTTATGTAATCTATTTCTACTTGTTTACCAGGAACATCAATTTTATATTACTTCTTTCCAAGTTACAATATAAAACTTAACATGAATGCACTTCATTTATTATATATCCTCCAGGTTCTCTCTCCACATTCCTATACAATATATTTTTCCAATGTACTAAAAACCTCTAATATGTTGAAGGCAAGACAGGTAAATTTAGGATGTGTGGAGTGTAGTAGAAACAGAGAGCCTGAAGCATGGGCCTGGGGAAAGGCCTGAGGCCTGAACCAAAGTCAGCAAAACTTATGTTATGAGCAACAATCAGGCCCTGTCAAAAGCAGATGCTTGCCTGCAAGTCAGTGTGCAGTACATGAACTCGGCACCAGTATTGCTAGCATTGCTAAAACACACTGAATATGTAAACACATTCCAGCAGGCCAGCACAAGAACCCCCCAACCTCGCACATCATAAGATGGTTTGACAAAAATGATGAATTGGCAGAGCTATCAGCTATTATCTTTGAAAACTCCTGGCGATCGGAGAGGTTCCAGACAGTTGGAAAAAGGCAAATATATTGCTCACATTTAAAAAAGGGAAGAAGGAGAACTCGGGGAACTACAGACCGATCAGCCTCACCTCAGTCCCTGGAAAAATCATACAGCAGGTCCTCAAGGAATCCATTTTGAATCACTTGGAAGAGAGGAGGGTGACCAGGAACAGTCAACATGGATTCACCAAGGGCAAGTCATGCCTGATCAACCTGATTGCTTTTTATGATGAGATAACTGGCTCTGTGGATATAGGGAAAGCGGTGGATATGATATACCTTGACTTTAGCAAAGCTTTTGATACGGTCTCCCACAGTATTCTTGCCAGCAAGTTAAAGTAGTATGGATTGGATGAATGAACTATAAGATAGACAGAAAGCTGGCTAGACTGTCGGGCTCAATGGGTAGTGATCAACGGCTCGATGACTAGTTGGCAACCGGTATCAAGCAGAGTGCTCTAGGGGTTGGTCCTGGGGCCGATTTTGTTCAACATCTTCATTATCTGGACAATGGGATGGATTGCACCCTCAGCGAGTTCGTGGACGACACTAAGCTGGGGGGAGAGGTAGATACACTGGAAGGTAGGGATAGGGTCCAGAGTGACCTAGACAAATTGGAGGACTGGTCCAAAAGAAATCAGATGAGGTTCAACAAGGACAAGCGTAGAGTTCTGCACTTAGGATGGAAGAATCCCATGCACTACCACAGGCTGGGGACCAACTGGCTAAGTGGCAGTTCTGCAGAAAAAGACCTGGCTATTACAGTGGATGAGAAGCTGGATATGAGTCAACAGTGTGCCCTTGTTGCCAAGAAGGCTAGCGGCATATTGGGTTGCATTAGTAAGAGCATTGCCAGTAGATTGAGGGAAGTGATTATTCCCCTCTACTTGGCACTGGTGAGGCCACACCTGGAGTACTGCATCCAGTTTTGGACCCTCCACTACAGAAAGAATGTGGACAAATTGGAGAGTCCAGCGAAGGGCAACAAAAATGATTAGGGGGCTGGAGCACATGACTTATGAGGAAAGGCTGAGGGAACTGGACTTATTTAGTGTGCAGAAGAGGAGAGTGAGGGGGGATTTGAGAGCAGCCTTCAACTACATGAAGGTGGGTTCCAAAGGGGATGGAGCTCAGCTGTTCTCGGTGATGGCAGATGACAGAACAAGGAGCAATGGTCTCAAGTTGCAGTGGGGGAGGTCTAGGTTGTATATTAGGAAACACTATTTCACTAGGAGGATGGTGAAGCACTGGAATGGGTTATGCTGGGATGATTTAGTTGGGGTTGGTCCTTCTCTGAGAATGGGATTGGACTAGATGACCTCCTGAGGTCTCTTCCAACCCAAATCTATGATTCTAAAAGAGATGCTTTGTCTGGAACATCAGGAGGAAAGTACAAGGGGAGGTAAAAAACATGTCATGAAACACGTAAGGTGATACATAAGTTGTTTATCCTTGATTGTTTGTCTTAGTCTATAAATGTTGGGATACCTCGCTTTAAACCTTCGTCCCGCCTAGGGGGCAGTGGAAAGTCCCGCGACTTACTAAGCTGACATTGATCCCGGGAGCTAGGACCATTCTTCGTCAGTAATAAACCTGACCAATTTCCTTCACTATTAAAATGGGTCTTGTGGTCTTATTGGGCAGTTTGATTGGAGCCTGTGTACAGACTATATGCCCAGAACTGGTGCAGCATGCAAAAAGTACGCATGCATGCAGCAGAACATCTGACATGGAGAATGTAGGAACAGTACTGATATTTTTATGAACAATAGCTATGACTCAAATAACCTGTTCACTTTGTACTCATACCCTCTGGGAGTGAAGGAGTTAATCCCTCTTTCTCTGGGTCCAGACACATAAACACATTACGATTGGTAACAATGAGCAATCAAGAATTGCACAGAGCTGGATGACTAGGGGGAAATAAACCCTTCCTGACAAATTTTTTGCATTTTAACGAAAAAAGTTTCATTCTGAAGCAGGGAGGAACATCAAAAATGTGAACATTTTCAAGGAAAGCGATTTTAAGAAAAATTGTTTCAGGAGAACTTACACAGAATTTTTCAGCTTCCCAGCTGCCTTCAGGGAAGGATCTGAAAAAGATTTGTGGATCATGGTGGATAATCACCTGAATCTGAGCTCCCACTGCACCGCTGTGGCTAAAAAGGCTAATTTGATTCTCGTATGCATAAACAGGGGGATCTTGAGTATGAGTATAAAGGTTATTTTTAGGGCTGTCAAAGGATTAAAAAAAAGACTTGTGATTCATCGCAGTTTTAATTGCACTCTTTAACAATAATAGATACTATTTATTATAAATATTTAGGATTTTTTCTACATTTTCAGAAATAGTGATTTCAGTGACCACACAGAATACAAAGTGTACAGTGGTCACTTTATATTATTTTTATTACAAATATTTGCGCTGTAAAAAAGATACACAAAAGAAATAGTATTTTTCAATTCACCTCATACAAGTACTGTACTGCAATCTATTTATTGTGAAAGTGCAACTTACAAATGTAGATTTTTTTGTTACATAATTGCACTCAAAGACAAAACAATATAAAACTTTAGTGCCTATAAGTCCACTCAGTCCTACTTCTTGTTCAACCAATCGCTAAGACGAATAAGTTTGTTTACATTTACGGGAGATACTGCTGCTCACTTCTTATTTGCAATATCACCTGAAAGTGAGAACAGGTATTCATATGGCACTGTTGTAGCCAGCATTGCAAGATATTTACCTGCCAGATATGCTAAACATTTGTATGCCCTTTCATGCTTCGACCAGCATTCCAGAGAACATGCTTCCATGCTGATGACAGGTTCTGCCTGATAAAGATCCAAAGAAGTGCGGACTGATGCACATTCATTTTCATCACCTGTGCCACCAACAGAAGGTTGATTTTCTTTTTTGGTGGTTCAGGTTCTGTAGTTTCTGCATCTGAGTGTGTTGCTGACAACATGTTCCACACCTCGTCCCTCTTAGATTTTGAAAGGCACTACAGATTCTTAAACCTTGGGCCGAGTGCTATAGCTATCTTTAGAAATCTCACATTTGTATCTTTGCATTTTTTCAAATCTGCAATGAAAGTTTTCTTAAATCGAACAACATGTACTCGGTCGTTATCCAAGATTGCCATAACATGAAAAATATGGCAGAATGCAGACAAAGCAGATGTTGAGGCCTCAATTGTATCAAAAATCCTTTGAGAAAGCTGGTAAAATACTATCAGGACAAAAAAATTAAATTGAAAACCACAACATTTAAACAAGCAAACCTTAGGAACCCAAACACAGTTTGGCACTATGCTGATGTTCCACTTAAAGATCCTGCCAGTAGAGGAGTCAGTAAAACCAAAAAGTGAGGTAGGGAAACAGTGGGATGTGATGGAGTAAAGAGAATTGCCTTGAGGCTGAAATTGGCATGCTCACTGCGTTGCAGGAAATCTAATCTTATTTTACCTCACAGACATTTTGGAGGACAGAGAAGGAGAATAGGATCTCATAACCCAACAAGTGCATCTTCACTAGGAAAAAAGATGTGTTCTTAACTCAAGTTAGCTAGCATGAGGTACAATCCTAGTGAAGACCAGGGAAGTTTGTAATTTCAGCAGGTTAACACAAGACTATACAGGAGCCTAGGATTTATCTTGACCTGCTAACTCATGTGAAAAGTACAAACTGCCTGGTCTTCACTAGGATATTCACTCATGTTAGCTAACTTGAGTTAAGAACACACCTTTTTCCCTAGTGAAGACAAGGCCAAAGTCATGGTTTGTGACAGGTTCTGTTGGCAGGTTCTAAAGAGTACGTTGTGTGGAATGCACAAACTTCACCAGAGGGCTATCTAAAGGATAAACTGAACAAAATTATGCCTTGTTCGCTCCTGGTGGAGTGAAAGTAGGGAATATTTGGGAATGGTTGTCAGGGCAGGAAGTAACCCAGGAATTGCCTGGTATGGTTCAATTTTTGCACTTTTATTTGAGTACTGATGTAATGCTGGTGTAAGGAGATGTGCAGGGCAGTGTGAATTTTCAGATATAAAAGAAGGTAAGAGCAAGAGATGGGAGAGATTAATGCCATATATCTGCTTCAACAAGCAAAGGAAGCTGCAGGTGGTGATCAGGTGTTTTAATGTAGTAGAGAGATGCCATGGATGGGATGCAAAGAGAACAAAAGAAGTGGCATGCAAGGGTTATGACTGAGATAACCTAGGACAGAGGTGGAGGATATGTGTGTTTTGGGTGATGTTCTGAGTGGGAGATAATAAGAGAGAGCCCCTGTGACTTGGAGTGTGGAAGGGAAGGAGAGGGAAGCAGTTGTTGGCTTTGTTGGGGAGAAATTATATATGGAAGAAATTATATATGTTTAATATTTTTAAATATACTACAAATACAAATTCTAAACTTCTTAGAAATAATTTTAATACTCAATTGCCAGGTAAAACTTAATTAACACTGAATTAGAGCTGTAACTATACTTTTTTAAAAATAGAAAAATGATCAAGAATACTGTACATAAGAACATTAAAAGTTATGTTAAAAAAACTTAAAGCTGTCCTAATGTTATAAATACGTACTTACTATTTGACAGCCAATATTATAATATTCCCAGTATTCCACACAAAACTCAAAATCTGAAACCCATGACACATTCCTTTATATAACTTTACTATTAAAAGTAACTGAAGATTAATTACCTACACCAATAAATAACGTAAGAAAGATACACTAGTGAGGCCACAACTTCCATTCATTAATGACCAAACTAAAACATACTGCATAGAATCATGGGACTGGAAGGGACCTCGAGAGGTCATCTAGTCCAGTCTCCTGCACTCATGGTATTAGCTAGACCATCCCTGACAGGTGTTTGTCTAACCTGCTCTTAAAAAACTCTCTAGGCAATTTATTCCAGTGCTTAACCACTCTAACAGTTAGGAGGATTTTCCTAATGTCCAGTCTAAACATTTAAGTACATTGCTTCTTGTCCTATCCTCAGAGGTAAAGGAGAAACATTTTTCTCCCTCCTCCTTGTAACCTTTTACATACTTGAAAACTGTTATCATGTCCTCTCTCAGTCTTCTCTTCTCCAGACGAAACAAACCCACTTTTTTCAATCTTCCCTCATAGGTCATGCTTTCTAGACCTTTCATCATTTTTGTTCCTCTTTTCTGGACTTTCTCCATTTTGCCCACATTTTTTCTGAAATGTGGTGCCCAGAACTGGATATAATACTCCAGCTGAGGTCTAATCATCTTACTTTCCAAATGAAAAAAGCATCTCTTTCATATCAGCTGGTATTTTAATTTTTTTATGCTGCTAGGAGATATTTTGCAATTGTAAATTTAACTACTGTTATATCCCCTGTACTGATATTTTGATTTTAAAATTGAAATAAACCCAAAACATTGCATTTCACTCAATACAGTGGGAAAAAAACTATTAAACCTTAACATACTAAGATAGTTCAAAAAGTCTACTCTTCATTCAGACCAAGTGCCAACCTGCGCTACCAGCTTTCCATTCAGTTCTGGGTACACTAACCTACAACAGAGGTTAGTCTGAAACACTTGGTCTTGAATGACTCCAAAAACAGAAGCTCACAATTAAGCTATGAGAGCCCGTATCACCTGTAACCAGTACCAGTAACTGGGGGAAAACAGTTACTTACCCTACAGTAACTGTAGGTCTCTAAGGTACATTGCCCACACGTATTTCACAACCCATACTCCTTCCCCAGTAATGCAGAGTCCTATATGATTTGGATTCTGAATTGATGAAGGAACTAAAGGACAGTTGGACCCACTCTGCCTTTTATTCCCTCAGTTGGGAGTCACAAGGGCATTCAGGATGCACATATAGCCCAAAAGCCACCGCAGGCCAAAAGACTCTGATCTGAATCTGCATTATGAGGCACATGTGCATCAGAAAAGGATTATATGCGGACAAACACATCTCAAAGAACCACACTTAGGGTTTGACTACATAGCAACTCAGAGCATGGCACACCAGGGTGCAAATCTAGAACATACTAGCTTGCCACACACTGACTCACTGCATGGACCCTGCTAAGGGGCATTGAAAGTCCCGGAGTGTGAATTAGTATACTACACTTCCCAGTAGTAGTACACTAAGTCACACTCTTGAGACTTTCACTACACTATAGCAGTGTCTACAACACAGGACATTACAGCAGGGCAAAGTGTTGCACACTCTGGCTTGACACGCAGTATCTTGCTGTGTAGACAAGCCCTAAGAGCATTATATTTGCAAAGTTAAGCACTCAAAAGTTAGGAAGAGCCAGTATTAAGGTTACATGTGTTGTGAAGATACAGTAAAACTTCAAAGTTATGAACACCTCGGGAATAGAGGTTGCTCATAACTCTGAAATGTTCATAACTTTGAACAAAGCATTATGGTTGTTCTTTCTGAACACTGACTTAATACACCTTTGAAACTTTACTATGCAGAAGAAAAATGCTGCTTTTAACCATCTTAATTTAAATGAAAAAAAGCACAGAAACAGTTTCCTTACCTTGTCAATTTTTTTTAAACTTTCCCTTTATTATTTTTAGTAGTTTATGTTTAACACAGTGCTGTACTGTATTTGCCTTTTCTTTTTCATCTCTGCTGCTGCCTGATTGCGAATTTCCAATTCCAAATGAGGTGTATGGTTGACTGGTCAGTTCGTAATTCTGGTACTTATAACTCTGAGGTTCTACTTGTAAATTCATGAATTTCTGAAGCACTCAGAAGCTACAGTGAGAGTTCCACGGAAACACTCAGCGGGAAATTAATAATTTTTTACTAAGCACTGGGTTTGGAGGGTGTACATCAGTGGTGGGCAATCTGCGGCCTTTCAGGGTAATCCGCTGGCAGGCCATGAGCTAGTTTGTTTATATTGACTGTCCGCAGCTCCCAGTGGCCATAGTTCGCTGTTCCCGGACAATGGGAGCGGCGGGAAGTAGCAGCCAGCATGTCCCTGCAGCCTGTGCCGCTTCCCGCCGCTCCCATTGGCTGGGAACAGTGAACTGCAGCTACTGGGAGCTGTGGGAGGCCGTGCCTGCAAACGGTCAATGTAAACAAACTGTCTCATGGCCTGCCAGTGGATTACCCTGATGTGCCACGTGCAGCAGGTTGGTAACCTGCTATTCAGGTTACCCACCACTGGTGTAAATCATATGAGGCCTATGGCCACTCACTGAATGAGAAGGAAAAAAGGTAATATTGAATAACTACCTATGTTCACTGATGGAGACAGGGGTCCTGTGGAGAAACAGAATGTGATCATGTAATTGAAGTCTGCATCATAATATAAACGCACAAAGGAGCCAAATAAAGTTGCAAGGACAATGTTCATTCTGGAATTTATCAGTTTTTGCGTGCTTCATTTTATAACCTTAACATTCTTTCAACATTTTGTTTTTGATGTAATATATAACCATTTCCACAAGACTTCTTCAGTCTTATTCAGTACATAGGTTGGATGGCACTCAGATAATGAGAGAGAGAAATCCTGTGGAACCATGATTCATTTTGGGCCAAGTTGTGTTTGAAATTTACCTTCAGAAGTGGCATGGAATGAAGATTTTAAAACCTAACTTCAATATCATTGAAAATCTAACTTCAACATATCATAGTATATAACCTATCACTCAAATCAGCCTCTGAGCCAGATAACTAGAAGGTAGCTAATGTAAAGCTGATTTTTAAAAAAGGATCTCAAAGTAATTCTGGCAATTACACGCCAGTAAAGCCTAAATTCACTACCAGGCAAACTGGTTGAAACTATAATAAAAAACAGAATTATCCGACACAGATGAACACGATATGCTGAGGAAGAGACAACACAGCTTTTGTAAAGTGAAATCATGCTTCATCAATCTATTAGAATTATTTGAGGGTGTCAGCAAGCATATGGACAAGTATGATCCAGTTGATATATTATACTTCGACTTTCAGAAAGCCTTTGACAAGGTCTCTCACTAAAGGCTGTTAAACAAACTAAGCATAGAATCATAGAATATCAGAGTTGGAAGGGACCTCAGGAGGTCATCTAGTCCAACCCCCTGCTCAAAGCAGGACCAATCCCCAACTAAATCAAATCAATCATGGGATAATTGGGAAGGTCCTCTCATGAATCAGTAACTAGTTAAAAGATAGGAAAACAAAGAGTAGGAGTAAATGGTCAGTTTTCACAATGGAGAGAGAGAGAAATAGCAGGGTCCCCAGGGAGCTGTACTGACACCAGTGTTGTTCAACACATTCATAAACAAACAATCTGGAAAAAGGAGTGAACAGTGAGGTAGCAAAACTGGCAGACGATACTAAATTACTCAAGATAGTTAAACCTAAAGCAGACCGCGAAGAGTTACAAAAGGATTGCATTAATTGGGTGACAAGATGGCAGATGAAAATCAATGTTGGTAAATTCAAAGTAATACACACTGGAAAAAATAATCCCAACTATACATACAAAATGATGGGGTCTAAATTAGCTGTTACTAATCAAGAAAACTATCTTCAAGTCATCATGGATAGTTTTCTGAAAACATCTGCTCAATATGGAGCAGCAGTCAGAAAAGCAAACAGAACATTGAGGGAACCATGAGGAACGGGGTAGATAGTAAAATAGAAAATATCATAAAGCCACTATATCCATGGTACACTCATGCGTTGAATAGTACACGAGGTTCTGGTCACTGTATCTCACAAAAGATATATTACAAATGGAAAAGGTGCAGAGAAGGACAACTAAAATGTTTAGAAGTATGGAACAGGTTCTACGCAAGGCAAGATTAAAAAGACTGGGACTGTTCATCTTAGAAAAGAGACGAGTAAGTCGCAATATGATAGAGGTGTGTAAAATCATGAATGCTGTGCAGTATGAAAATAAGGAAGTGTTATTTACCCCTTTACATAACATGAGAACTACTGATCACCCAATATAATTAAAAGGCAGCAGGTTTAAAACAAACAAAAAGAGCTACTTCCTTCACACAATGCACAGTCAACCTGTAGAACTCATTGCCAGGGGTTGTTGTAAAAGTCAAAAGCACAACTGGGTTCAAAACTGCGGATGCAATCCCATGCTCCGGATGCCCTAAATCTCCAACTGCCAGAAGATGGGATTGGATGATGAGGGGGTGGATCACTCAAAATTGTCCTGTTCTGTTCATTCCCTCTGAAGCATCTGGCACTGGGCACTGTTGAAAGACAGGATACAGGGCTAGATGGACCATTGCCTTTCTTATGTTCTTACGTATCAAGAAGCATCAACTAATGTCCTTCAACTTTGAAACCTTAATAATTTTTAAGAAAGATCTTTATATGGAATTTCCAAAGTTTTAAAAAAAAATTATGGTAAAACAAAAATTTCCATGACAAAAGTATTTTCTAGACCAGTAGTCTTCAACTGGGGGTCCGCGAGCAGGTTTCAGGAGGTCTGCCAAGCAGAACTGGCATTAGACTCTATGGAGCTAAGGACTGAAAGTCCGAACCTGAGCCCGCGCTCTTCCGTGAGGGGATAAAGCCAAAGCTTTACAGGACACCCTGTAGCATGGGGCCCTGGGTAACTGCCCTGCTTGTTACCCCCCAATACTGGCCCGGGTTTTATATGCAGAAAAACAGTTGTTGTGGTACAGGAGGGCCATGCCGTTTTTATAGTATGTTGAAGGGGCCTCAGAAGAAAAAGGTTGAGAACCTGCGTTCTAGACAACAGTAGACTATTACTTTAGCTACATAAGATGAAAATTCAGTTAGGTAACCACCATCTACTGTCTCATGCAATGTACACTTTTTTGCATTAAAAGTGCACATTAATAGCAGCATATGAGCCTCATCCCAGATGCATATTCACAATTGAATGTAATGAAGTTTTCATACACACCTTCAGAGATCAAGGAATCCAAAGAACTTAAAAAGCACTTACACATGCATACACAATGACACGGCCACTTACAACTGTATAAATTACATTTTGTGAAGTATTTTTTTGAACAGGTGTAACTCAGTTAAGTCAAAAAGGCTTTTTGCTGGATGTCCAAAAGCCATATATGTTCAAACTGGGGATTGAGTTTTATTGAAATTATCAAGGACATAGTTTATAATAAGGAAATAAAGGCACCAGGAGAAGAACAGACACTGAAGGTGTCAAGGTTTGAAAAGGAGGGGACAGAAGAGAAAGTAGACAGTGAAGCAAGAGGGGGGCAACTATTTTATTGTGGGGGAGACAGTGGAATATATCTGAACGTGAGACAAAAGAAACCAGATAAGGAAGAGATTAGGAATGATCAGAAGGGGAGCAATAGAGCTTAAAAGGAGATCAGGAAAGGGGAAGGAAAAAGGTAAAGAAAGAAAGCATGGGTGAAAGAAGGAGAGCCAGCACCAGATGGTGTCAATCTTAGTAAGATCTTGGGCTAATAGGGATAGCAGGGAACAGACGAGTTGTGGGCATATGAGTCAACCACGGTAGAAACGAAAGCTGCTTAGGCAAGATACAGTAGCTGACAGAAGGGAAGATTACTCACCTTGTGCAGTAACTGAGGTTCTTCGAGATGTGTGTCCCTGTGGATGCTCCACATAAGGTGGCGGTGCGTCCCTGCGCCGTAGATCAGAGATTTTTCCAATTGTGTCCGGTCAGGGCACACGTGCACAGTTGCTGTCTCGTGGCGCCACTGGCTCCTCTTCTGGCACATGCATGCCCTGACCCCCTCAGTTCCTTCTCTACCGTGAAGCATTAAGCTCTTACTCCAAAGAAGAGAGGAGAAGGGTGGCTAGCGGAGCACCCACAGGGACACATATCTCAAAGAACCTCAGTAACTGTACAAGGTGAGTAACCTTCCCTTCTTCTAAAGTGGAGCACCCACAGGGACAGGACTCGAAGGTGAATGAGCAAAGCCCTCATGAGGATGGAAGGGACTTCAGAGTTGAGTCTGTAGCTGCGTCTAGGACTGTGAAGCCTACCCTTGTGTCTGTGCTCAATCTGAGCATAATGGCATAATGGTTAGTGAATGTGTGTTCAGATGCCCAAGTGGCTGCTCTGCATATCTCTGTGATGGGTACATTGTGAAGGAATGCTATGGAAGTCGCTACAGCTCTTGTTGAGTGTGTTCTGATGCCCATTGGGGCTGCTATGTTACATAGGGAGTAGCACAACAAGTTTTATCCACTTAGATAGTCTGTGTGTGGATATAGCTGTACCTTTAGATCTTTCTGTCATTGATACAAATAGTCTGGGAGATATACGGAAGTCCTTCATTCTGTCCAGATAAAAGGCCAGGGCGCAACAGACATCTAATGTATGTAACATCGCCTCTTGGGGTTGCTGTGTGGTTTCGGATGGAATATAGGTAAGTGAATCGGCTGGTTTAGGTGGAATGAGGACGATATTTTGATCATGAATTTTGGGTGCGTCCTCAGAGTCACTTTGTCCTTACAGAATATTGTGTATAGGGGGTGTGCCATGAGTGCCCATCTCACTCTTCATGCCAATGTGATGGCTATCAAGAATGCCACTTCCATAAATAAATGAAGTAAAGAACACAATGCTAAGGGTTTGAATGGTTTTCTGGTTAGACCTTTGAGCACTAAGTTTAAATCCCATGATGGTGGGTTCACAGATATCTGGATATATGTTCTGTAACCCTGTTACAAACCTCTTAGTAATTGCATGGATACTGACATCCCATCCACCTGTTGGTGGAAGGGCATTATGGTCACAAAGTAAACTCTAATCGAGTTCGTAGCCAGCCCTGAGTTTTTCTAAGTATAGTAGATAATCTAGGATGATCAGAAATGGGGCCTGTTGTGCAGACATTTGTTTGGTTTGGCACCAGAAGGAAAATCTTTTCCATTTTTGGAGGTAAGTAGAGCGTGTGGTATGTTTCGTGCTATTAATCAGTACTTGTTTTACTCGGTCAGAACAGGTTAATTCCTCAGGGCAGAGCCAAGAAGGAGCCATGCCTTCAGGTGGAGTTTGCCCAGATCCGGATGGAGGGTTTGATCGTTGTCCTGTGAGAGGAGATTGTGTTAGATGGGAAGAGTGAACAGTTTGCATAGTGCCATGTTGGACAGGTAAGGGAACCAAGTCTGTGTGGGCCATGTTGATTAGCTTGGTCCCACTGGATTTTGTCTTGTGTATGACTCTGGAGATCAGAGGAATCAGTGGGAAGGCATATAGGAGAGGGGCGTTCCATCTGATAAAATCCGACGAAGTGGGTATTCACCCATGAAAGCTCATGCTCCAATACATCTGTTAGTCTATAAGGTGCCATAGGACTCTTTGCTGCTTTTACAGATTCAGACTAACACGACTACCCCTCTGATACTTGACATCATCTGATAAAGAATGCATCTCTCAGTGATTGTACTCTCTGTCCTGCAAGTGAGCAGAACTTTGGGCATTTCTTGTTTGCTCGTGTCACAAACAGGTCTACCAATGGAGTTCCCCAACTGTGAAAAATATGATGTGTTATTTCGTCGTTCAGTTTCCATTTGTGTTCTTGGGAGAACTGTCTGCTTTGAGTGTCCACCATGATATTCAAGTGGCCTGATAGGTATGATGCTGTGAGAGTGATGTTGTGCCTTATGCACCAGTTCCATAGCTTTAGAGCCTCCCCACATAAAGGGTGGGACTGTGCCCCACCCTGGCGGTTGATATAGAACATACATGGGATGTTGTGTTAGGATACGTACTTTTCTGTCTCTTATGAGAGGAAGAAAGTGAGAGCATGCACTGCGGACTGCACATAGTTGTAGCAGGTTTATGTGTAGATGTGTTTCCACAGAGGACCATTTACCCTGGGTTGTATGTTGGTTCAGGTGAGCCCCCCATCCAATCAGGGAGGCATCTGTCATGATCTGAACAGATGGTGGTTCCTGTTGGAATGGTATACCAGAGAAAACGTTTGTTGGGTTTGTCCACCAGCATAGTGATTGTATCACTTCTCCGGTGTGTGTGACTCTCTTGTTTAGACTGTGTCTTTGTGGGCTGTATACTGCATTCAGCCATCTCTGAAGGTATCACATGTGCAGCCTGGCGTGTTTTACAACGAATGTGGTAGCAGCCATATGTCCCAATAGTTGTACGCACATTCGTACACATACCCATGGACTGTGTGAGATCACTGATATAAGGGAGGTCATAGCTGTGAAATGTGGCCTTGGCAGTGATGCTCTGGCCATGAGGGAGTCCAGGTGAGCTCCAATGAACTCTAGTTGCTGCACCAGAGCAAGAGTGGATTTCTTTTCATTGATTTGAAGTCCCACGGAGTGAAAGAGAGAGGTGATAATTTGAATGCTTCCTTCTGTTTCTGTCTTTGTGGTGTCTTTGAGTAGGCAGTCGTCTAAGTAAGGGAATATCAGTATCCCCCTTCTGTGTACATCAGCTGTTACTACCGCAAGTGTTTTGGTGAATACTCTCAGTGCAGTTGAGAGGTCGAATGGTAGCACTCTGTATTGGAAATGTTCCTGTCCTACTGTGAACTTTAGGGAGTGTCTTTGAGCTGGATGGATTGTAACGTGAAACTACGTGTCTTGTAGATTGAGGGCTGTGTATCAGTCCCTTCTTCCAGCATAGGAATGATTGAGCTCAGAGTGGCCTGTGGGTGTGGATGAATTTGTTGAGTCTCCTTAAATTGAGGATGGGTCTCCATTCCCCGTTTTTCTTTTGGGTCAGGAAGTAGTGGGAGTAGAATCCCTTCCCTCTGTGTTGTGATTGACCCAGTTCCACTGCACCTATTCACAGAAGGTGATCCCTGAAGACGAATAGGGAAGGCGGGTGGGTAGGAGGCATAGATGTAAAAAGGATGGTATAGCCTGGTTGAATGATCTCTAAGATCCACTGGTCCGAGGTGACGGAGGCCCAGTTGCTGTAATATGGTCTGAGTTGGAGCCCAAAGATTTGGGTACTGGTCATTGACACTGGTGCTGTGGGGAGGTCGTGCAGACCCTTGACCAATGCTTCAAAATTGCAGTTTATTTGGTGGTTGTTGGGACGCCGCTTTCTGTGACTGGTTCTGTCGACGTCTCTGTGTTCTGTTTCTTTGGCCCTGTGCTCATATGGTCTCTACTGGCATTGAGACATGCTGTCTCTGCTCTTGTTGTAGGGCTGGTACCTTTGTCTCCTGTTAGGTGGTGTGTATATCCCTGGGTCCGTAATGTTGCTCGACTTCATCAGTTTTTAGGAAAAGAGCTTGTCTCTGTCAAAAGGCAGATCTTCCACTTTGTGCTGGAGCTCTCTAAGGATTCCTGAGGGGTGAAGCTATGAGGCCCTTTGCATTACTATAGCTGTTGCCGTCGTGCGGGCTGCTGTATCTGCTACATTGAGGGCAGCCTGAAGTGCCAACCTGGAGATAAGTTGGCCTTTGCTGACAATGGCCCAGAACTGGTCTCTCTTCTCCTCAGGTGTGTCCTGCGTGAAGTCCATCAGTTTGTTATAATTGTCATGGTCATAGTTTGCCAGTAGCACTGTGTAGGTTGCTGTGTGGAACTGTAGTGTGGCCGAGGTGTAGACTTTCCGTCCTAAGAGGTCCAGTCTCTTCCATTCCTTGTCCTGACGTGTGGTCTTATGTTGTTTGCTCGGTTGGTAGGCTGCATTCATCACTAATGAGTTTAGAGGTAGGTATGCAAACAGGAATTCCATGTCCTTATTTGGCATGTGATCTTTCTTGTCTGTGCATTTGTTAGTTGGTGGGATGGATGCCGGAGTTTGCCACACTGCATCTGCGGGTTCCAGAAGGGCATCACTGATTGGAATGCCAATTTTTGATGAAAAGGAAGTATGTAAAATCTTTAGGAGTTGGTGTTGTGTCTCCTGAACCTCTTTTAGGGGGATGTTTTGGCTCTGGGCCACCTGCCTAAATAGCTCCTGGAAGTGTCTGAAATTGTCAGGGGCCCACGTAGGTGTAGGTATGGCCATGTCATCTGGGGAAGATGAGAAATTGTGTTCTGGTGACTCCTTGTGATTATAGTTGTCGTCCCTCCCTTCTTCCTCTTCCTGAAGTACCTCAGAGGGTTCAGGTACTGATGTTGTTGCTGACCTTATGGGTTTCCTGTGCGCAGACACAGGTCTCTGGAATTGGGCCCTGAAAGCTGCCCATGGGTCCAACTGTGGTCACTGGATAGGGAATGGCATGGGTGGGCACATCCATGGGTTCACGAGTCATGTTGGTAGACTCTTGCTTGTCTGTCCTTTGCGATTGTATTGGTGGGTAGTGTCCGCTGAGGAAGAATGTCCCGAGAAGAAGGTTGCCTCCCCTTCTTCTTCCTCCTCATCGTTTGAGAATGGCGGAACGATGAGGGAATGAGGCTGCTCAGGTGCCGTCAGTACTGGTGAGTCTGCAGTGCCAGGTAGTGGAGAGCCAGGTGCTCATGTAGTTGGCATCTAGAAGAGTTGAGTGAGGAGGAGTTGATGCCATAGATGCCGACTTCCCCTCTGCCTGAGGGGTGCTCGAATCCCTCCCCCACCCCTGGCCCCGCCTCTGCCCCACCTCTTCCAGTCCCTCCCGTGCCCTCACCCCACCCCCATTCCACCCCTTCCCCAAAGTCCCCACTGTACTGCCGGAGGTGCCTGGTGTATCGAAGGTGCTCACTCTTGATAAGCTCAGCCCCGATGGCAGGGATCTCGCCAGAGATCGTTTCCTTTTTAGCAGTTCATGGCTTGGTGAAGACAAGGCCCTTTTTCTTGATTTCTCTGAAGAGGAGGCATTCGCCCTGTCAATGGAGACCACCCCAAGGGAGCCACATGTTGATGCTGCTGTGGACAATCGGGATTTGTCCATCAAGATTAATTTTAGACAGAGATCTCTATCTC
Source organism: Gopherus flavomarginatus (assembly GCF_025201925.1). Taxonomy (NCBI): domain Eukaryota; kingdom Metazoa; phylum Chordata; order Testudines; family Testudinidae; genus Gopherus; species Gopherus flavomarginatus. The sequence continues at coordinate 215,772,331 of NC_066620.1, read as the reverse complement.
TCCTGGCTCTAGCCTTTAGGCTGTTTCAGTGAGTGCATTGTGAGGAATGTGCAATTCCTCGAGGCAGCGGACACAAAGTGAGCGTCCATCCGAGATTGGCATGGCATCATTACAAGACGCACATCTTTTAAAAGCTGGGATCCAGGCATTTTTAAAAGCGTCCCTCTTTGGGATTTGGGGATGAAATTAAAGCAAAAACATGTTTTTTTTCAAACTAACTAGCTACGATATTACTGCTATGTTAATCTAAGACTAACTAGAGTTAATTAAACTAACGACAATCTAAAACTACATTTTTGTATAGTTCATAAGGACAGTGCTAGTGGACTCTGTCTCAAGCTGAGGATGGTTGAGAAGGAACCTAGGGAGTCAGGTGTGCGCGTGCCAGAAGAGGCGTCAGCGGTGTCACAAGACAGCTACTGCGCACATGCATCCCAACCAGACGCTGCTAGCAAAAATCTCCGATTGACGGCACTGGGACACACCACCACCTGATGTGGGGCACCCACAGGGAGAGCACTCGAAGAAGAATGGAAGGAACAAGATCACATTTATAAAAGGAGGAAATCAGTGTAGTCCCTGAATTTTCTCAGTAGTGGTCAGCAACATGGGAACAGTATATGTAGGGCAGAATCAGGGTTCCAGAGTTGATGAGCAGACTGATTATGGGAGGAAAAGAACCTAGCATAGAAGGTGATGTTAAAAGAAGGTGTGTGGGGGGGATTTTAAAGTGTTTGAGTTACAGCATATATCACAGGCATTTTGAAAGTACAACGCTGAGACTCTGGAGTCAGAATGTAGCTGTGTCAGTGAGGAAAGGGAAGAGAAACCACTGAAAACAACTGTGCTGCTTGCCAGTGAGGCAGAGTCAGTTAAAGCATAGTATTGAGAATGTTTGTGAATAGCATTGTTTTGCAGACAGAACAGGAGGTGAAGGAATCAGGAAAAGGGAAGACGGGGACAAGAAAAGCAGGACATAGAGATGAGATAAATGCAAGGAGTGGGGGAACAGGAGGAACTGGAAGTATTAGTACATAATTTAGGTTAAGACTTTACTGACATCACAAAGACTTGGTGGGATAAACTCATGACTGGAATATTGCTAGAGGGTAATAGCTTGTTCAGAAAGGACAGGCTGGGAAAAAGGGAGGAAGTGTTGCATTATACAGTGAGCATACCTACACTACTCCTGGGGGAATTCCGCCCCCGAAAATTAAAAATTCTATGCCAAAAAGTTAAAAATTCTGCACACAATATTTTAAAATTCTGCAAATTTTGTCAAAATAACACTATATAATCACATCAGTTTCAATTATTTTGGTAATTTATTTCAAAATACCTGTCAGTAACTATATCAACAATACAGACACACACAAAAATTCCCCCAGGAATAGAGAGTTAAAAAAACCCCTAGGACAACCCAGTTCCTGCTTCTCTGCCTCTTCCTTCTCCAGAGGCTAGATGGGGGGGCCAGACACTCACACCCCTTTCCCCCCCAGAACCCAGCTGCATCCTCCCCCAGCCCAGACACGCACACCTCCTACCCCCAGAGCCCAGCTGTGGGCCCCCCGGCCCAGACACTCACATCCCCCACACCCGGGGGTCAGCTGCAGCCCCCCCCACCGACACTCACATCGCCTCCACCCCAGAGGCCAGCTGCAGCCCCCCCGCCCCACCCAGACACTCACATCTCCTCCCCAGAGGCCAGTTGTGGGCCCTCCCAGCCCAGACACTTGAGAGGCCAGTTGCACCCCCTCGACCCAGACACTCACAGACTCTACCCTCCTAGAGCCCAGGGATCCAGTAGGAGCAACAGCCTCATGCTGGGTCCCGGGCTTGCACAGAGTTTCCTATGTGCCACTGCCTCCTTCCTACAGGGCATGTTGGGAACTGCAGATGCTGGGAACTCTCCAGTTCCCTCCCCCTCTACCCGGCATCATCTTCTATGTGCGAGCTGGGCTCTGCCAGGTCCAGCAGCCTCTAGCGGTGGCCAACATCTCTGCAGCCCATTTATGTGGAGGGGGAAAGAAATTCTACACACCCAACATTAATTTCTGCAAAATGCTGCATTGTGCAGTGGCGCAGAATTCCCCCAGGAGTAATACACTTTGTTCTAAGCTGCAGAAGGAGGTAAGAGGCAGTCAGATTGAAAGTTTCTTGGTAAGGATGAAAGGGGGAAAAACCAATGACATCACAATAAGGGTCTACTATACACTAACAAACCAAAGGAAGAAGTGGGTGAGGGATTTATAAAACAAACAACAGAAATGTCTACAACACAAGACCTGGTAGTAATGGGGGATTTTAACTACCCAGATATCTGTTGGAAAAGTAATATGGCAAAACATAAAATTTGCAGTAAGGTCTTTAATTGTGTTGGGAACAACTTTTTGTTCCAGAAAGTGGAGGAAGTAATCAGGGGGACAGCCATTTTAGAGTTGATTCTGACTAACAGGGAAAAATTGATTGCAAATCTGAAGATGAAAGGCAATTTGGGTGAAAATGATCAAGAAATAATAGATTTCATAATTCTAAAGACAGGAAGGAATGAAAGAAACAGAATAAGGACAATGGAGTTCAAAAAGTAGACGTTAAATTCAGAGAACTGGTAGGTAAGAGTCCCACGGAAAGAAAATAAAAGGGATAAAAGAGTTCAGGACAGATGGCAGTTTCTCAAAGAAACAATATTAAATACACAATTGTCAACTATTCTGAAGCAAAGGAAAGATAGGAAGAATAGTAAGAGGCCAACATAGCTCCATCAGGAGCTCTTTAGTTACCTGAAAATCAAAAGAGAGTCTACAAAAAGTGGATACATGGACAAACTGCTAAGGAGGAGTAGAAAATGATAGCACAAGGAAGTAGGGACAAAATCAGGAAGGTTAAGGCACAAAATGAGTTACACCTGGCAAGGGACATAAAAGGCAATAAAAAGAGGTTCTTTAAATACATTAGGAGCTTGAGAAGGACAAAGGGAAGAACAGGGTCTCCAGGGTCTCCACTCAGTGGGGAAGGAGAGCTTATAACTGATGATGTCAAGAAGGCCGATGTGTTCAATGCCTACTTGGCTTCAGTCATCCCTAAAAAGTTTAATGATGACTAGATATGCAACACAATTAATATTAACAAGCGGAGGAGAAAAACCAAGCCAAAGTAGGGAAAGAATAGGTTAAAAAATATTTAGGTAAGTTAAATGTATTCCGGTCAGCATCCTAAGGTAGTTAAGGAACTAGTGTAAGTAATCACAGAACCGCTAGCAATTATCTTCAAGAACTCATGGAGGACAGGTGAGGTTCCAGAGGGCAGGAGAAGGGAAATCATAGTACCTGTCTTTAAAAAGGAGAACAAAGAGGACCTGGGGAATTACAGATTAGTGAGCGTAACTTCAATACCTTGAAGGATACTGGAAGAAATTATTTATCAATCAATTTGTAAGTATTAGAGAATAATTGGGTGATAAGTAATAACCAGCATGGATTTGTCAAGAACAAATCATGCCAAACTAACCTAATTTCCTCCTTTGACAGTGTTACTGGCCTAGTGGATAGAGGGGAAAGCAATAGGTGTAATATATCGTTATTTTAGTAAGGCTTTTGACACGCAGTCCCTCATGACATTTTCATAAGTGAACTAGGAAAATGTAGTCTAGATCACATTACTATAAGTGCACAATTGTTTGAAAGATTTTACTCAAAGAGTAGTTATCAATGGTTTGCTATCAAACTGGGAGGGTATATCTAGGGAAGTCTTGCAGGGGTCAATCCTGGGTCTGATATTATTCAATATTTTCATTAATGATTTGGATAATGATACTGGTAAGTATGCTTAAAAAATTTATGGATGATACCAACCTTGGAGGGGTGCGAGCACTTTGGAGGACATAATTAGAATTCAAAAGGACCTTGACAAATTGGTGCCCTGGTCTGAAAGCAACCTGATGAAATTCAATAAAGCCAAGTACAAAGTGCTTGGGCTACAAAGGAAAAATCAAATGCACAACTACAAATTGAAGAACAACTGGCTAGGTGATAGTACTGCTGAAAATGACCTGGGTGTTATAGTGGATCACATATTGAACATGAGCCAACAATGTGATGCAGTTGCAAAAATGGTTAATATGATTCTGAGGTGTATTAACAAGAGTGTGATATGTAAGACATGGGAGGTAATTGTCCTGCTCTTCTTTGCAATGTAGAGGCCTCAGGTGGAGTTGTGTCCCCAGTTTGGGGGCCATACGTTAGGAACGTGGACAAACTTGAGAAAGTCCAGAGGAGAGCAAAAAAAAAATAGTAAAAAGTACAGAAAACCTGATGTGACGTTACTGACATAAACTGTGACCTTATAGATCACTGTTGTCACCACTGTTATATATTTGCAGCAAATATTGGACAAAGGTTGTCTCGTGAGGTGTCTATAAAAAGAATATGATTTGCTGGTTATGATTACGCTACCTGTATGCATGTATGGGGGGAGGGATAGCTCAGTGGTTTGAGCATTGGCCTGGTAAACCCAGGGTTGTGAGTTCAATCCTTGAGGGGGCCATTTGGGGAACTGGGGTAAAAATCTGGGGATTAGTCCTGCTTTGAGCAGGGGGTTGGACTAGATGACCTCCTGAGGTCCCTTCCAACCCTATGATTCTATGATCATTTTTGTATTTAAAGTTATAATTATTGGCTCTATCCTGACTGTATTTCAAACTTGTGCTATGCTTCTGGGTGACACCCCAGACAATGTGGCATCAGCACTGCCTAGCCTGCTTGATGGCCCATTAAGGACCATCAGCTATCCAACTGACCCACTGAGAGAAGGCAGATACACCTTGTGACTCAGCAAAGTATGCAGGGACATGCCTAGGGAGAGAACTCTTAAGGTTTTTCCATACCATGTGCTGGGTGGCTTGTGGTTGGAACAAAGAAAGCACAAGCCACATGGCAAAAGGACTATAAAAGGCAGCAGCAGCATCTCCATTTTGTCTTCAATCTTGTCTTCAAAGGACTCAATGACCCATCCCAGCTGTGGATGTACTCCAGAAACTTGATTTGAACCTGCAGTTTATTCCATCACTGCTACCAGCCTGAACCAAGAACTTTGTCATTACTGTATGGAATTGATTCCATTTAACCAATTGTAGCTCTCATCTATATTTCTTTCTTTTATGAATAAACCTTTAAATTTTAGATTCTAAAGGACTGGCAACAGTGTGATTTGTGGGTAAGATCTGATTTGTATATTGACCTGAGTCTGGGGCTTGGGCTTTTGGGATTACGAGAACCCTTTTTTCTTTTACTGGGGTATGGGTTTTCATAACCATTCGTCCCCAGGATGAGTGGCTCTGGTGGTGATACTGGGAAACTGAAGTGTCTAAGGAAATTGCTTGTGTGACTTGTGGTTAGCCAGTGGGGTAGAACCAAAGTCCTCTCTGGCTGGTTTGGCATGCATTAATAATAAAGGAACTCCAGATTTGGGCTGTAACTGCCCTGCTCTAAGCAATTTGTCCTGAATTGATACTATCAGTTGTGTCTGGCCTGAGGCAGCATGGTTACACCTGACCTATGAGGAAAGCTTAAAAAAACTGACCATATTTTAATCTTGAAAAAAGAAAATTAAGGGGGGAGGGGGGACCAGATAACAGTCTTTCAAATATATTAAGGGCTGTTATAAAGAGGACTGTGATCAATTGCTCTCCATGTCCACTGAAAGTAGGACAAGAAGTAATGAGCTTAATCTTTAGCAAGAGAGATTGAGGTTAAATATGAGGAAAAACTAACTAAAAGAGTAGTTAAATTCTGGAATAGGCTTCCAAGGGAGGTTGTGGAATCCCCATCTATGGTGAAGCAGAAAAAAATGCCCACAAGCATGGAAGGGGTTAAAGAGAGCCTTTGGGTCTAGCTAGCCCCACCTCCATTATACCTGCAGCCAATGCCAGGCCTGGAGGGAAGACAAAAGGAGAGAGCCTGGCTCAGTTTGGGACTGACTGGCGGAGAGGCAGGAGCTAGCTGCTTCCCTACCTGACTGAAGGAGAACTACCAGCCCAGCTGAGGCAGCCGCCAGGAGCCAAGCACCCTCTTCGGGCTTGTCTACATCAGAAAGTTGCAGCGCTGGTGAGGGAGTTACAGCGCTGCAACTTTGAAGGTGTACACATCTGCAGGGCATCACCAGCGCTGCAACTCCCTGTTTGCAGCGCTGGCCGTACTCCCGTTTTGTCTCGGGTGTAGAGGATCCAGCGCTGGTGATCCAGCGCTGGTAATGCAATGTAGACACTTACCAGCGCTTTTCTTGACCTCCGTGGAATAAGCAGGTATCCCAGCATACCTGAGGATACCTCTCTGGTAATCAAGAAAACTCCTCTGCCCTGTGCTCACCTGACCCCTCCTTTAAATCCCCCGGGAAATTTAAAAAATCACCTTCCTGTTTGCTCAGTCAGGCGTGGAGTGCAATTAATCAATGGTGTAGAGGATGAATACAGTGATGCTACTGGCGTTGAGGGGGACACCCCAGAGTCTCAGGACACAGGCAGCCAGGAGCTCTTCTCCAGCCCTGAGGAGACTAGCCAGTCACAGCAGCTGGAAGCGGACGTTGATGAGGAAGCTGAGGATCGTGCTCGTGGTAAGTAGATTGCAATGCTCTGTCCGTCCCCCACCCCCCCTTCCAAGCGTGAAACCTGCCCTGCGGTGTGCTCTGTCCGTCCCCCACCCCCCCTTCCAAGCGAGAAACCTGCCCTGCGGTGTGCTCTGTCCGTCCCCCACCCCCCCTTCCAAGCGGGAAACCTGCCCTGCGGTGTGCTCTGTCCGTCCCCCACCCCCCCTTCCAAGCGGGAAACCTGCCCTGCGGTGTGCTCTGTCCGTCCCCCACCCCCCCTTCCAAGCGGGAACCGTGTCCTGCGGGGTGCTTCTTCCTCACCGATCCCCCCTTCCAAGCGGGAAACCTGCCCTGCAGTGTGCTCTGTCCGTCCCCCACCCCCCCTTGCAAGCGGGAAACCTGCCCTGCGGTGTGCTCTGTCCGTCCCCCACCCCCCCTTCCAAGCGGGAACCGTGTCCTGCGGGGTGCTTCTTCCTCACCGATCCCCCCTTCCAAGCGGGAAACCTGCCCTGCGGTGTGCTCTGTCCGTCCCCCACCCCCCCTTCCAAGCGGGAACCGTGTCCTGCGGGGTGCTTCTTCCTCACCGATCCCCCCTTCCAAGCGGGAAACCTGCCCTGCGGTGTGCTCTGTCCGTCCCCCACCCCCCCTTCCAAGCGGGAAACCTGCCCTGCGGTGTGCTCTGTCCGTCCCCCACCCCCCCTTCCAAGCGGGAACCGTGTCCTGCGGGGTGCTTCTTCCTCACCGATCCCCCCTTCCAAGTGGGAAACCTGCCCTGCGGTGTGCTCTGTCCGTCCCCCACCCCCCCTTCCAAGCGGGAAACCTGCCCTGCGGTGTGCTCTGTCCGTCCCCCACCCCCCCTTCCAAGCGGGAAACCTGCCCTGCGGTGTGCTCTGTCCGTCCCCCACCCCCCCTTCCAAGCGGGAACCGTGTCCTGCGGGGTGCTTCTTCCTCACCGATCCCCCCTTCCAAGCAGGAACCAAGGCATCCCACTAACATGGGAGAATTTTAAGCAAAAGTACTCACCCCATTGCTAGACATGTCTTAGCTTTCTTGAACTCTACAGTGTTATGTGAGGTATGTGAGAGGGATGCTACCTACAGTTTCCAATGTCCTTCAAAAGTTGATAATAAACAATGATGCCCCTGTGTATTACATGTCTCTATCTCTATTTTTTCTAGACAACTCGAGTAATGCGGCTGTGTCACCGGCCTCACGTAGATTGCAGAATTTGAGGCGCAATCCTAGGAAATCAAAAGAGGAGCTGATCAAGACCGTTCTGAACCACTACAACAGGGAAAGTAGGAAGACTGAGGAGTGGAGAAAAAGTGTACAGGAATGGAGGCTGACTGAAAGCAGGAGACAGGAATTGTCTGCCAAAAGAATAGCCAGGCAGATGATGAGACTCCTGTCTCGCCAAACCAAGTCTTTTGAGTCTCTTGTAGCCATGCAGGCAAATATATACCGTGATAACCCACAGGCTTCCAAAAGCAATGTTCCTTGTCCCCCTGTGTATCCTCAAAATAGCTTTATGCAGCACCCAGTTCCTTATTATCATCAGCTGCCCCCAACACCTATAACATCACCTAGTAACCAAGATATGTTTAATTCTTACCCAGTGCACTCCACCCCCATCATTCTGCAGCAAAGTAATGGTGAGTTGCATCAGACGGTTACAATTGAGTAAAATAGGAAATAGTAAAACCTCTGAATGTACTGTGAACCACCCATACCCCCTTACCTGTTTTTTACTGTATGACAAATAAAAGGTTTTGGTTTGTATTTCTTTCCATATGTTTTATTGGTGATAGAAATGGTTAATTATACACAGCAAGGTAAAGCAAAGCACAACACATGCACCAAACATTACTGCTGGCTCTCAGCATCAAATTGCTCCCTTATAGCATCCCTAATCCTTGAAGCCCTTTCCTGGGCCTCCCTATTAGCCCTGCTCTCTGGCTGAGCAAACTCATTCTCCAAACGTATAACCTCGGAGGTCCATTCCTCACTGAACCTTTCACCCTTCCCTTCACAAATATTATGGAGGGTGCAGCACGCGGATATAACTGCGGTAATGCTGCTTTCCATCAAATCTAGCTTCCCGAACAGACTGCGCCAGCGAGCTTTCAAACGGCCAAAAGCACACTCCACAGTCATTCTACAGCGGCTCAACCTGTAGTTGAAACGTTCCTTGCTCCTGTCAAGCTTCCCAGTATATGGTTTCATGAGCCATGGCATTAATGGGTAAGCGGGGTCTCCCAGAATCACGATGGGCATTTCCACGTCCCCTACTGTTATATTGTGATCTGGGAAAAAGGTCCCGGCCCTAAGCCTCCTGAACAGGGCACTGTTCCTAAATATGCGTGCATCGTGCACCTTTCCAGGCCATCCAGAGTAAATGTCAGTGAAATGCCCACGGTGATCCACAAGCGCTTGCAGAACCACAGAGAAGTACCCCTTGCGATTAATATACTCCGATGCCAGGTGGGGTGGAGAGATAATAGGAATATGCGTCCCATCTACTGCCCCTCCACAGTTAGGGAAGCCCATTTCTGCAAAGCCATCTAAAATGTCCTGCACGTTACCAAGAGTCACGGTTCTTCTTGTCAGTGTTCGATTAATGGCCCTGCAAACTTGCATCAGCACCATTCCAACGGTGGACTTTCCCACTCCGAACTGGTTCGCCACAGATCGGAAACAGTCTGGAGTTGCCAGCTTCCAGATTGCAATAGCCACCCGCTTCTCCACAGAAAGGGCATCTCTAAATCTCGTGTTCATGCGCCGCAGGTTGGGGGCGAGATCATCACAAAGTCCCATGAAAGTGGCTTTCCTCATACGAAAGTTCTGCAGCCACTGCTCGTCATCCCATGATTGCAGGACGATGTGATCCCACCACTCAGTGCTGGTTTCCCGAGCCCAAACGCGCCGGTCCACGGAGCAGAGCACGTCTGTTATTGCCACTAGCATTGTACTGTCTGCATATTGATGCGATTCAGTACCATCGTCCGACTCCTCAATGTCAGTCACACGCACATTTAGCAGCCTAAGGATTAGATCCACAGTAAGGCGAGATGTGCTGGCAATAGTCATTAGTAAGGTATTCAGTACCTGAGGATCCATTCTTGAAAGATAATGCAGAAAAACCGCTTTAGAGTCACAATGCTGCCACAGTGCTCCGCATGTGTACCAAAGCAACGCTGGCCGTTGGAACAGGAACAGGAAGCAGAAAGACAATCACACTTCCTTCCCCTTCCCACAAGCCCCAGCGCCGCTGTGGGACGAGGTGCCCTGTGGGATAGCCGCCCACAATGCATCACTCCCAACAGCGCTGCAGTGTGGCCACATCTAACAGCACTTGCAGCGCTGCTAGCAGTAAGTGTGGACACTCTGCAGCGCTGGCCCTATACAGCTGTCCTAATACAGCTATAACAACCAGCGCTGCAAAGTTTTAGATGTAGACATGGCCTTTCTGGCCAAAAGAGACAGAGAAAGCGGTCTAGGAGCTCCCAGCCTAAGAGGAACCTGGGTGGCGAAAGCACAGAGCCCTTGTGGGGCTTCCGACCCCACCAAACTTACGGCTTCCACACCTGGAGGAACCTGGGACTGCAGCAGAACACTACCCAGTGTCCATGAGAGGGCACTACTAGAGACAAGCCACCACAGGAACTTGGATTACAGGGGCCATGCCCTGAAGGGGCAACAGTAGGAATTAGCCCAGTGCTGCGGATGTGGACTCCCTGCTGGGAGGTCCCCTACTCAGGGGTTGACTTACACAGTGCTCTGGGCTGGGACCAGGTGGAGTGGGAGGGCCTGGGTCCCCCTACTCCCCTTCCTTCAAGATTGAGGCACCTCAACCACAGAACAGGGGGCAGGAAATCAAATACTCCAACCACTAGGCTGACTGGTCCTCCAAGCCCCCTGTTATACCATCACTGAAGGTTTTTCAGAATAGGTTGGAGAAACACCTGTCCAGGAATGTTCTAGGTTGACTTGGTCCTGCCTCATTGCAGGGGGCTGCACTTGATAAGCTCTTAAGGTTCCTTCCTGCCCTACGTTTCTATGATTCTATGATTAAAAGCTCAGTAAATTCTGAACTAAAGTTTAAACTTTAAAGAAATCCAAAACAGTTTGAAAATATGGAAATGTAAGGTCACTCAAACACCTTTATTCCCACAATGATGCCAGCCTCCCTTCTTTGTTCCTGTCATATTTTGTAAGATTTGCTAGAGAGAGAGAGAGAGAGAGAGAGAAATCAAGTATTTGTTTTCAAAGGTGTGACACAAACATGCCCACACATACCCTGGCAGGTATATTACACCCATGTCTGACCAGCTTTTCAATATTTCACCCCAGGGTGGTGTTTGTGATCTTTGCCAAAAGCTAAGAACTAGCTGATTGTCATGGTTATTGCGTGACATTTGCATACAAAATAATTTTAGAGTCATGTAACATGTTGATATTGGGTTTCAAAACTGTTAAACTGAAGCTTGTCACCTGATTTGAGGTGGATCTTAGGGTTCACTCAATCAGCATTGACAAGAATGGACATCCGTTGAGCCAGCCTATATTTACTGTCTGGAACAGGTGTAGGCTTGAGGATTTAGAAAGACAAAAGAACCCTAAGAAAAGACTCTGATTAGGGGACCTCTTGGGTAAGAGGCAATAGTCTGTAACTGTATAAGACATGACAGAAGAACACAAGTTGTGATCCATTACAGAGAAGGCATTCTCGAGCAGGGGCATCTCTCATAAAAGATGGATTCCAGCTTTCTGGACTGGACAAGTGCTGTCGCAACTAACAATTGGGTGAGCTACACCTTTTTAGATAGGAAAAAATATAAGTTATAGAGTGTCTTTTAGGTTTTTCTTTTACTTGTTACCTTATGTTTCCAAACCCTTAAGCTTGCTTTTATTTTAATCTCTATCTTAAGATCCATTTGGTTTTACTATTGACTCGTCTAAAAGCCTTGTGCACAGGAGAGTGTTGTACTGAGATGAAACCAGAGAACTGAGGGGCACTGCCTCCAGCGACAGCACACTGGTGTACATTGCAGATGTCCAGAAGATAAGGGACTGGACACTTGAGTGTAACAAAGTGTATAATTTGCTAGGCTGCAGAGGGAAAGAGCAGAGCTTGCAAAGCATTTGTGTTGCCAGCAGTCAGTGGCTGGGGAGAGTCTCCCCAGGTGGCATAGACAGGTCTCCCTCCCACTGTAAGCAGGTGGTAGTGATTCACCCTGGACACCTCAAATAACCCTTAAAAGAGCTCAAAAGTGCTTTCAGAAGTCTGTATCCTATAGACCCCGGTATAAGGCCATACACTGATACTGTGTTAATCTATTGTATGATCCAGTGCCTACTGAACATAATGGCAAAGCTTCCGTTGACTTCATTTGTACAGTAGGATCAAGCCTTGAATGAATGAAACATTATGAAGTATAATAACTGTCAAATAAGCTTCGGGTTTTTGCAGTGTTGTTTCACTTTCATTGAACAAAATATTAGTTTTTAAATATAAATTGAGTATCTTTTGTAGCCAGTAGATGGCAAGCATTACCAGAAAGAGTAATATACCAAGATTCATTCCAGTAGCATGATTGCTGGATGAGCAAGAAAATGTAGCTAATTTTCCAGAATGTAACAATTAAATACAAAGTTTGTGTGACTAATGGTGGAAATAGAAAATTTAAAATAATAGTTAAATTTACTTGAAAGTACTTACATCTTAGTTTGTCTTGTATTTTCCCACCACACATGGTTGCTAACATAGCTTTAACTGAAAACACTGTCAACTTCCCATGGCCCTCACTGAAAAATAAAATACATGATAAATCATTACCATATGGAATGACAAGAACAAAAATATTTCAGGATCAGAAGAAAAGTTCATTTATGCCTTCCCTAAGTGCTATGCTTTATAAAACTATTTAACAGTTAAATAATGCAAAAAATGATAGTAACATTTAGCTTTGTCAATAAATTAGAACAGCTAACAAGTAGCCGATGACAAAACATGTTCTCTTGCAGAATTATGGGCATTCTGTGGATGAAGAGAGGTTTGCATTTGTTTTACCTGTCCCACAGCTACCTACTACATGGTGGTACCCGATTATTATGAGTCATTCCTTTCAGTTTAGAATATGCCCGTTTAATTACGTTTCTTGCTTCTACTGATGCCATTTCTCAGGAATTCCAACTCTTTATGGACCCTGACTGACACTCAGAGAAAGAGGTGGCATTCTAACAAAAAAGGTTAGGTAACAAGATATTCTGAACATTCTGAATAGAACATGAACAAACATAGATGGTTGTTATTCTAATTAAAGCCACCTAGACTGCTGCACTATCATGAACAGATGGCACAATCAGGCAACCATTTCCTAATGTCAGCATGAGAAAAAAAATGTACTAATTCCTTATAAAAACAATGGAAAGATTTTATTCAGTGATGTGCAAAAACAACTATTCTCATTAAAAAAAATCACAAAATGCTTTACAAGGAGGTAAAACACAAACAACATATAGTAACAGGGGATTATAGAGGCTATAGAACAGTGATCTCAGGATAAAGCCATTGTTAATGCTCAGTATGGAGTTAATTTAGTAGTAGTTGAACATAAATTAGGAGTACCAAGATCAAGTACATGAGACTGGATAAGCAATTAATAAATTCTGAGCACTATAATCCTAAATAAAAGATTGACTGAATTATCTACATCATACTGTGTGCTATGGATAATACTTTACAGATTTCTTACAGCAACTCAGAAAAGGTAAGATAATATACATGTGGAAGAGGAAACTTGGATCCTCTTCAACCATTTCCTTCTGGAGAGGAGACTCCATCTCTTCTAGAAATAAGATTTCAGAAGGATTTCAGAAGAGGAATGGGGGATTGGAGGCAGTCATTCTGGATGATGTGCAGGACCCCATTATCAGATTTTCTGTTCCCAAGATGGTAGAAAATAGACCAAGTGATCTCTAAAGGGAGAAAACTAAATGTACTTGGTTCTGTACTCCCAGCAGACCCACCAAAACAGAGGCTGGAAGGCTGAAGATTGTGGCTGCCTCGAGAAAAACATTTCAGTCATCTTGTTTTATTTCTGTATTGTCTCTTACCAGCTTGTTGAAGAGGCTGCCTATGAGACACTGGTATTTCATCTGTGCAAAGGAAGATAGAAAACATATTGTCTTGATACTTGAAGCCTCAAAAAAAGAGCCTCCTCTTGGGCAGGGAGGTTGGGTCAGCCATACAGCTCTCACAGCTGACCTTGCCTCCTTAGTGTGCTGTAAGGTCAATTTTATTGCTGAATATTCTTTCTTCCTCGAAGATCACAAATTTGAACTGGGCACCCACAGAAAGACTAGATGAGTTCAACGATGAATGTCTGTAAAGAGGCTACAAATCTTGCCTTCAGCCTCTGAAGGTAGCATATGACATTTTTGATGCAGTGGCAAGTCTTTTTTTCCTTGGGCAACATCCTTAGCCAGCTTCCGCTGGATATTTGGCAATTGGTCAAGAAAAGGAAGGAGCTACATAGCTTGCCACCTCAATACACAGAGCTGACCTTCCTGCCAAAGGCGTCCAATCTTCTGACTTCCCTGTCTGGAGGGGCAGAGAATGAAGTTCTCAGATTTTGCTGTGATAACTAATGCATTTGCAGGAGGATAAGCAACAGAACTGAACCTGGAGGCCCTGGTATAAAACAACCATCCATCTTTTGCCTTTGCAAGCATGGTAGTAAGGGATGCTAGATGTGCCCTTTTAGATAAAGAGCATTATCTCCTTTTTTTTCTGGACTGTAGGATGTTGAAAAGTCTTCACTTTACTGCTGGGACAGATGGGGGCTACAGCAGTAGGGCTCCAGCCACCACGTTGTGGAACTGTTCTGAAGTCAACTCTGGCAGGAGATCAACAGCCCAAGTTACCTGGGGAGATCATGTCTGTGTCCCAGGATCATCCTGTTGAGATGTGACCTAATCTATGTGCTCAGAGTGCACGTCAGAGGTGTTAGCCAGAGATGTTGATGGTAGCAGGGCTTCTGACTGGAGTTGGTAGCATTACTGTAGGGCGTGTACCCGCTGAACACTTGGGAGAAGAGGGATAACTGCAAGAGGAGATGATCTTTGTGTGTGCCTATGAACATGTTCTCCACAGAAAGTCCACATCAGATCACAAGGGACCTCTCCCCAAGGAGGCCTACAGTGCCTTTACAAGCAAGTTTTATGGGAACTAGGAGAAAGATTTGTCCTCGTTTCAAGCCTTCTGTTGCAGGAGTCATCAGGAGAGTCCTCAAAGCACAACTCTGTGTCAGACCTAACAGTAACTGTCCCCACAACAAAGGGCTTGAGACTGCTAATCTGGAAATTAAAAATGGCAAAGAGTTCTGTGGCACCTTATAGACTAACAAACATATTGGAGCATGAGGTTTCGTGGGTGCTTAGTAAAAGTGTGAATTGAACTCCATGTAGCTGTTCTATAAACCTCTACTAGAAGAACATATTTAATAAACCTATAGCATGTGTCTCTGCACCGGTAGAATGTGCTCTAAGCCCTTCAGGAAGCAGAATACTTACCAGTTTATATGCTTCTTTAATATATAGTCTCATCCATTTAGATAGTTTGAACATTAACAGCTCGGCTCTCGTTTTTCTCCTTATATAAGAGAATAACAGATTGTGAGACTGTCAAATGCATAGGTCTGTCCAAATAGTATGCTAGAACTCTTCTGGCATCCCATGTATGCAATTTGTCACCCACTCAGTTCTGAGGTTTGGGAAGAAACACTGGTAAAAACTAACTTATTGTGATGAAAATCAGAGACCACTTTAGGCTAAAACCTTGGGTGAGTACTCAACACTACTTCAACTTTATGAAAGACAGTAAAAAAGCAGCTGCCATTAATGCCTATAACTTAGTTGCTCAACTCATGGAGGTGAAAGCTATTATAAAGGCTGTCTTAAGAGATAAGTGGGAGAAATGTATAATATCCCATAGGTTCAAATGCGTAATGTCAATTTATGTAAGCACTAAATTTAAATCCCAAGAAAGTACTCAGTCTCTCACTGGTGGATATAAATTATTAAGACCCTTTAAGAATCTCTTAAACACATCATGAGCCAATACCAATTTACTGTCTCAGAAATATGGTATGCTGAAATTGTGGCTAGATGGATCCTAAGAGGACAGAGAAACAACTGACCTTTAAAGGTATAATATTCTAATATACAACTAATAAAAATTTAAATATACTAATATTAGGTGCAGTATATGTATCCACATTACATCAGTTAACCCACAATAAAAGCCTTTTCCAGTTATGATAACAACATTAGTGTGTAGACTCTTTCCTTGAATTAGCCAGAACATTTTGTAATTCTAATGAACAAGACTGTTCTAACAATCCTAGAGTCTTTTGGCCCAAGCAATGAAGTGATGAAAGATCTGAATGATACACCTTCCCTTGCTATTGTGACAAGTCTGGTACTAATGGTAGGAGACTAAGAATATGCACCTTCCCCTGTACCTGTGAACTGAGTCTGGATATCACTGCTATCTGGACCACAATGGCACTATTCGGATCATCTTGGCCACGTATTTTATTTTATCTATCACCCTCTGGATGGGATGGAACAGTGGGAATGCTTCACTGCCAACACTTCTTGTAACAGAATTGGCTGAAACCTATTCTCCCTCTCCTTCTTTGGTTGCATTGCAGACATGAAGGGGCCGCCTCCCAAGCATACAAAACATTAGGCACTTAAGATATGGATCCAGAAGAGTCCCAGAGTGGTTCCTAACACATAAGTTGGTCATAGTCGGAAGGAACTTAAGTGGCTGGAGCATCACAGCATTTCTATATTCTTGCCTCAGAATGGTCACTGAGGGGAGGGCTGAGGGAGGCATGTGAGTGCTCCAGTTGGCACTACTAGCTAGGGTTCCACTATTCAGGATGCAACAGTCACAGCATCCTGACACCCTGGCACCCCATTATTCATCACTGTCATATAATTAGGATAAGTTTTACACAAAGTATGCCCTGTGAGGTGTCATTCTAAAAGTCTTGATCTGCTAGACAGTAATATCTCATTAGATTGTATGTGCTATTAAGATATGTGAAGTTATGAAGTTTGGCTATGTAGGTGTTACTGAAACATGTGAGATTGAAAACATCCACAAGCAGCCTTTAGGTACAAGAGTAAAAAGGTCAAACAATGTTAATGGCTCCTTGAGGAAATGCACACAAGCACAAGGATTACCCCAGGAACTATGTACAATAGAAACCTCTCAGAGATAGCACTACACAATGGGAACTGTTTGACCCAGGTCACAGTAAGAGAGCTTTCCAGTAAGTGGGAAGAAGATGTAAAAGGGGGAAATGACATCATGATGGTACCTCACTCTCCCTAAAACAACACACCTGGAAACAACAGAGGAGCAAAGACTGAACTGAGGAAGTGATGGCGGGCTAAAAGGATTCTAGGCAGTGTATGAAAACCTGGGAAACCCAAACTGCAAAGCAAAGGCAACTTGTGCCTTAAGAATCTGCCAGCCTGTTTATCACTCAGGGTGAAAATTTGCTAATTCATATCCTACCTATCTAGTATGCTAAGCTCAGTTTGCATTTTTGTTTATTTACTAGGTAATGTGTTTAGATCTGTTTGCTATCCTTTATAATTACTTAAAATCTATCTTTTTGTAGTTAATAAACTTATTTTATGTTTTAATCCAAACCAGTGTGCATTTGACTAAGGTGCCTGGGGAAAATCTCAGCTTGGTTACCACAAGTGTGCCTGGTCCTCTTCATATTGAGAGAGAGGTGGACCCACATACTTGCCAGATTTGACCAAGGCAGGATGGTACTGCTCTGGGGTCCCAGGCTGGGGAGCTGGTTGTTGTCACAGCAGCACAGTGTGAGAGGGAGCCCAGGCTGGTGGGTCAGAGGGCTTAGTGGTACCCCAGTTCCAGGTGACACCCTGTGGGGAACCCGTCACACATCCATTAGTGGGAATGTGCAGAGGACACCTGAAGAAGAACCAGCCCCTCCTCTGATTCTCCTAAGTTCAATGGGCACTGGAGTAGGGTGTCAAGGAGAAGGTACTGGAAAGTCAAATACAGTACCATTGGGGTCAACTGGAACAGACATCATGCAGTTCTGGGTTTGGTGAAGCTTCTTTTTGTGGTGCTCTCTGAGGAGTATTTTTCATAGCCCTCTCTTCTCTTTATGCTTTAAATGAGCACAGGAAGCACTGGGGGTCTGGGGGAGTCAGCACTGGCAGGCAAGATATGAATGGTCTCAGAGAGAGCTTTTTGTAATTTGTTCTTGACACCATAACATCAGAACTGGTGTCTGGGAGCATGGGACAACTGTCCTGGCACTAGGTATTGAGGTCTTGGCTGGTATTGAGGATGAAGCGTTGGCACTGGAATCTTGAACCTTGGATAGCTTCCAATTTGAGGAGTGTTTTTACACTGACCAGAGACATGCAAATAGGAGCCACAGGCAATCTTTGGTGCCATGAATGTCTCAACCAAAAGAATAACCCCAAAGACCTTCTCTTTCCCCACTATTAGGATGCAGAGCCTTCTCAGATCCCACTTTAACAGGTGGTATCAAAGTCAACTTACGCAACTCTGAAGTAGTGTGTTTTGCTGCCAGTAGAGACTGGTCCAGGTATGGCACAAAGCCCCAGCCTGGAACTTTAACTGATGATCCCTATTGGGTCATGAAGTCAAGGCAGCCAACCAGACATCAGATCTGACCAGGGTCAGAATGGTCTACCTCTGCCAGGCAGAACACACACCAGGAAAGAGCTCTGAACTATTTATAGCTAGGAAATTATCTAAGAAAGCTAAAATACCAAGCTATGTATAAGAGAAAAAGTGTCTTCATTATCTGGCTTGGTGAGATATGGGCACAGTTCTGAGGTTCCTTATATCCTCAGTCCTAAGCAGACAGAAGGAAGTGAGGTGGCTGAGGCTCCCACCTCCTTTAAATAGCCCTGAGCTATGATCATTCGGTGCCATAAGGTAAGTACACAGCTTTCTAGAAGGGTCCAAAACACTGACATGGGCTCTTGAGACCTCATTAGTGGGAACATGAGGAAGTGGTAGATACGTTGTCATAGGAATCTTTCACATGCTTAGTTCCATTATGGTTGAGCTTTAAGAAATTTTTTTGACCTTGGAAATTGAAAAACTGATCAAGGGAATGAGTCCCCTGAGAAAATGTTGGGGTTTACTGATTTACTTCAAGAGCAGGCTGTTCAGATTGGCTCAAGGCCACTTATGTTTCACTCCCACACCAGGGAGAGTTTTGAAACTGGAGTTTTATTAAATTCAGAAATAAATAAAACAAACCAATCAAAAGTCACCCCTGGTTGCACAAGCCCCATTGCCGCCCAGTCCTTACAGAATACAATTCTGCTACTGCAACCAGAGTTTTTCCCTTTGCCCCTTTCAGCAGAACTTCAATTCTTAAAGGGACAAGACACAGGTAAACTCACAGATTCCAAGGCCAGAAGGGAAAACAGTAATCATCTAGTCTGGCATCCAGTATAACACAGGCCACAGAACTTCCCCAAAATAATTTCTAGATCAAGTTCTTAGAAAAATATCTAATCTTCATTTAAAAATTGTCAGTGATGGAGAGTCCACCATGGCCTTTGGTAAAATGTACCAATGGTTAATTGCACTCACTGTCAAGAATTTACACCTTATTTCAAGTCTGAATTTGTCTACCTTCAACTTCCAGCCATTGGATTATGCTATGCCTATGCTACACGGAACAGCCCGTTATTTGTTCCCCATACAGATACTCAAAGACTAATTAAATCACCCCTTAACTTTCTCTTTGTTAAGCTAAAAGGAATGAGCTCCTTGAGTCTCTCTCTCTAAGACATGTTTTCTAATCCTTTAATCATTCTTCAGAGGGGTGGCCGTGTTAGTCTGGATCTGTAAAAGTGGCAAAGTGTCCTGTCGCACTTTATAGACTAACGTACGTATTGGAGCATGAGCTTTTGTGGGTGAATACCCTCTTCCATGCATCCGACGAAGTGGATATTCACCCATGAAAGCTCAGGCTCCAATACGTTTGTTAGTCTATAAGGTGCCACAGAACTCTTTGCCGCTTAATCATTCTTGAGGCTCTTCTCTGAACCCTCTCCAATTTATCAACATCCCTGAATTGTGAGCAGCAGAACTGGATGCAGCATTCTCGCAGCGATTTCACCAGTGCAAAACATAGAGGTAAAATAATCTCTCTACTCCTACTCAAGATTCCCCTGTTTATTAATCCTACAATCTTATTAGCTCTTTTGGCTACAGACTCACACTAGGACCACAATGTCTATCCCTGACATTCCCGTATGAGTGCTATTGTCCCCCCTCGTAAATGTAATATCATTCCAACACTTCCATTAAAAACACAAAACATATAGTCCAGGGGTTCTCAAACTGGGGGTTGGGATCCTTCAGGGGGTTGCAAGGTTATTACAGGGGGGTCGTGAGCTGTTAGCCACCACTTCAAACCCTGCTTGCATCCAGCTTTTATAATGGTGTTAACTATATAAAAAAGTGTTTTTAATTTATAAGGGGGGGTCACACTCAGAGGCTTTCTATTTGAAGTGGGTCACCAGTACAAAAGTTTGAGAATCATAGAGTCCATCCATTTGACTACTTAGAAGTAATCCATGTATTCCACAAGCTCATAACTGTTATTCCCTATTGACAGTTCGGGCCTCTCTTGTGTCACAAGTTCTGGTACTAATGGTGAAAGTTTCTGCATTGCTCTTCAGTTCATTTCACAAAGCAGAAAGTTTACGCAGCAATTTTAGTTCCACTATACAACTAAATAATCAGTTTTGAACACCTTAAATCCCCAAAGATTTTCATACCGTATAAACAAGGATACAATTCTGTGACTTGAACAGATATCTGTGACTTCTTTGGCTTCAGCCCTGGCCAGAGCAGTGGAGCTGGAGCAGCGGCCTGGGCTGGGGCTGGAGCAATGCCTGGGGACTGAGCTGGAGCTGCCCCCAGGGGGCTGGAGCAGCAGTGATCAGTCCCCACCACCAGAGCAGCAATGGGCCTGGGGTAGCGGTTAGTCCCCTCTTCACTGCCTCTGTTATTTTTAATGAAAGTCAGGGACAGGTTGCAGGCCTCCATGAATTTTTGTTCACTGCCTGTGACCTATCTGTGACTTTTACTAAAAAATACCCATGACAAAATCTCAACCCTATTGACTCTCTAATATTTCTTATATTATCAGTGGCTTAACCATATAGCTCCAAGAGACAGTGCATGTGTCAGGCTATTCAGAAAATGTATTAAATTAACATAAGTACAAACTATCCAGTACTATAAAACACTCGATATAGAGCAATATCCATACCATAGGTCAATATCACTTCTTTTATCAATATTACATCAGTCTTGTATAGAAAACAGGATAAGGTACAGGAATAGGCACGTGGTATGACATGTGACAACCCGTGGTGTATTCACCAGTCCAACAGTTGGATTTAGATATTGATAAGTAGGTGTCCCAAATATTCATATGTCAGAGTCTGAGGGCCTCTTATCTCTCTAGTCAGACGATCTTGAATGTCAGTGGATTGTTTTGATGATCTGCCCTCTTGTGTACTGCTGGTTTCAGGTTTCTTGGCATAATCTGGCATTCATGTATTTCAGTGCTTGGTGCAAATGTTACATCAGTTTGATCAGCAGTTTTCAAATTTACAGGATTATCATCATCCTTGTTTCCCAATCACAGATTAAATGTTTCTGCTTCTGGATTCAGAGTCTCCGGGCCATGGGCAATATCTGGTACCATTACGTAATGTCGTTCATCTTCACTCTCAGTATCAGAATCACTGGAGTTCAAGTTCCAGTCCCCATTTTGATCTCTTATTGCACTAGTTTGCCTAGTTCTCTGTGTTGTCTATTGTGTGCTTTGGAGGGTAGTGTAATCTCCAATGGTAAGAAGTCACAGGGAACAAAAAGATTGTGGAGAAGAACTCTACCAGGTTCTTCTCCATCTTCTGCTTTTACTTCAGAGACTGGACTATCCTCTTTCTTTTGAAATACTACCCGAATATTATTTTTCCAACAGGATCTTAATTTGCCTGGTCCCCATCTCTCTGAAAGATTCAGTACAAGTATTCTGTTACCTGGCAAGAGGGCAGCACGGTGTACTTTCTGGTCATACTGATTCTTAACATGAGCAGCAGATTTTTTTTAGAACATTTTGATGCCTTTTTATAAGTTTCTGAAATGTTGTCTCCAATTCTCAATGTAGTCCCCAGGTCAGAGTTTATAGATAGATCAAATGTGAGATCAATTGGCAAATATGGTCATCTTCCATGTAAAAAATACAAGGGTGCAGCCCCATTTCATGTAGTTATAGGCATAGATTGCCTTCTTAAAGGAGTTCTGACTATTAGACTTTTGTCTTTCTGGCAAGGTTTTCAACATAGCCAGCGGAGGTCAGTTCAGCCTTTCTACTTGTCCATTGCACTGTGGGGTTGGGTTGCATGAGATGTTTCAGTTTTACATTAGTGCTGTAACTTTCTGAATACATTGTTTTCCAACTCTGCTCCTCGGTCATGATGGATGGGATGGGCAATGTTATGGGAGAGGACAACAGCAAAAAAGGAAGGTTGGGAAAGGAAGGAATAGCTAAGGGGGCGAACAATATGAAATACTATAGATGATGTTCCAAAAAATATGGAGCTTCTAATTAACAGTTGGAACTCTACAGTTGTCATTCACAGATTCCACAGAGACAAAAACTTCTGCCTAAAGAGAGGTATAAGTCTAATGAACATGTTCAACCCCTGTTGCAAGAAGACTGCCAGGAGGGGACTAGGATATATGTTTAAGGGTCCAAACCAAACCAAAAGAAAATGCTGCACTCTGAACAGACAACTGTGGTCTTTCTTTCAGACAGAAGATTAGGCGTTAGCCCATTCCTTGGCAAACTCTAGGTGGGGTCAAGACTTAATATCAAAATATATGTTACATTAACATGGTCTTATGCACCAGAGTTAATCAAGAGACTGCATGTACATAAATTTGAGAGTCTATCATGCAATTTCAAAGCAAACTCATACTACCATTAGGTTAATGTTATTTTCTATTTTAATTAGCATTCACAAAAAGGATTGGCCACAATATGTCCCAGGAACCAAACATGGCCGGCCTAAGAGCCCTCATGCACAATGTGGCTGCCCTTTAGCTTTAATCCCAATAAGTGGCCTGTAGAGACAAACAGGTCCCAGCCGGCAGTGATTCATCTTGCACAAGAACAAGATTTTAAAAGATGGATCACTGCTTGCCGGATGTGTAAATCTCTGTAGACACCACTATATTAAAGATGTGCAATCTGCTCCACTTTATAAAATTTAGGAGCAGCCCTTAAGCACGGTGTGCCCAAATAAATGAACTAGTTTAAAAAAAGGAATTCAGCTGGAAGAGTTACTAACCTGTCATATGCAGCTATCATGAAGTTGAGGAGAAGGCTGATGGATTGCTCCACACTGATCTGGTGAGTAGAAGGAAGGCGTTTATTTAGCTGGTAGTAGATGGATGAAATTATCGTTTCCAGTCGAGAAACACTGATCTCTGTGTTGTGATCCAATGTATTAAGGCCATTGTCTCGGAAGGCTTCAATCATATTCCAGATATCAACAAGATGAACTAAAAGTAAAGAAAGAAATTAACTTATTTTTTGTAACGTTCAGTTTTACTCTCTACACACCACTTTTGGATAACATGTTAATCTTTGGTATTTTAAAAAAGCAGAATCCATCCTCTAAACATACTCTAAAAATTCAGAAAGGAGGGAAGAGGGCATCCTATTAAAATCACCAACGTGGAGAATAAATCATATTCCTCACAACGCGTTTAGTCACAAAAATCTCACAAGAAAACCTTTCAATTGTCAAAATCGGGCTATAGTGAACATTTAGTCTAACCATGTTCTATTAGGCCTTTAAGAGCTGTTAAACTACAGTATATATTCCTGAAAAAAAAAATTAAGACTGCAAAGTGAAGCACTTAAAAGTGAGGAAGTGTTTTAATTTTTTCCCATTCTAAACCATAACTGTTCTTCATTATGCTTTATAGCAAAGTCTAATTATTGGGACATATTTTAGATCATGCAGGCAACCTTCGCTTTGACATTTCCAAACCTGAATGCTTTTCTTAGAGTTTTTAGGAAAAACAAAGAAACTCCATTATATGCAGATATTTCACAGACACCAACAGAGTATTCTATGCTGCAAAATATGTGGCACTCCAAGAGGCAAAGGTTCTTATGGACCATTGCTTCATTGGCGCTTGCACCCTACTCATTGAATACACATTTTTGATCATTGAATGATATGGCTTTGCAGTGTCTTGTCTGTCTCTTTCCACAGTAGCCTTCTAATAAAGTACAGAGCAAGTCAGGGTTCCCTTTATAAACATCACTTCAACCATTCTACTTCCTTGATCGTGTCATTATGACAGGTACCTTCAGCAGTGGTGCCTAATCCATTATTGTTAGTGTCATATTTGTACTGTTATGCTCATAGACTCATAGACTCTAGGACTGGAAGAGACCTTGAGAGATCATCGAGTCCAGTCCCCTGCCCTCATGGCAGGACCAAATACTGTCTAGACCATCCCTAATAGACATTTATCTAACCTACTCTTAAATATCTCCAGAGATGGAGATTCCACAACTTCCCTAGGCAATCTATTCCAGTGTTAAACTACCCTGACAGTTAGGAACTTTTTCCTAATGTCCAACCTAAATCTCCCTTGCTGCAGTTTAAGCCCATTGCTTCTTGTTCTATCATTGGAGGCTAAGGTGAACAAGTTTTTTCCCTCCTCCTGATGACACCCTTTTAGATACCTGAAAACTGCTATCATGTCCCCTCTCAGTCTTCTCTTTTCCAAACTAAACAAACCCAATTCCTTCAGCCTTCCTTCATAGGTCATGTTCTCAAGACCTTTAATCATTCTTGTTGCTCTTCTCCGGACCCTCTCCAATTTCTCCACATCTTTCTTGAAATGCGGTGCCCAGAACTGGACACAATACTCCAGTTGAGGCCTAACCAGAGCAGAGTAAAGTGGAAGAAGGACTTCTCGTGTCTTGTTTACAACACATCTGTTAATGCATCCCAGAATCACGTTTGCTTTTTTTGCAACAGTATCACACTGTT
This sequence comes from Gopherus flavomarginatus, assembly GCF_025201925.1. Taxonomy (NCBI): domain Eukaryota; kingdom Metazoa; phylum Chordata; order Testudines; family Testudinidae; genus Gopherus; species Gopherus flavomarginatus. The sequence continues at coordinate 215,747,545 of NC_066620.1, read as the reverse complement.
GACTCATATTAAGCTTGTGGTCCACTATGACCCCTAGATCTCTTTCTGCCATACTCCTTCCTAGACAGTCTCTTCCCATTCTGTATGTGTGAAACTGATTGTTCCTTCCTAAGTGGAGCACTTTGCATTTATCTTTATTGAACTTCATCCTGTTTACCTCAGACCATTTCTCCAATTTGTCCAGATCATTTTGAATTTTGACCCTGTCCTCCAAAGCAGTTGCAATCCCTCCCAGTTTGGTATCGTCCGCAAACTTAATAAGCGTACTTTCTATGCCAACATCTAAATCGTTGATGAAGATATTGAACAGAGCCGGTCCCAAAACAGACCCCTGCAGAACCCCACTTGTTATACCTTTCCAGCACGATTGGGAGCCATTAACAACTACTCTCTGAGTACGGTTATCCAGCCAGTTATGCACCCACCTTACAGTAGCCCCATCTAAATTGTACTTTCCTAGTTTATCTATAAGAATATCATGCGAGACCGTATCAAATGCCTTACTAAAGTCTAGGTATATCACATCCACCGCTTCTCCCTTATCCACGAGGCTCGTTATCCTATCAAAGAACGCTATCAGATTAGTTTGACACAATTTGTTCTTTACAAATCCATGCTGGCTATTCCCTATCACCTTACCACCTTCAAAGAGGAAGGGGGGGTCCAGTGGTTAGGACACTAGCTAGGGACTTAGAAGATCTTGGTTCAATTCTTTACTCTGCCACAGAGTTCCTGTGTGACCTTAGGCAAGTCACTTAGTCTCTCCATGCCCCAGGTGCCCATCTGAAAAACAGGAATAACCATACTTCCTATTTCTCAGGGGTGTCTCATGGAAAAATACATTAAAGGCTGTAAGGTGCGTATAGGATGGCCAGACAAGTACCTTAAGTAAATGGAAGCTTTGGTGGAACTGAAAGCCTACCACATCAAGCCACTACCCTCCAATGGCACTTTATCTTTTCCATTTGCTCTGTGGACAGTAATCCCTTTGGGAAAAGGGTTATCTTCAGTTTTTCTTCTGCACTGCTGAGCACATTTTTGGTTCTAAACAAATAAGTACCAGGTCAGCTTCTGAATGAAGAGAGATCCACACGCAGTCTTCCACCCATGTATGTACAAGGTTGTTCCTCATTTCAATATTTCCATTTGCACCTTTGGAAGCATAACTAGTATCAATGATATCTGAACATTCTAAAGAGTTGGGCTTGTGTTGCTGACAAAACAGCAGCAGTAACAACACATGCAGTGTATCAGGAACTCCTATAATAAACCAGGTTCCCCCACTCTTACCCCTGGACCTGCACATAGCCTCATCTCCCCACATTTGGGGTTCCATGTAAGGCAGGAGAGTACCTACCGGTTTGCACTTCCCTTGACCACTCATAGGACCCAGCAGCCCATCTCCCTCTGGAATAACAGCCTTCTGCTGCTGTCAGCTAATATAATTATCTCTGTAGCACAAGTAGCACAAAAAAGCATCCCAACCAACTCAGGGTATTTCTATATTGGCTATTCTGATAGACAAAAATAAATTGATCACTGAACTGGAAGTTTATGGTTGCATGTGAGCACAATCAATTTTCATTTTTTGGGCACACACACACACACAATATAGTCCGGGAACAGTAACTAAAGCCTTGTGTACATGGGGGATTTAGTTCAAATTGAGTTGACACATATTGGTAAACCATACTAGTAGTATGCACATGGGACTTCTGTGCCTTCCTTTAATTTGCATTATTGTATTTAGATGTCAGGGGCTTGGTGTGTCCTAAATACTTGGCATTCTGGGAGGATATCCCATGGTCCTTTGCTTCGCTGTTGTGCTGTGTGCATTAGAGGTTTTTTGCTGCACATTATGGGATGTGCAGGGGAAGCCAGTGGAATTCTGGGACTTAAGGTCAAAATAACAAGTTCCATGATTCCAGTCTCTCTGTCCCAGGCTTCCTCTTTCTGGGTGGCCTAGCACCATTTTTGAATTCCTGTTGGCCAGTGTGGACCTAACAATGATCTGCGCCTTTGTGCTAGGAGCCACGACTGCATAGAAGCTATTTGGGCTTCTTGAGTTCCTGAAGCCAGGTGGCTTCAGTTTTGGACTTTGCACACTGTACCACCAAGCAGATAATGTGACTGCAGCAGCAGCATCTCCAGCAGCAGAGGAAGGAGGAGGAGGAAGACATCAAGCAAGTGCTACTACAGGAACTGCTATTACTTGGTCCTGCTAGTGAAGGCAGGGGGCTGGACTTGATGACCTTTCAAGGTCCCTTCCAGTTCAAGGAGATGATGATAATAATAATAATTGGAGATATTTATATAACTGTTCCTGGAGCAGCTTCACATTGTGCATTGCCGTTTCTGAGCTCAAGAAAACAGCACTGATTAGTGGGAAAGGATCATTCCACAAAACTGGGAGGATCAGCAGTGGCAAAAGAATTTCAGCATGGTGAAGGCAAACTTTTTTGAGATCTGTGCTGCACTAGCCCTGCAGTACTGTCAGGGATGCTTACTGCTTTGACTTTTAGTCTCAGGCTTGAAAATGTGCAGCTGTAAGTGCAGCTGTTATCCAGGTGACAGTGGGGAATGAATTATGAACATTGCAGCACCTTCTGTGTGGCCTTGAATACAGATGCCCCCCGGGTTACGCAACCCCGACTTACGCAAATCCGCACTTTCAGAAAAAGTTCCGTAAGCTAGAAATAGGAGGGTTTTTTTTTTTTTGTTTTTGCATAATGCTCCAGTATATATTTCCGACTTACGCAAAATTCGAGTTATGCAAGGCGTTCCAGAACAGAACGCTTGTGTAAGTCAGGGAGCGTCTGTATAGCTAATAAGAACACTGTGGTGTGGTGTGGCGTGGCTTAACTGGATTGCATACACCAAATAAGTAGTAACTGGGTGGCATTTCTTATTTCATCTTGCATCTGTCTCTTCATATTTTTATAAAAACCTATGCCTTATGGAAAAGTAACAGTTTTTCTGTGTACCATGCATTACCAAATCATTTTGAATGAATTTTTAATAGTTTTTTATTATTAAATAATGTATTGCGTAGCAAGCAGAAATGAATCTTTAATTAAAACAATGAAATACTTCTTTAAAGTGAAACTGTGCAATGGAGGGGAAAACACAAGACTGGGTATGTTCCAATTCACAGGCAAGCATATGTCTTGCTTCTGCCTCTTCTTCTGCTTTTTTGGGGTCGCATGTCGGGGCTCTAAGTATCAGGGTCATTACATGTCAAAAAGAACTGGGTTCCCAGGTAAAACTGTTCTCACTGCCTCAAGTTTCAGCTGGAGTGGGGAATGGTGTCTGGGAGAATGGCTGTTTAGGGGCTGTGGGGAACATATGCCTGTGTTCCCAGTGTCCAGGGATTGCAGAACATGGCTGGGTCCTGGTTGAGGACACTGGATTGTCTGTGTGCCTGCTACCAGCATGCACTGCAATTGAGCATCCTGATTCTGGACTGCCTGCAAGAGTTGCTGCTGCAAGCATATCCTTCTCTACTGTGTCTTTTGCCATGGCAATGCAGTCTCTGGCCACTGCAAAACTTTCTCTGATATCTCCCTGTCTTTTCCTCTCAGACCTTCAGATTGCTGCTGTTTTCAATTTGGGGGTTCTGCAATGAGGTCTGGAAACATTTCCTCCACAGTTTTCTGTTTCTTCCCTTTAAGTTAGCCAGCCACTCAGTCGTTCATAAAGGTCCCATCCTTGCAGGTCTGGCCACTGCAGGTGCCACAGCTGGGGGAGTAGGGGGAAAAACCAACAAGCAGTTATATTCACATTCCCAAGGCTATTATAAATATTTTTTAAAAAGCTATTTTGGATTTCCCTTTCCTGAGATTCTTCCCATTCTTGAGGTGGAGGGGGCTCTGAGATTATAAGTGGTATGTGTATGAAGAGGACTAGATTGGGATTTTTGGATGTGCAATATATGCTATCTGGGTTTACAGTTGTGGCTTGGAGGATGGGGGGGGGTTGGGAATTATGTTCTTGGTTTGCTTCACTGTTTAGGCTGTGCCTTGGGGATGCTTATGTAGTATCATAGGGCATCCCCTATACCTCCCCTTTAGGCTGTTCTGACTCTCAGTGATGTTAGACTGAGGTGGGTGACTAGGAGGTGGAGAATGGCCTTATTCAAAAGGGAAAAGGGCAGACCAGCAAACTACACTGTGAAGTGTAATGCTACACAACTGGAAGGGAACAGCGAGCCATAGCAGGGACAAAGACTGTGCAACTATCCCCCATAATCTCCAGAGAAAATAAACAACAAGCAATTTCTCAGTCTTAGATTCTGCTTTACCTCCCCTGTAGATATGGGGAAAAGACAGGTCAAAGAATGTTTACAGAAGTTAGATGTATTCAAGTCAGCAGAGCCTGATGAAATTCACCCTAAAGGTACTTAAAGAGCTGCTGAAGCAAGCTCAGAACCATTAGCAATTATCTTTGAGAACTCATGAAGGATGAGTAAGGTCCCAGAGGACTGCAGAAGGGAAAAAATAGCACCTAACTTTAAAAAGGGGAACAAAGAGGATCCAGGGAATTATAGACCAGTCAGCCTAACTTCAATACCTGGAAAGATACTAGAACAAATTATTAAATAATGAATGTGTACACACGTAGAGATTAATAGGGTGATAAGCAGTAGCCAACATGCAGAGAAAAATACACCAGGTTTTATACTGATTGTTTGAAGCCTTAACTGTTTATCTTTCTCAAACCCTGTAAAAAGCCATTCAGGGTTGTACGGATAGACAATTCCTAAGGTAAACTTATTTTCCTGTACAAATCTGTGTTACAGGGCATATATATCTCTCTCAATATCAGCAGGAAGCTGTAGTCTTAGAACCTTTACGGGCATGCAATACTGATATGTCTACCTTATGCAAACTGAGAATACTAACCATTTTTTTCCTGTAACTTCATTTCAAACTACTGAATTTCACATATCTGAATTTTTCTTTATTTGAATATGCTGTTGGAACACAGTAGAGGACAGGTGGAGTAGAGGTTGTGGCTGCGCCATGCTGCCATTCTGAGCAGGATAGATGTACGGAGGGGAGAGGAAAACAGGTAGTTGGTACATGCCCTTTGTGGCCTGGGCTACTAAACAGTCTGTGGTCAGGGCTTTAGCATGAAACAAAAGCTGAATGTTGAGTGCAGCCACCATTTTGAAATACAGGGATGTATGTGGACTTAATGTTTGTACATTGGGTGTAATCAACACCAAGTGGCCTTTGAACTAATAAAGGAGTGCATGTATGGAAACTAAATTGAGATAAATGTTATTAAAACTAATAGGAAAATAATTTCCAAGAGAGGTAAAAACTGTTTTCAGTATTAGGTTGTTCTTTGACTGTTTTTCCCTTAGGAAACAGTGTCACGTCTTCTTTTTTTGTCATATGACTTCTAGAATGATTAATATAAATCTGGAATTTTCTAAGCTCTTGAAGGAGAAATAGAAAATAAATCCTCAAAGCATTTTTCTCTTAAGTGTTTTCAGTTATGTCTACATTGGCATGCATATTCAGTCACTGGACACATACATACTCAGGCATGTTTGCCATACTTATGCTAAGTGTCTACATATGCTATACTGGACACAAATATAACGCTAGGTACATGCGTTTACCCACATCCACACTACCACTGTTGCACAACATAAGTGTTACCATTACAGGGGCAGTTTCCCAGGGCACAGTGCAGACAGGGAGACACTCTAGAAACCGCTTTGCTGTGTTCCAGGTACTGTCCTCCACTTTCACAAATCTATCAATTGCAGAGCCTCATTACGTCTCCCCTCACTGTTATTCCCTGCCAAAGTGGATGGAAGACAGAGCAATGGTATGATGATGTGGGTCTGCTCCTGCTCCTTATTGCAGGATAAGCAGTTATGCAGTGGAGTAGGTGTTTAGCAAGATGATAAGTGGAATTTGGGCAGAAATTTGACGTATCAGAGACTGCTGACCTTGCTGCTAAATGACAAGTAATTTAGCTAACCAGATCAGCCACACCATCACTGGTTCATTCACCTGCACATCCACCAATGTAATATACGCCATCATATGCCAGCAATGCCCCTCTGCTATGTACATCGGCCAAACTGGACAGTCTCTACGGAAAAGGATAAATGGACACAAATCAGACATTAGGAATGGCAATATACAAAAACCTGTAGGAGAGCACTTCAACCTCCCTGGCCACACTATAGCAGACCTTAAGGTGGCCATCCTGCAGCAAAAAAACTTCAGGACCAGACTTCAAAGAGAAACTGCTGAGCTTCAGTTCATCTGCAAATTTGACACCATCAGCTCAGGATTGAACAAAGACTGTGAATGGCTTGCCAACTACAGAACCAGTTTCTCCTCTCTTGGTTTTCACACCTCAACTACTAGAACAGGGCCTCATCCTCCCTGATTGAACTGACCTCGTTATCTCTAGCTTGCTTGCTAGCATATATATACCTGCCCCTGGATATTTCCACCACATGCATCTGAAGAAGTGGGTATTCACCCACGAAAGCTCATGCTCCAAAACGTCTGTTAGTCTATAAGGTGCCACAGGATTCTTTGCTGCTTTTAGCTCATATGGTATAGATATGGTGAATGCCAGTATTGTCACAGTATATCCTGGAGTGGACCATTACTTCTGGTGCAAGAGAACAAGTAAGTGTTGGAGTATCATATCATTTTGGAAACCTGAGATGACCTGCAGTGGCTTTAGAACAAGGAACTTCTGAATGATAAAACAGACCTTTCTAGAGCCGTCTTAGGAACTTGCACCAAACCTCCAGCCCCAGAACACTTAAGTTGTGTGTTCTGCTGCACCAAGAACTAATAATTTCTCTATGTACAGAGCACTAACTGCACTTCCCCATCATGTGCATATATCCTTGGGCCTTCAGATATTTTTGAACAGAGGAAGAGGGGGATGCAGACAGAAAAGTGTTTGTAGTATAATAGCACCAGATAGTTACACCATTGCAATTCATGTGCTGTGAATTGTGGGTCCCAATCAAGAACCTAAAAATATCTTATGTTCATTATACTTAGGACACAAGTCAAGGAAACGATAACACTTGGTGGGATTCAGGGACTCCTGCAAGCTCATCTTTCCCCTCTTGGATGCTCGGGGTGTCCACCAGCAAAACGGTTTTGGATAACAGTGGAGGGTACTTTTCCCAGGAATCTTGCAGGCTCCATTGTCCCCATCTGGTCACTTGGGGGTTAGGTCGTCTGGCTCAGCTATACCCTGGGCAACGGCTGGAGAAGTAGGTGGCAGCGGCTGTGCAGAGGCAATGGCAGCAAGCAGACCCCGAACTTGGTCGACCACCAGTTCTACGAGCCTCTCCAATAGGGAATGCTCCCGTTCCCTATGGCTTGCCTCCTGCTCATTAACCAGTTCATCAGTGTGTCTTCCTACTGGGGAGAACAATCCTCTCATGCCCCGAAGAACTCAGTCTGCTCCTTCTTCCTCCTGTCCATCTCTCCAAATAGCTCTTTGAGGGTCCTTCTCCATCTGCCCCTGCTGTCTCTGAGGTGCCATGCCTGCTCTCCTGACAGAATGGATTCCCTCTCAGGAGAGGGAGGTCCTGCCAATTCAAAGACAAGGGTAGCATTTTTTTTTCCTTTGGAAGAAGCTGCGAAATTCCTATCATCCATAAAAAACGTTGCTGTAGAAGGCCACAACTTATGATACTTTTTGTCATTCCATGAATGCAACTATTATACTATCCTTGTTTCTCAGACAACTTTTGCATACCAGGAAGAAGGAGCAGAGGCTATGAACGGCAAGAAAAATGTACCAATGTTTTAAAAAAAATTAAAATTTTCATAGTGTCTCAAAGCAGGGGGAGGGACATTTCCTTTCAGGGGCTATGTTATCAGTATGCAAATTATTCTTTAAAGGCGACCATTTGGAGAACGTAACAGTTTTCAAGGTACCAGAATAGAAAAGAGATGGCTTTGCAGTCCTGTGGAGAAGATCTGGCAATCTATGCAAAAGACTTTTCTGCTAATGGTCAGCCCTCTAGCTATTGCTGAATGGATGGGTTTAGGTAGCTCTGAAGGTGGACCAAGCAGATTTGCAACACTGCCACTGAACCTCAAGACCTAGCTGGTGTTTCAGCTATGCCAGAAATTTGGTGAAATATACTTACAGGACTAAGAGGCAATTCAACTGGAAATTGACTATATTCTCAGCTAACATATGGAGTTTCTGTGTATAGGGAGATGTAAACAACATATAGCACCATCCACAACCCCCAGCATTACCAGAAAATTCTGCCCCATGCCTATCTAGCAATGGCAAAATGGAGGGCAAGAAAGATACTGCAACTGTATTTTCTCCTCTGAAGATTCAGATCTGTACCACAGGCCCCTCACTTCTCCACTGCAAAGGGACACCACACTGTGTTTATCCAACTGCCAGTCTGGATCCTTCTCCCACCTCCATTTCCCCCAGCTTGCGCGGCATGGCTCAGTGTGGGGCGAGGCAAGACACCAGGGATCAGGACAGGAAAAAAACTGCAATCTTCCAAGGGAGAAAGGACTGCTGTGACCAACTTTTCCTCAAAGTATTCCCTTCCTCTTCCACAGCCCACTCCTCCATCTTAAACCTTCTCCCCATTCCACATGGCTCAGTTTTGTAAGAGGACAGTAAGCTTGGGGTTGGGTGATAAAAGTACAGAAACAATGTAATCTTCCAAGGGATGAAAGACAACTGATATTAGCTTCAGACAAACTAAGTTTAATACAATTTTTACAATTGTCCTATACTCAACCAGGAACTTGGTAAATCTACCTGCTCCCTTTCCCCGGTTCACGCAGCCCCAGGTCATTGCTGCCTGACTGCTTGCCAAGGAAAGTACACACACAGGGCACAGTGATTTTTCTCTAATAATCTGTTTTTAAGACATAGCTTCAGCCAAATGCATAATAGTGACTCCTAACCCCCAAGTGACTCATCAGAAATCAATACAAATAATTGATTTATAGCAGTATCTTGCTCGGGGATATTTCTGGGTTGAGCAGAACAAGGATTGGGCTTAAAATCATCTATGTAACACCAGAGCAAGAGTGTATATTGACAGGGAAGATGGGGGTCCACTGTAACTTACCAGCCTCAGGTTCTGCTTCCTGCCACAACTTGGGGTCCTCCTCACATTTGTCGGGGGGTAGGGGAGGCGAAGAGGGGATTCCTCAACCAGCTCGTCTAGGTAAAGGTGCAAAAGACACATGTGCCTCATCCTTTGGGTCTTCTGCTGACTCCATAGTCCCTGCTGCCTCCTCATCCTGGCCCTCATCAGCATTCCATTGGACAATGACATACTGACAAAATGTACAGATGTTTTTATACCAATACTTGAAGTCTAAATATTAAAATGAACTAAAGTGCCTGACATTAAATGAGGATGTTGATATAATAGGCATCATAGAAATGTGGTGGAATGAAGATAATCAAAGGGATGTGGTAATACCAGGGTACAAAATATATTGGAATGACACAGTAGGTCGTACTGGTGAGGAAGTAGCTCTGCATGTGAAAGAAAGCAGAGTTAAATAAAGTAAATATCTTAAATGAATCAAACTGTTGCATGGCATCTCTATATAGACATACCATGTTTGAACAATAAGAGTTTAGCAGTAGGGATATATGACGGGGACAGGGAGCAAACCCCACAGGTAAGTGGGGAACAAGACCTGGGAGATGGGTTGGAAACAGGAGGGAGCACGGGCTATAATGGCAGTGAGGAAGGAGGGTCAGGGCAAAGCTGGGAGGCAAGATCAAACCAGTATCTTAGATACCTATATATAAATGCAAGAAGTATGGGTAATAAGCAGGAAGAACTGGAAGTGCTAATAAATAAATACAACTATGACATTGTTGGCATTACTGAAACTTGGTGGGATAATACACACGACTGGAATGTTAGTGTGGATGGGTATAGTTTGCTCAGGAAGGATAGACAGGGGAAAAAGGGAGGAGGTGTTGCCTTATATATTAAAAATGTACACACTTGGATTGAGGTGGAGATGGACATATGAGATGGAAGTGTGGAGAGTCTCTGGGTTAGGCTAAAAGGGGTAAAAAACACGGGTGATGTCGTGCTAGGAGTCTACTACAGGCCACCTAATCAGGCGGAAGAGGTGGATGAGGCTTTTTTCAAACAACTAACAAAATCATCCAAAGCCCAAGATTTGGTGGTGATGGGGGACTTCAACTATCCAGATATATGTTGGGAAAATAACACCGCGGGGCACAGACTATCCAATAAGTTCCTGGACTGCATTGAAGACAACTTTTTATTTCAGAAAGTTGAAAAAGCTACTAGGGGGGAAGCTGTTCTAGACTTGATTTTAACAAATAGGGAGGAACTTGTTGAGAATTTGAAAGTAGAAGGAAGCTTGGGTGAAAGTGATCATGAAATCATAGAGTTTGCAATTCTAAGGAAGGGTAGAAGGGAGTACAGCAGAACAGAGACAATGGATTTCAGGAAGGCGGATTTTGGTAAGCTCAGAGAGCTGATAGGTAAGGTCCCATGGGAATCAAGACTGAGGGGAAAAACAACTGAGGAGAGTTGGCAGTTTTTCAAAGGGACGCTATTAAGGGCCCAAAAGCAAGCTATTCCGATGGTTAGGAAAGATAGAAAATGTGGCAAAAGACCACCTAGGCTTAACCATGAGATCTTGCGTGACCTACAAAATAAAAAGGCGTCATATAAAAAATGGAAACTAGGTCAGATTACAAAGGATGAATATAGGCAAATAACACAGGAATGCAGAGGCAAGATTAGAAAGGCAAAGGCACAAAATGAACTCAAACTAGCTATGGGAATAAAGGGAAACAAGAAGACTTTTTATCAATACATTAGAAGCAAGAGGAAGACCAAGGACAGGGTAGGCCCACTGCTCAGTAAGGAGGGGGAAACAGTAACGGGAGACTTGGAAATGGTAGAGATGCTTAATGACTTCTTTGTTTCGGTCTTCACTGAGAAGTCTGAAGGAATGTCTAATATAGTGAATGCTTACGGGAAGAGGGTAGGTTTAGAAGATAAAATAAAAAAAGAGCAAGTAAAAAATCACTTAGAAAAGTTAGATGCCTGCAAGTCACCAGGGCCTGATGAAATGCATCCTAGAATACTCAAGGAGGTTAATAGAAGAGGTATCTGAGCCTCTAGCTATTATCTTTGGGAAATCATGGGAGACGGGGGAGATTCCAGAAGACTGGAAGGGGGCAAATATAGTGCCCATCTATAAAAAGGGAAATAAAAACAACCCAGGAAACTACAGATCAGTTAGTTTAACTTCTGTGCCAGGGAAGATAATGGAGCAGGTAATTAAAGAAATAATCTGCAAACACTTGGAAGGTGGTAAGGTGATAGGGAATAGCCAGCATGGATTTGTAAAGAACAAATCGTGTCAAACTAATCTGATAGCGTTCTTTGATAGGATAACGAGCCTTGTGGATAAGGGAGAAGCGGTGGATGTGATATACCTAGACTTTAGTAAGGCATTTGATACGGTCTCGCATGATATTCTTATAGATAAACTAGGAAAGTACAATTTAGATGGGGCTACTATAAGGTGGGTGCATAACTGGCTGGATAACCGTACTCAGAGAGTAGTTGTTAATGGCTCCCAATCCTGCTGGAAAGGTATATAACAAGTGGGGTTCCGCAGGGGTCTGTTTTGGGACTGGCTCTGTTCAATATCTTCATCAACGATTTAGATGTTGGCATAGAAAGTACGCTTATTAAGTTTGCGGACGATACCAAACTGGGAGGGATTGCAACTGCTTTGGAGGACAGGGTCAAAATTCAAAATGATCTGGACAAATTGGAGAAATGGTCTGAGGTAAACAGGATGAAGTTCAATAAAGATAAATGCAAAGTGCTCCACTTAGGAAGGAACAATCAGTTTCACACATACAGAATGGGAAGAGACTGTCTAGGAAGGAGTATGGCAGAAAGAGATCTAGGGGTCATAGTGGACCACAAGCTTAATATGAGTCAACAGTGTGATACTGTTGCAAAAAAAGCAAACGTGATTCTGGGATGCATTAACAGGTGTGTTGTAAACAAGACACGAGAAGTCATTCTTCCGCTTTACTCTGCGCTGGTCAGGCCTCAGCTGGAGTATTGTGTCCAGTTCTGGGCACCGCATTTCAAGAAAGATGTGGAGAAATTGGAGAGGGTCCAGAGAAGAGCAACAAGAATGATTAAAGGTCTTGAGAACATGACCTACGAAGGAAGGCTGAAGGAATTGGGTTTGTTTAGTTTGGAAAAGAGAAGACTGAGAGGGGACATGATAGCAGTTTTCAGGTATCTAAAAGGGTGTCATCAGGAGGAGGGAGAAAACTTGTTCACCTTAGCTTCCAATGAGAGAACAAGAAGCAATGGGCTTAAACTGCAGCAAGGGAGATTTAGGTTGGACATTAGGAAAAAGTTCCTAACTGTCAGGGTAGTTAGACACTGGAACAGATTGCCTAGGGAAGTTGTGGAATCTCCATCTCTGGAGATATTTAAGAGTAGTTTAGATAAATGTCTATTAGGGATGGTCTAGACAATATTTGGTCCTGCCATGAGGGCAGGGGACTGGACTCGATGACCTCTCGAGGTCCCTTCCAGTCCTGGAGTCTATGAGTCTATTGACCCCCTGATCAGGATGGTGATCGCGACTGTGAAATACTCGGGGAGATTAAAGAGGCTACAAAAACAGGAAAACCTAATAATAATAATAATAATAATAATAATAAGGGATTTCAGCTATCCCTAAACTGACTGGGAACATGTCACCTCAAGAAGGGATGCAGACATAAAATTTCTAGACACATTAAGTGACTGCTTTTTGGGGCAGCTTGTCCTAGAACACACAAGGAGAGAGCCAGTTTTGATTTAGTCGTAAGTGGAGCACACAATCTGGTCCAAGAAGTGAATATAGCTGAATCACTCAATAATAGTGACCATAACGTAATTACATTTAACATCCTTGTGGGGGAAAATGCCAAAGAAACTCACCATAGTACCATTTAACTTCACAAAGTGAAACTACACAGAAATGTGGAATCCAGTTAAATGGATATTAAAAAAGAACAGTCAGAAAGGTGAAATGCCTGCAAACTGCATAGAGACTATTTAAAATAAAAGAGATTACACTAAATGTATACCCAACCAAAAAAAAACAGCAAGAGGACCAAAAAATGCCACCATAGCTAAACACTAAAATAAAAGAGGCATTTAGAAGCAAAAAGTCATCCCTTAAAAATTGAGTCAAATCCTAGTGAGGAAAATAGAAAGGAGGATAAACTCTGACAAGTCAAGTATGAAAGCATAATTAGGAAGGCCAAACAAGAATTTGAAGAACAACTAGCTAATGACACAAACAGCAAAATTTATTTAAGCATATCAGAAGCAGGAAGCCTGCCAAACAGCCAGTAGGGCCACTGGAACATGGAAGTACTAAAGGAGCACTGAAGGAAGACAGTACTGCTGCGGAGAAGCTAAATTAATGCTTTGCACCTGTCTTCACTGCAGAGGATATGGGGAAGAACTGCACACCCAAGCCATTCTTTTTAGATGACAAATCTGAGGAACTGTCCCAGAAGACGTTTTGGAACAAATTGAAAAATTAAACAAGAAGAAGTCACCAGGACCAAACAGTATTCACCCAAGAGTTTGGAAGAAAATCTGAAATTGCATAACTATTAACTCTGGTATGTAATCTATCACTTAAATCAACCTCTGTACCAGGTGACTGGAGGATAGCTAATATAATGCAGATTTTTTAAAAAAAGGTCTAGAGGCAACTGTGGCAATTACAGGACAGTAAATATAACTTCTGTTCCAGACAAACTGGTTGAAATTATAGTAAAGAACAGAATTATCAGACACATTAACAAACATGACATTGGTGAAGAACTAACATGGCTTTTGTACAAGGAAATCATGCCTCATCAATCTATTAGGATTCTTTGAGGGGATAGACAAAGATGATCTAGTGTACTTGCACTTTCAGAAAGCCTTTAACAAGGCCCCCACCAAAGGCTCTTAAAAAAAGTAAGTGGTCATGTGATAAGAGGGAAGGCCCTCTCATGGATCAGTAAGTGGTTAAAAGACAGGAAACAAAGAATAGGTGTAAATAGTCAGTTTTCAGAATGGAGAGAGGTAAATAGCATGGTCCTCACGGATCTGGTGGTTTGGGACCTGTTCAATACAGGTCTGAAAAACAGGGTAAAAGTGAGGTGGCAGAAGTTTGCAGATAATATAAAATTACTCAAGATAGTTAAGGCCAACACAGGCTGCAAAGAGGTACAAAGGGATTTCACAAAACTGGGAGACAAAAAGGAAGATAAAATTTGATGTTGACAAGTGCAAAATAACACACAATGAAAAAAAATAATCCCAGCTATACATAAAAATTGATGGGGTCTAAATTAGCTGTTACTAATCAAGAAAGATCTTGGGTCATCATGGATAGTGTGACAGGGTCAGGCCAGATGGCTACAGGAGAGTGATAGAAGGCGGATATATTAGCCTCAGGTTAAGTAGGTCCCCTTTCCCTGGGTAAGGTAACGGAAGGTTCGAGAACAATCAGGAACTTTCTGGAAACAATTAAGGCAGACAGGCTGATTAGAACACCTGCAGCCAATCAAGAAGCTGCTAGAATCAATTAAGGCAGACTAATCAGGGCACATGGGTTTAAAAGGGAGCTCACTTCAGTTTGTGGTGTGCGTGTGAGGAGCTGGGAGCAAGAGGCACAAGAAGCTGAAGAGTGAGAGGCTGTGCTGCTGGAAGACTGAGGAGTACAAGTGTTATGAGACACCAAGAGGAAGGTCCTGCGGTGAGGATAAAGAAGGTGTTTGGAGGAGGCCATGGAGAAGTAGCCCAGGGAGTTGTAGCTGTCATGCAGCTGTTACAGGAGGCACTACAGACCGCTGCAATCCACAGGGCCCTGGGCTGGAACCTGGAGTAGAGGGTGGGCCCGGGTTCCCCCCAAACCTCCCAACTCCTGATCAGACACAGGAAGATCTCTGAAGCTAACAAAATCCACCAATAAACGCAGGACCCACCAAGGTAGAGGAGGAATTTTGTCGCAATAGTTATCTGAAAACATCTGCTCAGTGTGCAGTGGCAGTCAAAAGAGCTAACAGAATGTTAGGAAGCATTAGGAAAGGACTAGACAATAAGACAGAAAATATCATAATGCCACTATATAAACCCATGGTACACCCACACCTTGAATACTGCATGTAGTTCTGGTCGTCACCCCATCTCAAAAAAATGTATTAGAAATGGAAAAAATACCAAAAAAGGACAACAAAGATGATTATCGGTATGGAACAGCTTCCATATGAGGAGAGATTAAAAAGACTGGGACTGTTCACCTTAGAAAAGGCAACTAAGGGGTAAGATATGAGAGAGGTCTCTAAATTCATGAATGGTGCAGAGAAACTAAATAAGGAAGTGTTATTTACTCCTTCACATAACACACAAACCAGGGGTCAGCAAATGAAATTAATAGGCAGCAGGTTTTAAACAAACGTAAGGAAGTACTTCTTCACACAGCGTAGTTAAGCTGTGGAACTCATTGCCAGGGAAGCTGTGATGGTCAAAAGTATAACTGGGTTCAAAAAACAATTAGATAAGTTCATGGAAGATAGGTCCATTGATGGCTATTAGTCAAGATGGCCAGGGACGCAATCCCATACTCCAGATATCCCTAAACCTCTAACTGACACAAGCCGAGACTAGACGACAGTGGATGGATCATTTGATAAATTGCTCTCTTCTGTTCATTCTCTGAAGCATCTGGCAGTGGCCACTATTGGAAGATAGAATACCAGGCTAAATGGACCATTGGTCTGACCACTATGGCCTTTCCTATGTTCTTATAACTGTTCTAGCCTTTTGCCCTCCTGTGCAGGAGCCTCAAGTGCTTGATGCTTTCCTGGAAAGGGCTGGAGTCAGCTCAATGTCCACCTGATCCAAAGCGTCTGTGAAATTTCCTGAAATACATGTTCCTTCTGTTTTGGGCAAAGTTGTGGAGGACACTGTACTCCAATCACACATTAATCAGCACCCAAGTGTAGTTGGAGGACCAGGCAGCTGTTCTCAAAGTAGGATCCACATTTACTTATATTGATCAAAAGAGTATGGCAGAAACCTGTTCTGATATGGTCACCACAGCTCGCTACTATTGGTGAAAACGGGAGGACAGGGTCCTTTATAGTTTGAGTAGGACTCAAGAAGAAAAGCATTCAGTGCATTGTGGGACTGGGGGTGGATGACTACTAACACTCGAGACCTAGTACAAGCTCCTTACTCCACATTGCAAATTGGTATGGATATGGGGTCATGTCCGAGCCTGAGACACGTACTTACCCACACACCTCAGGCACACTAGCTTACTCACCCTCTACTCACCTTCATGTTTTTGGGATTTAAACAAGGACATTGGGGGATTATGGGACAAGACAGATGGACAGTCGCTATTGTAGACATACCCTCAGTTAAGTAGGTTTTAATGAACCCAATATCTGCATTTTAAATTGTGAATAAAACACTCCCTTCTTAGGCCTTGTCTACAAACACAAGTTACACTGTTTAACTTAAATTGTGATGTTGCATCAATTTAGGTCTTGTCTACTTTTCACCACAGTGCAGACTTCGGGGATGTGAAACGGAGAGTGCAATTGTTGCACTCTAAGGCCTGGTCTACAATGGGGGGGGGGAGTAAATCGATCTAAGATATGCAAATTCAGCTATGCTATTCTCGAAGCTGAAGTTGCGTATCTTAGATCGACTTACTTAGTGTCCTCAGGGCGCAGGATCGATGGCCATCACTCCTCCTGGTGGAGTTCCAAAGTCGACGAGGAGCGCATTCGTGGATCGATGTATTGCATCTAGACGAGACGCAATACATCAATCCTCAATAAATTGATCACTACCGCTGATCCAGCAGGTAGTGTAGACATACCCTAACTGTCCCACACAATTGCTGCTGTTGCGACCAAAAAGGTACCTAGCTTATGTTAGCATAGTCTTTTTTGAAAGAGGACTACGTTAAAGCAAACTAGACACCTTTTAGTTAGTGCCAGCAGCATCCATGTGGGACAGTGAGAGCACAACGCTTCGGGGATGTGAACTGAAGAACGGACCAAAGTCTGCGCTGCAGCGCCGCATAAACATAGCCCTAGTTAAATTGGTGTAACTCTAGTCTACACAGACTTTGTACCAGTATAACTATTTCAGTTAGGGAGTGCTGTATTTAGTAATCACAATAATTGTACTGGTATAATCCCTATTGTACAGGAATTTTACAACTTTTATACCACTATAGAGCACCTTTATATTGATGGAATGGTTTCCACAATAGGAGGGTTATAATGTTTGACCAGACTAATATAGTTGAGTGTCTGTTGTGTTTAGGCAAGTTGTACATCAATTTAAAGCAATAGCCATAGATGAAATTGCACCGCCTTACCTAAATTGGTACAATATCATATCTTTAGTTATACTGGTGCAACTTTCTGTTTAGTCCAGGCCCTAATTTCACAAGATTTTTACTTCCCTTGTACTTGCGCTGTCATAACCCTAACAGTTGTTCAATTTGTCACCATTCCAAGGTAGCCAAAACCTAAATTTCTAATGTAAAAAACAAAAATAAGACTTCCAAAAAGAAGTTTCAGGCCTTCTTTACACTTCAAATACGTCATTTACTGCTTAATACTTATTTCCCTTTTTAGCTCAACCTTAAATAAGTCACATGAGAAATTCTTAAAACAAAATAGTGTTGCATATTTTGATGTTCTTAGATCCTCCTACCACATTGTGAAAAGCTCAAAATGAGTCTTGAATTTGCATCTTCCACATGACAGTACAGTCCAGTCAGATTTCTGTGTTGAGTCACTGTTCAGGCCAAGTTAAATACACTTTATTGTATATTGTTATGTAAGGCTGTCAATCCATGCTTTTGGTTCTTTTGACCCTATCAGTGATGTAACCCCACATCACTGGTGACCTTTCCTTTTTTTTCCTATCATCCATTGTCTGCTGCCCAAGATAAGTCATGCTATACTTTGGTTGGACTGAAACAAATACTGGTTTACATTTTTCAGAATGCATGCTTGTAAATGGGTATTTTTCTGTCAATATTTTTTGTGTGAGACCCCAGAATAAATTAGGCAGATTCCTTCTCCACACTTGCAAGAATGAAACATACATCATGCTTCTAAAATGCTGTAAAAGCAAATCTGAAAACAGTAATTCTACTAGAGCAAGCTTTATATTCACCACTGACTTGCCTCCTAGTTAATTACAAATTTTGCTTTATTATTATTTACTAAGAGGAAGCTGAGACCCAGCTTCACTTCTTTCTTTTTAGAAATATTTAGCTACCATAATAGAAACCCTGATCTGGAAACTTTCAGAGCTTTATCCTTGGGCCATCATGAATGCAACCATAGCAAAAGAGACCATATTGGAAGGTTTAAGCCACCACTTCCGGACACTATCCCTCTACTAGCTATGGGAGAGAGCTGAAAACACAAGCTTTTTAACAAGATAGGTTATAAAAACTATACAAGTAACAGCTAAAAATAAAGAGCTTTGCAAAAATTCTATAAACAGTATCTTGGGCTGATCCAGGAGAAGTATTTTTCACTCACCTCTATGAATTAAGGGGCAATTGTTGTCCTCACTGCACAGCTGATTAAGGGGTTCTCCAAAGGAATGAGAAGAGAGAAAATAATCCTCTCCCAAACCACACAGACAATCCCTTTGGCAGGTGCACCATCCCCCCATTCAATTGCAGCACACAATATTGCACACCTTCTGCACAGGTCCCCGAAGTCATGCTCTGTCTTTCTCCACAACTGAATTATATCAGTTCCACTTTATCTAGGGTCATCCAAGCAAAGGAAGGATTTGTTCTTAAGTCCATAAATCTACTCTGCTTTGTGCTCCACAGCGATCAACACAATAGATTACAAATATAATGCAATAACCTAGTTTGAAGAATTAATGTAAAGACTATTATCATACATTACCCTGTGGATTAATCTTTATTAATGAACTATAAGATCAATGAACTGTATGAGAGAACACTGACTAAAATACTACAAAACTTAGATCATACTGTATGGTAAATATTCATAAGTGAATTATATAATCAGCTAATATTCTACCTAAGAGTTCAAGAAGTGCAGATAAATACTCCACATGCCTTAATTTTTAAAATTTCACTTATGTTTTATTAATGATTCCATCACTGTTTTTAATTTCTAAAATAAAGTAAAATCTGTTTTAAACTATAGTTTCCGCAATTGCCAAGATATAATCTTTATTCTTTAAACTTGCACGTATAGCATATTCCCAAATCAAATACATATGTAGTAATCAACCTGCTTATGGAAGGGTACAGTGTTATGACTTACGATTACATCTTTTCTGCACAAATCTCAGTTTGCAGGCAGTCCGATATGTTGAAAGTCTGATGACATCAAAATTCTGAGCCCCTATAAATCAAAATGAAAAGACCCTATTTACTTTTCAATCTTTTTTCTTTAAACATTCAGTTCATGTGGTAAAATATTTCCCTCAAGTACATTATTGCCTGGTGCTAGTTAATCAAATCTAAACCTTTGTCATTTTTCAACTGTGAACTCCTCAAGGTATAGAAATTTAGTGTGTGCAACCGCTTAGGAAATGTAAGAAAAAGCACATTATAAACTGATGCAAGTTTGGGATAGCTATATTATTTCCAACTGGCAAATTCATGTGTATTATGAAAACAAGCCCAAGTGACTAATAGTAGAGACTTTCTACTGTCACAAACACTTATTTGTTCATGCCACTTTTGAAAGAGTTTTGAGATTAAAGTCATCTGACTTTACAATGTGAGGCAACAGATATTATATTTTAATTT
This sequence comes from Gopherus flavomarginatus, assembly GCF_025201925.1. Taxonomy (NCBI): domain Eukaryota; kingdom Metazoa; phylum Chordata; order Testudines; family Testudinidae; genus Gopherus; species Gopherus flavomarginatus. Next base: position 215,727,623 of record NC_066620.1, on the reverse strand, counting down.
AATTAGTTTGTGCCAGCTTCAGAGACAAAACAATTGGAAAAAATGGTTACTTGGTACCTGTATACCAACTGTTCTTCCAGATGGATTGTCCACAGATACATTCCACTGTTGGTGTGTATGTGCACCCAGTACACTTGAGTCAGCAGAGGTGCAATGATGAGAAGGACAAGGGACCCAGTTTCCCCCTACACATTGGCCCCTCACCGGAGGCAGGTGTCATAACAGTAGAGGCCCTTCCCCACTGGCATAATGGAGAGATGGCCAGGCCAACTCTAAGTGGCATTGCAACCCTGTGCACCTTATCATCCACCCTGGCATTTGCAGTCCTTCTGACTCCCATGGGCACCAGGCACCCCAACCCCTAGTCCCCAGGAGGGTGGGAGAATTGGATCCAGGCTTTTGGAACCTACTGAGGAAGTAGAGACAGGAGGATGGGGTCTGGGTGTTCCAGAACTGCCTGGCCCCTGGTGGTTATGGTGTTCTCCATGCTGACCACCTCTCTGGATAAGAGCCCAGGACTAGCTGTGGGATAGGGAGATTGCAGGGATGGGTGCAGGAGGCGAGCTCAGAGCTGGGTGTGGGGCAATGTTGGGGAAAAGAGTACAGGGCTGGATGTGCAAGCAGAGAGTGTGGGTCTGGGTACAAAGGCAGCATCAGATAACTCAGGACTGGGCATAGGGGACAGCTGTCAGAGAGCTCAAGGCTGGGTGTAGGGATAGCGGTGGTTGAGAAGGGATCAGAGTGTGCAGCACTAGGAGAAGAGCAACAGAGAGAGAACTCTGGGATCCCTCCTCAGGTTGTGCCAGAAATGTTTGGTAACAATACTGTTGGAGCAGTGCACATGCCCTGCCTGTCATGTCTGTAATGGAGGGCTTAAAGAGTGGGACTATCTCAGCTCCTTCATACCAGAAACTTGGTAACAACTCAAGCAATGGGGTACGAGGGAGGGTGTGGAATATATATGTGCACAACACATTTTAAAGAACAGTTACTGTACAGATAACACTTTTTTTCCTCCTTCAAATCATTGTGCATATATACTAGCAGTTCTTATTTCAGGTGGTGGAGCCTACTGGAACAAGGACTGTAAAACTGATTCACCAAAGTCCACAACCAACCTGGGATGCCTGAGTAGCAGTGCAGTGTCTCAAAAAGGTATGTACTAATAACTATGTAAGCAGCTTTGTAAACATCCAGGATGGGCACTTTACTGAGAAAGTAGCTTGAAACCTGGTTGAATGGGCATTAGAATATAAGAATGGACATACTGAGTCAAACCAAAGGTCCATCCAGCCCAGTACCCTGTCCTCTGACAGTGGCCAATGCCAGGTACCCCGGAGAGAATGAACAGAACAGGTTATCAAGTGATCCAGGCCCTGTCACCCAATCCCAGCTTCTGGCAAACAGAGGCTAGGGACACCATTGCAGCCCATGCTGGCTAATAGCCATTCAGGGACCTATCTTCCATGAATCTATCTAGCTCCAATTTGAACCCCATTATAGTACTGGCCCTCACAACACCCACTGGAAAGGAGTTTCAGAGGCTGACAGTGCATTGTGTGAAAAAATACTTTATTGTGTTTGTTTTAAACCTGTTACCTATTAATTTCATTTGGTGGCCCCTTGTTCTTGTATTATGAGAAGGAGTAAATAACGCTTCCTTATTTACTTTCTCTATATCACTCATGATTTTATAGACCTCTATCATATCCCCTCTTAGTCGCCACTTTTCCAAGATGAAAAGTCCCAGTCTTATCAATCTCTCCTCATACGGAAACTGTTCTATACCCCTAATCATTTTTGTTGCCCTTTTCTGAAGCTTTTCCAATTCCAACATATCTTTTCTGAGATGGAGTGAACACACCTGCAAACAGTATTCAAGGTGTGAGCGTACCATGGATTTATATAGAGGCAATATGATATTTTCTGTCTTATTACCTATCCTTTTCTTGATGATTCTCAACATTCTGTCCACTTTTTTGACTGCTGCTGCACACTGAATGGATGTTTTCAAAGAACTACCCACAGTGACTCCAAGATCTCTTTCTTGAGTGGTAACAGCTAATTTAGACCCCATCATTTTATATGTATAGCTGTGATTATGTTTTCCAATGTGCATTACTTTGCATTTATCAACATTGAATTTCATCAGCCATTTTGTTGCCCAGTCACCCAGTTTTGTGAGATCCTTTTGTAGCTCTTCGCAGTCTGCCTGGGACTTAACTATCTGGAGTAGTTTTGTATCATCTGCAAATTTTGCCACCTCACTGTTTACTCCTTTTTCCAGGTCATTTATGAATATGTTAGACAGGACTAGGCCCAGTACAGATCCTTGGGGGACACCACTATTTACCTCTCTCCGTTCTGAAAACTGACCATTTATTCCTACCTTTGTTTCCTATCTTTTAACCAATTAACAATCCACGAGAGAACCTTCCCTCTTAGCCCATGACTGCTTATTTTGCTTAAGAGCCTTTGGTGAGGGACCTTGTCAAAGGCTTTCTGAAAATCTAAATACACTATATCTACTAGATCTCCTTTGTACACATGCCTGTTGACCCTTTCAAAGAATTCTAGGAGATTGGTGTGCCATGATTTCCCTTTACAAAAATCATGTTGACTATTTCCCAACAAATTATGTTCATCTATGTGTCTGACAATTTTGTTCTTTACGATAGTTTCAACCAATTTCCTGGTACTGAAGTGAGGCTTACTGGCCTGTAGTTACCAGGGTCACCTCTGGAGCCCTTTTTAAAAACTGGCGTCACATTAGCTATCCTCCAGTCATTTGGTACAGAAGCTGATTTAAATGATAGGTTACAGACTACAGTTAGTAGTTCCTTCAGAACTCTTGGGTGATACCATCTGGTCCCAGTGATTTATTACTGTTTAATTTACCAATTTGTTCCAAAAAACTCCTCTAATGACACCACAATCTGGGACAGTTCCTCAGATCTGTCACCTAAAAAGAATGGCTCAGGTTTGGGAATTTCCCTCACATCCTCAGCCGTGAAGATGCAAAGAATTCATTTAGTTTCTCCACAATGGCCGTATTCCAGTTTAGTGCTCCTTTAGCATTCTGATTGACCAGTGGCCCCACTGGTGATTTAGCAGGCTTCCTGCTTCTGAAGTTCCTTAAAAAAAAAATTGCTAATACTTCTGGAGTCTTTGGCTAGCTGTTCTTCAAATTCTTTTTTGGCATTCCTAATTATACTTTTACACTTCATTTGCCGGAGTTTATGCTCCTTTTTATTTTCCTCATTAGGATTTAACTTCCACTTTTAACTGCTTCTTTTACTTTGTTGTTTAAGCATAGTGGCATTTTTTTTGTCCTCTTACTGTGTTTTTTAATTTGGGGTACACATTACACAAACCCAGAGTCTTTAAGCAATATTCCCTTCCCCTAGGGTCCAAATTATTTAGTTCAAACAGCTTCTCCTAAAAACATATCCCCTTTAAGTTCAGGTGTCTTCCCAGCCCTCCTTCTTAGTTAGGGTGAGGGGATTTCAGTCTCGGCCTGTAGTTTTGGAGAAGCTAACAGGTAGCAGTTATCATGCAGCTGCTGGGAGTTCCTCTCTTTTAAGGGAGTGTCCCTCTCCAGGAGCACCTCCCTGCAACTGAAGCATTATAGTCTTATCTGACCAGGTGCTCATCATTCAGTTAACAGCCTAGATGGGCTCATTGTCCTTGAATTAGCTCACCACAAATATGGAACATAAGCACCCATGAATGGCCATACTAGGTCAGGCCAAAGGTACATCTAGCCCAGTACCCTATCTTCTGACAGTGGCCAATGCCAGGTGCCCCAAAGGGAATGAACAGAACAGGTAATCATCAAGTGATCCATCGCCCATTCCTAGCTTCTGGCAAACAGAGGCTAGGGACTCTACCTATGCCCATCCTGGCTTTTATTCCTTGTTTGCATGGATGTGCCACTACTCCGCTAGGGTTTTTGGAGAAAACTCTGGGTGCGGTAGATAGGCCAAAAGGTAGTATTCTTTACTGCAAATGTTTGTATTCTAATGTGAAATGCAGGAATTTCCTGTGAACGGGGTGTATAGTAATATGAAAATATTGGAGGTCATCTTGGAAGTTGAAGACTGAAAACCAGTCCCCCTTTTGCAGAGCTAGAATTATCATGCCCAGAGTCACCATTTAGAACTTTTGAATGCGTATGAACTTGTTCAGTTTTCTGAGATTCAAGATAGGTCTCCATCCTCCATTCTTCTTCTGGGTCGAGAAGTAGTGGGAGTAGAACCTCTTCTCCATGTATTGCAAAGGTACTCATTCCGCGGCACCTAGTTGCAGAAGATGATTGACTTCTTGTCGCAGCAGGAGCTTGTGAGAAGGGCCCTTGAAGAGGGATGGGGGTGAGTGGGTAGGGTAGGTGGGTGGGCAGTAAAGCGGATGGTATATCCCGATCGTACGATCTATAACACCCATTGGTCCGTTGTTATTGATGTCCAGATGTGGTAGAATGGGCGAAGGCGATGTCCAAACCATGGGGACAGATCAAGTGAAAGTACTGCTTGGTGAGGGAAGTCATCCAGACCCTCGACCAAAACTTCAAAATTGTGGCTTGGGCGGAGCCTTTAGAGAAGTCGACAGTTGAATTTGAGGTGCTCTCCATCACTGTGATAGTTGACGATGTCTTTGGTTCTCATATTGCCTCTTTTGTTCTCTTGGTTGGAAGAGGAATCCCTATTCTTCTAATAAGGCTGGTACCATCTTCTCTTTGCAGGTGGAGGGTAGATCTCCAAAGTGCAAAGAGTGGCTCGAGAGTCCTTCATTGACTGGACCACCTCATCTGTCTTGTCTTGTCTGAAAAGAGCTTCTCTCAGTCGAAAGGTAGGTCCTCAACCTTAGTTTGGAGTTCTTTAGGTATGCCAGAGGATTGTAATACAGGATGCCTAGTGCATGACTATGGCTGTGGTTCCGGCTGCCATGTCTGTGATGTCCAAAGACACTTGGAGATCTGTTTTAGTTACGAGTTGCTGTTTCTGTGTTGTCCCCTACTTCCTGAGCCTCGACTGGTTGCGGGGTGGGAGATGTAAGATTTAGACCTCAGTTCGCCTCTGTGAGCTGTGGGTGGCCTGGCTTGAGGCCCTGGTACCTGGACGAGTGTACCATGCCATGAGAAGTATGGGAATTTCCCCCATAACTTACAAGAGAGCCCTCGGTATCAATTAGTGGGGACTGCGGTGCTGACGACACAACCAAGTCTCTGTTGCAGTAAATTCTGCAGCAATTCTGATGTCGGTGCCATCGACACTGATGGTGGCGCTCTCATTGGTGCCAATGTCAGTGCCGTCAGATGTGGTGTTGATGTAGTCAGTGCAGCCAGCGCCAACTGCAAGATCAGTGCCGGGGGCGGAGGCATGGCTCCTGAGAAGACGCTCGGCACTGGGTCCCTTATGAGCAAATTCAGTGCCATGGAGGAGGCATGCTGCCATCTGTGCCTTGACTCAGTCTCCTTCGCTCTGGATTCGGTGCTGCCCAGAGCATCATAGGTGCTCACCCACAGCGGGTTGGCATCAGGGGTAGTGACCTGGCAGGAGCCCGTCTATGTTTCCGCAGTGGTCTCTGCAGAGACATCTGCATCCTCCTCCTCAATGTTTCAGAGAAATGCATGTCTGGGTGAGGGTGCCCTGTGATGTCATCACCAAATGAGGCTGAGGATGATGCCAATGCCGCAGGAACCTCCACATCCATTGGTGGTCCAACAGCTTGCTCCCCTGGGTCCTCCTGCACCTGTGGGGTCTTAACCCTGGAAGCCTCGAGCACTGGACGGGAATGTGATACCGAGGCCGCTGGCCTCCGAGGCTCCTGACACCAATCAAGGAGCCTGGGAAGGTTGGGTGAACCCCAAGGGTTCCATGGGTACCATGGCGCGAGTCACTGTGCTTGGGGCCACAGGAGAGGATTTGGTGCTGATGATGTAGGCAGCACCACAGGTACTGGGATTTGTCCCACAGTCAGGGAACCTCACTCCGTGCCGGAGCTATAAGTACCAGGCGACCAGGATTGGGCGGAGAGGTAGCTCTTGTCTGACCGGTGCCGGCTGCTGTGTCAAGAAGCTGACCTATCCGAGCAAGATGGACGTCTTGGTCGGAGTCTCAGGGACTGATGGTGTTTGGTAGATCTGCGGAGGACACCCAGTGATCCACAACTCACGCTACTTAGCCAGTACTGGGACGTAAAACGGGACCGGGAGCTACTACGGGCTGGTTGTTGGATCTTCCTGAGTAGAAGGATCTCCTTCTTGGAGACGGGCAATGACAGCCCGGCGATCAGCGGTCTCTAATCTCCAACTGAGCCCGAGCCATTGGAGACGGTTGGGACTGGTCCTGGAGTTCTTACCAGGTGACGTGCCTCAGAGGGTTTGTGCCAATCCACCAGCAAGGAATGCCTGGAGTCCCTCAACTGGTACCCCCGGTGCAGGGACCGAAGAGGACTCTGCTGAGCATGCCTCTCTAGTCCTGAGGGGTGATGGCTTCAGGTGGTCAGTCAATGGCAGGACGTCCCTCTCAATGAGGAACGGTGCCGCTGAGTCAGGGACACATGCCTAGGTCCCAGCATAGGTTTTCCCTGAGACCGGGGTACCACTGGAACCAGTGTGGGTGGCACCAGGAGTGTTAGGATCTCCTGAGCTGTTTGAAAGGCTTCGGGCATGAATGGCACCTGAAGTCGGCCAGGGCCTACACCTCTATCTGGAGTCACAAGTGAAGTATGGGATAGGCTGCACTGCTCGACTTGAGCTGGGACCCGACTTCCTGAAGGAGGCGTTGAGCTGCCCAGCCCAGGTCTTGGCTCACCCTCAGCCCTCTCCTTTCCCTTGCAGGAAGTAGGAGATCTTCCCCTCAGTCTTTCTCGGCTTCTTGATCAGAGCTGTGGAGGGAGACCGGTGCCAGCTTGTGGATGGCGCCTGCGGAGCACTGCGCATGGAGGCCATGGTGCTTGGTGCAGAGTTGGATTGCTGTTCCGGTACCAGAGTGAGTGGTGACTCCATTAGGAGCACTTTAAGATGGATATCGTACTCCTCCTTCATCCTAGGTTTGAAGGACTTGCAGATACTACACTTGTCGCTTATGTGCTACTCACCTAAGCACCTTAGGCAGCTGGTATGTCAATCACTGACAGGCTTAGGCCGTTTGCAGCGATTGCAGGGCTTAAAGCCTGGGGAATGCCCAGTTCCCCGGCTGAGTCCCATTTGGGACTACAAGAACTTCAAGAACTACTACTAAGGGTAACTAACTGTAACAACAACTACCTACTACTATACTACAAGTTCTACAGAGTTCATAGAACAGAGAATGAGACAACACTAGCCGAAGCAGCATATGTTCCAGCACTGTCACTGGTGGCAAGAAGGAACTGAGGGTGGGAGAAGCCGGCGGCACCACTTATACCACGGCACATATGTACCGCTCCAGGGGGCAGCAGAGCCAGTCCCCTATGGATACTGTTGAGGGAAAAACTTCCAGCACCAGTGCATGTGGCGAGCACACACACCTAATATGAAATGGACATGAGCAAGCACTCAAAGAAAATAGTATGTGATCATGTAAATTAAAGAATACCATAAAAACTGGAAAAAGGAGGAAGAACTAGGGATACGTAAGAACTTTAACTCTGGCTGAGTTTCCTGACTTGAGTGTTTCCCTTAGAAACTGCTAATACTAAGGTTGCAAGTACTGAAATTATAAATTTATAGTGTTCCATAAATCCACTCTTTCTTTGGAGTGAAAAAAGGTATGGTTATATTGCTGTAGTTTCTTTTAAAACTCTGTAGCGGAGTTACTATTTACTGAGTACATCCTTGTGGCCAAATATTTTGTAGGTACCCCACCTCAGTTAACCCCACTCTTGCAGGTCTCTTAAGAACTCCATGCAGCATTTCATGTGGCTAACTGGATCCCCGCACAGGGCTGGTTTAATAACACAAGTGGTTCAAGCAATCCTCATGGTCCACATGGAACTCTTCCTCTGTCCCAGTCTGACATCCTTCTGGCAGCCCCACCCTGGCAACTTTCAAAACCCCTGCATATTAGGATCTCCCTTGCAGAAGCCTCTCTTACTTCCTGCAGGTGCCTAATCTTCCCTTTTCACTGCAGCCATCTTCTGCCCTTTCTAGGAAATTACCTTATCCAACATAGGCATGCTTCTTCAGTAATCAGGGTTGGCCAGCCTCACACACTCCAGCAACAAGCCACCCTGTTACAAATACAGATGATTTATCTGCAACACTGCGACTTACTCATTTCCATGAATAGCTGTCTCTTCTCTGTCATTGTCCTTCTCCTCTTCCCACTCTCCTCAATCATTCTACAGACAAAAAAGTTAAAACAGTGTTAATGTTACCAATTCTCCTAGTACAAAACCAACATACTGCAAAGTTTATTTTCTTCATCAAGTGAAAGATTTTGATTTTGATCTATTCTTGTCAAATCTAGTCAAACAGGTGAATATAAAGTAGCAGGCAAAATCAGCAAAAAAGAAAATACTACTGTCAAGCAATTACAAAAATTAATCGTGATTAATCACACTATTAAACAATAGAATATCATTTATTTAAATATTTTGGATGTTTTCCACATTTTCAAATGTATTGATTTCAATTACAACACAATATACAAAGTGTACAGTGCTCACTTTATACACCTCTACCCCGATATAACACTGTCCTCGGGAGCCAAAAAAACTTACCGCATTATAGGTGAAACTGCATTATACTGAACTTGCTTTGATCCGTTGGAGCGTGCAGTCCCGGCCCCACTCCCAAGCGCTGCTTTACTGCATTATATCCAAATTAGTGTTATATTGGGTCACATTATATCAGGGTTGAGGTGTATTTATTTTTTATTACAAGTATTTGCACTGTAAAAATGATAAACAAAAGAAATCGTATTTTTAACTTACCTAATACAAGTACTGTAGTGCAATCTCTTTATCATGAAAGTGCAACTTACAAATGTAGGGGTGTTTGTGTTATATAATTGCACTCAAAACCAAAACACTGTAAAACTTCAGAGCCTACAAGTCTACTCGGTTCTACTTCTTGTTCAGCCAATCGTTCAGACAGACAAGTTTGTTTACATTTGCAGGAGATAATGCTGCCAGCTTCCTGTTTAGAATGTCACCTGAAAGTGAGGACAGGCGTTCTCACGGCACTGTTGAAGCTGGCGTTGCAAGATATTTATGTGCCAAATGCACTAAAAATTCATATGTTTCTTCATACTTCAACCACGATTCCAGGGGACACAAGTGCATGCTCATGACGGGTTCTGCTTGATAACAATCCAAAGCAGTGCGGACTGATGCATGTTTATTTTCATTATCTGAGTCAGATGCCACGAGCAGAAGGTTGATTTTTTTTCGGTGGTTCGGGTTCTGTAGTTTCCATATTGGAGTATTGCTCTTTTAAGACTTTTGAAAGCATGCTCCACACCTCATCTCTCTCAGATTTTGGAACGGACTTCAGATTCTTAAACCTTGGGTCAAGTGTTGGAGCTATCTTTAGAAATCTCACATTGGTACCAATCTTTGCGATTTTTCAAATCTGCAGTGAAAGTGTTCTTAAAATGAACAACCTGTGCTGGGTCATCATCCGAGACTGCTATAACATGAAATATATGGCAGAATGCAGGTAAAATAGAGCAAGGGACATACAATTCTCCCTCAAGGAGTTCAGTCACAAATGTAATTAACGCATTATTTTTTTTTAACGATCGTCATCAGCATGGAAGTATGTCCTGTGGAATGGTGGCCAAAGCATGAAGGGGCATACAAATGTTTAGCATATCTGGTATGTATATACCTTGCCTGTTCTTACTTTCTGGTGACACTGTAAATAGGAAAAGGGCAGCATTCTCCTGTAAATGTAAACAAACTTGTTTGTCTTAGCAATTGTCTGAACAAGAAGTAGGACTGAGTGGACTTGTAGGTGCTGAAGTTTTACATTGTTTTGTTTTTGAGTGCAGTTATAAAACAAAAACACCCCTACATTTGTAAGTTGCACTTTCACAATAAAGACTGTACTACGGTTCTTGTATGAGGTGAATTGAAAAATACCATTTATCATTTTTACAGTGCAAATATTTATAATGAAAAATAATATATACTTTAATTTCAGTTACAACACAGAATAGTATATGAAAATGTAGAAAAACATTCAAAATATTTAATAAATTTTAGTTGATATTCTATTGTTTAAAAGTGCAATTAAAACTGCGATTAATCGTGATTAATTTTTTTGAGCTAACCGTGATTAATCGACAGCCCTAGAAAATACATATTTTTAATCTAGTATTCTTTGGAACAGAGAGTTATCTTATGTTTTTGAAGTGCCTTTCAAGCTTTTGAGTGCCATATTAAAATTATTAGCCTATTCAGAATGGCAAAAGTGATCTAAATTGGAAAACTAAAGATACATTATATCAAGTAATATTATTGAAAGTATCTATATTGAGATTTTGCATCTGCTAATTCAGATTTCCCAAAATTCCAAAGCAAGCAAGAAAGCACCAATTTACATCCATATTCAAATAAAAAAACACACTTTTCCAACTTGGTGAAATCAAGATTGGATGTTTTCTAAACGATATGCTTTCAGAATTATTTTTGGGACGTTCTATGGCCTGTTCTATACAGTTGGTCTGACTAGATGATCACAATGGTCCCGTCTGAATTTAAAAATCTGTGAATTCCATTTAACATCTCTTACTAACCATGATAACATTATTATATTCTCCTTAGTGACTGATACCAGATTTGAATTAACCCTAAAGAAGAGCAAGTGTAAGTGACTCAGCTTGATGTTGATATAAAACCAAAGATTTCATACAGGTAAATGTTAACACAATATTCATCAACTACTTAAATATAAATGTATTGAAGACGCTTCAGGGCTTTAGTGTTATTAAGTGAAAATAGCAGATTAAATTACTCCATGATATTAGAATCATTTTGATTGAAAGGAACTTCTTAAGTTAGAGATCTAGTTCACTGTGATGCAACATGGCAGGACTGATTTCATTACATCTATAATGCATAATAAAAAATGAATACATATATAGTCTTGGCACTAAACTCATTCAGTGATAGACTTTCTACAGCTTCCCTTGGCAGCTTCTTCCACTACCTGTTAATATTTATTTTCTGGAAAGGATCTTGCATTATATGACACTGCATCTTGAAGGATCCCTAACCAATTTAATTACCCATTGACAATACAAACCATACACACACAAAGTACATTGCCCATATTTCTTTAATTTCTACATTTATATACATATTTAAGAAATCTTTTAACTCAGAACCATCAAGCTGTGCATGTAAATTGTCCAGTTTTCTGACGACAAGTTCAATAGTCTTTCAGAAACAGCAGCAGCATACTGCATAATTATTGTTGCTCTTCTCTGGACTTTCTCTACATTTTTCTTAAAAGCGAATTGGACACAACACTCCAACAGAGACCTCATCTGTGCCGGGGAGAGCAGGAAAATTACCTCTCCTGTCTTATATACAACACTTCTGTTAATACATGCCAGATTATCATCATTTTTGTGCAACTGCATCACATTATTGACCCTCACTCAATTAGTGATCCACTATAATCTCCAGATCTTTTTCAAGAGTATTGCCTAGCCAGTTATTCCCCATTTTGTGGCTGTGTATTTGAATTTTCCACTTTGAGTGTAGTACTTTGTACTTGGCTTTACTGAATTTCATCAGATTGAAGCAAACAGAGGTGCTAGCAAACAGGAGCAGCTAATGGGAATTTTGCAAGGGAACTTTGCAAGAGAGGGGAGATACACTTAACATTCTTTACATTTAAAGCCAAAAACACCCTCTGACAAAAACAAAACATCAACAAAGGAATGAGCTGCAGCAGTAAAAAGAAATGCAGGCAGAAATCCAGCAAGAGAGTGGGGGCTATCCAGTTGTATTTCAGGCTCCTGTTGAGCCTCTTGCACCAGTTGAGCTGCTGTTGCAGGTGTAGGCTCTGTGGCGCCCTTTGGTGCTGGCTCCCCTAACTCTGGTGGGGTTGCAAACACTGCTCCGCCAGTTCTGATCCTTGGGTTGGTTCTAGCTGGGTCCCAGGAACTGGATCTACAACCGCTGCCATAGACTCTGGTCTGGTTCTCCCACCTCTGGCTCAGTCCCTGGGCCTGTGGTATCAGGGAACCGAGACTGGGTCCTTGTAGGAGGCTCAGAAATGGAGTTATGTGTGGGGGCCTGTTTAGCCTGGCTGCGGGTGACCATCCCCTCCCTTTTTGTTAGCCTCACATGGTTGGCTAAGTCTTCTCCCAGCAGCATGGGAATGGGATAACTGTCATAGACTGCACAAGTCCAAATTACTGACCAGCCCTTGTATTGGACAGGCAACTTGGCTATAGGCAAGTTAAAGGAGTTGGCCTTAAAGGGTTGCACTGTCACTTAGGCCTCTAGATTGATGAATTTGGGGTCCATCAGGGATTGGTGGATAGCTGATACCTGTGCTCCAGTGTCTCTCCACCCTGTAATCTTCCTCCTAGCCACATACAGTTTCCCTTCGCTCTGTGGGTATTTGTGAGACATCTGGGCCTGAAGGCTCTCAGTGGGATCCCGGGGTGATGAGTCAGTTGGTGCTCTTGGGGCAGTTGGCCTTCACATGCCTGAGCTCATTACATTTAAAGCATTGCCAGCTGACTGTGGGCTGGGGTGAGGTGGGTGGATGGAGAGTAGGGTGGTGGGATGAGCAGGCATCTGGGGTCTCCCTGGCTGGGTGGAGGGCTCCTCCTTGTGAGATGGGGCCTTGGACTGATTCTGATGGTGGGGTGTCATCTCAGGTTGCCCCTTCTGGTATACCCATCAACTGCTACTCGCTTTCTTCTTCTCTGCCACCTCCACCCATTTGGCTCCAATCTCCCTCATCTCAATTACCGTTTTGGGCTTCCCATCTAGGATGTGCCTTTCTATTTCCTCAGGAACACCCTCTGAGAACTGCTCCATTTGTATTAGGAGAGACAGATCTTCCAGAGATTTAACACTTGCTCCTGATATCCAGGCATCCCAATTTTTTTTACAGTGTGGTAGGCGTCAGGAAAATGCCACATCTGGTTTCCACTTTAGGGTTCTGAACTGCCGACGGGCATGCTCGGGTGTTAGCCCCATCCTAATTCTGGTCTTTTGTTTAAAAAGTTTGTACTCATTCATGTGTTCTTTAGACATTTCAGCTGCCACCTCTGCTAAGGGTCCACTGAGTTGTGGCCTCAGCTCCACCATATACTGGTCTGAAGGAATGTTGTACCCAGGGCAGGCCTTTTCAAAATTTTCTAAGGCCTCTGTATCACCACCTATCTTGTATGTGGGGAATTTCTTGGAATGGGGAGCAGTACGTAGAGGACGACAGTTAGGGCTACCTGGCTGACCCAGCTTAGCCCTTTGCAGCTCTAGGCGCTTCAGCTCTGTCTCCTCCTCCAAGTGCTTCGCCTCCACTTCCAAGCACTTCATCTGTAGGAAGAAATTCCTGTCTTCTACAGTTACAACTCCATCTGGATTAAGGGCTTCCCTCCATCTTGGCACCTGGATCTTGGGTTGGGGTGGGCTGACCATTCCCTTCAGGGAAATCTCTGGTCCCCCATCCCCTCCCTGCATTTCTGTCATACAGCTGGATGTCTGGGCTTGATTTGGGTCTGCCTTCTCCATGGTGTGCCACTTTGGGAAGCCTGGTTGCTCTAGGGTTTCAGTGCCCGACCACAACCTCATACACAGGGCTGCCCTACTCTAGCCTAGCTATTTCATTGCCACAAAGCTAGGCAAAAAAAATAAACTGCTTGTTGGACTCCCTGGCTTTGAAAGCTGAACTCTTTGTGTGCCTGTTCTCCTTTAGGCAGCAAATAAATGAAAGAAGAAAAAAAAAACTCCTTGGCTTTGCAGGCTGCCAAAAGGAAAAATGTGTCCTTTTAAAATCCTGAGGTCTGTGCCTCTGGGTCAAAATGATCCCACCACTCTGCCACCATGTCAAGGCTGATTCCCCACTCTGGCATTTCGAGTGCAGAAGGTGGGTGGCCCGCAAGGATTCTAAAAAATAATACTGACTACTTCAGGCTGGTATTAAACTCCCAAGGTTACAGCTTCTCTCTGACCTTGGATTGGTAGAAGCTGCCACCACCCAAGTGCGTAACCCCTTTGAGAGCCCAGGAAGGCGCAGTTGGGAATTCCTTCCTGCGGGTACCCTCAAGCCCTTTCACCACCCCTCCAGGGAAGAGTTAAGAAAAACAAAGAAAATTAGCTGTTGCCACCAGCTAATTAAACAACGTGCACAAACCTCTTAAGACACAAAAATTCAATTCTGTTCTTAAAAAGGGTAAATTTTATTAAAAAAAGAAAATACATCCTGGAATTTAGACGTTTGCTAGATTAAAAAAAAACAAACAACTACAAGGATTAAGCATCAAGAATAGCTTTCTTGAGATCCAGCTTAGAGGTTGCAAGCAAAACAAAAGCACTTGGGTTAGCACAGAGGAGTTCACAAGCCATAAAGAAATAAAAAGAGATAAATCTAATTGCATCTTCCCAGACATTTCCTGATCCACTTCCATACCTGGGATTCAAATGAGTAGTTTCTAGGTATAATACTGAGGATTTTTCATACCTGGCCCCAAGTTGCTTATAGCATAACTGCACTGTCTCTTTTCTGCAGGAGAACAACCTCAGAGAGACAAAAGGGAAGTTGTTTTTCCATTTTAAAAAATTCTAGCCTTCCAATTGGCTCTTTTGGCCAGGTGTTCACTCACTTCCCCACTGCTATTCATAGCAGAGAGACTTTTTAAACCCTTTACAAGTAGAGCAATTAGAGAACAGCTACTCAGAGGGATTTTATAGCTGCTGGCTGGCTGGGTGTTCATAAAAGGGAGCTTCCCCCCTTCATTTATCACACCATATTAAAAAAAAGAGTCTTACAAGTCATTTTGTTTAGAGGCTTTAGTTCACCCAGGCAGCATGGAGGAGGAAGCAGCTCATTTGGAATGCAGAGGAGACAAGAGCTGGGCCTGGGAAAGGGTGGAATGAGTAGACTGGGACAACGATCCTGGAGGGAAACGAGATTAGGATGTGGCAGTGGGAGGAGCATACTGAGAGAAATTGGATGAGGAGCCCAGGGCAGGAACGAGGACTGGAAGCCAAGATAGAGAAGATCGGAACTGGGATGAGGAATGGGCATGGGGTGGAGGCAGGGTGGATAAAAATCAATGACTTTTTTTAATTTAAATCAGATTTTTTGATAAAATGCTTTTTGAAGAAAAACTCTAAAGATAAAGATATATTATAGTTCAAAGATATTTCAACATGGAATAGGGGTTATACATTCTAATTCTCTAGGATGAGACAATATATTAATGTAATGTTTCAGAACAGTTTTGTAAATGAGTTCCAATAGTTCATGGATTAGGGACCCAATCTTATGTGGTTCCAGGGGTTTCTGTATAGATTATTTAGGTTAATCTTTCTATCTACTCACTGGGATTCAGTCCGCAGTCTAGAAGACACCATCAGAGATGCTTAGTTTTGCAGTTCTCAAACTGTGGATTTGTGTCGCCAGAGATAACATGCTTGTTAACAGCAAAAATGTTTTTAAATAAATATATAGGTGAGAAACAACAGACCTCAACCCTATTGTCCCTCTGCAAATCTGTGTAAACCGAGTCAATCCCTTACCTCTATCTAAAAGTGCAAAGTTTCAATAAGTTGAATGAATAGAATATTGTTGGGGGCGGATAGATCTGGACAAGAAGAAGAAGTCTGGAGATAAATGCGAGAAGGGACAGATAGGCAGTAGAAACAAATGTGAAACTGCAGCACATTCCAGAAGTCTTGAGGTCTTTCGGAGTGTAGCCTTCATTGATTTGAGATCTACTATACAATTCTCTCACTAGAAGGGAAAACCTATAATGGCAGCAGGCCGTAAGAGAGACCCCGTTTGGGAATAAGAACCATTCAAGAAATGTGTGTGCTGATGATGTTTTAAAGAGTCACACCAGTGAACTGCTGGAAGCCACTTAAGCACTCAGGGCTGGGCTATACTACAATTTTAGGTCGAATTTAGCAGCGTTACCTCGATTTAACCCTGGACCGTCCACAAGCCAAAGCCCTTTTTTCCAACTTAATGGGCTCTTTAAATCGATTTCTTTACTCTACCTCCGATGAGGGGATTAGCACTGAAATTGGCCCTGCCAGGTCGAATTTGGGGTAGCGTGGATGTAATTTGATGGTATTGGCCTCCGGGAGCTATCCCAGAGTGCTCCATTGTGACTGCTCTGGAGAGTGCTCTCAACTCAGATGCACTGGCCAGGTAAAAGCAGCAAAGATTCCTGTGGCACCTTATAGACTAACAGATGTATTGGAGCATGACCTTTTGTGGGTGAATACATGCATGCATCCAACGAAGTGGGTATTCACCCACGAAAGCTCATGCTCCAATACATCTGTTAGTCTATAAGGTGCCACAGGACTCTCTGCTGCTTTTACAGATCCAGACTAACATGGCTACCCCTCTGATACTTGACTGGTCAGGTAGACAGGAAAAGCCCATGAACTTTTGAATTTCATTTCCTGTTTGGCCAGGGTGGTGAGCTGATCAGCAGAGGTGACCATGCAGAGCTCTTCAGCATGATGTGCACATTACCGGGGCACGTTGCCCCATCCGTACTTCATGAGAAGTCTATGTCCATGTCGATGTCCTCATCACTGCACTGCCGTCACCTCCTCGCCTAGTTTTGCTTTTGCTGCTTCCTGTTCTGCATATACTACAGGATAATGCAGGTGGTGTTTACAGTGCTCATAATTGCCACAGTGATCTGAGCAGGCTCCATGATCCCAGTGCTATGGCGTTGTGCTGAAAAAAGGCGCGAAACAATTGTCTGCTGTTGGTCTGACAGAGGGAGGGACAACTGACGACATGGGTTACAGGGAATTAAATTCAACAAACGGGTGGCTTTGCATCTAGGAGAAACACAAACAACTGTCACATAGAATGGCCCCCTCAAGGATTGAACTGAAAACCCAGGGTTTAGCAGGCCGTTGATTTCACAAAACAAAATCAGGTCAATTTCTTGTTTTGATCCCCTCTATCTATCTTTTACATCTTAGGCTGGCTGCAGACGGTGCAGTACGACTGCTAGCCATCATCATCTCCTGGGTGCTCGGCAGAAGATGCTGCATTACGATTGCTAGTCATGATCATCTCCTGGCTGCTCATGGTGCAGTATGACTGCTAGCCATCGTCATCTCCTGGGTGCTCGGCCGAAGATGGGAATGACCTGTCTGAGTCACTCCCATGACTGCCCAGGCGCCCCTGACCGACCTCACTGAGGTCGGCTAAAAGAGCACGCAGGAGTACGACGATGGCTACCAATCATAATGCACCAGCTGTTGCCAAAAGGCAATGAGGTGCTGCTGTGTAGCAATGCAGTCCCATGTCTGCCAGCACCCAGGAGCCGTACAGTGATGGTGAGCTGAGCGGGATCCAAGATTGCCGTGTTATGGCGTCTGCTCAGGTAAAAAAGGCATGAAATGATTGTCTGCCGTTGCTTTCACGGAGGGAGACAGAAAAAGAGAGGAGGGCCTGACGACATGTACCCAGAACCACCCGCAACACTATTTTTGCCCCGTCAGGCATTGAGATCTCAACACAGAATTCCAATGGGCAGCGGAGACTGCGGGAACTGTGGGATAGCTATCCACAGCTACTCAGAGTGAAGCGCTCCGGAAGTCGACACTCGCCTCGGTACTGTGGATGCAGTGCGTCGACTTAATGCACTTAGAGCATTTTGTGTGGGGATACACACAATCGACTGTATAAAAACAATTTCTAAAGAACGACTTCTATAAATTCGACCTAATTTCGTAGTGTAGACATACCCTTAGATTCAGAGACTGTTGAAGTGATAATCTCACTTTTAACAGCTGTAGCTTCTTCTGCCCGTGTAGAAAGAATATTTTCTTCCTTTGGACTAACTAATTCCAAATTGAGAAACTGTTCGGGACCTGAAAAAGCAGGAAAGCTTGTTTTTCTTTTCCAGATTATGAACAACAGGAAAATGAAGGTGAAGATGACTGCGTTAGCTGCAGAAGCCAGTATTTTAAGTTGTTCCATGTTGACCTGGCTAACATAGTAGATTTAATTTTTTTAAAAATATTTAACTATTTTATTTAAAAAATTTTTAACAAAAACAAACCTGATTTTAAAAAACTTGAATGTTTAAAGTCAACAATTCATATACTTGTTTGGTTAAAATATTATATGTTTACTGTTGAAGAAAACAATCCAGAATACATAATGTTGTTTTAGTTAAATAAAAATTTAAATGTCTGTCTGGTGAGGTTTTCCTCCTAATACAGCATGACAAGAAAATCCTCCAAATATTAACGATTAACCTGTTGAACTGGAGATAGTTCCCCTCCCAATGATTTCATAAATATCTGCTTCAGTTACCTTTGGTAAATGAAATAATCAAACAATCATTCATTTTCTGATATAGTTGTAAAACTAATCTGAAAAGTTTTCAAAATAATTAACTTGAAAAATGTATCGTGTGTACCTTCTAAAAATGAAACCTACATCTCTGAGTTGTGAAGAATATGTATTAAGGTTATAACAACCAACAAGAATGCACTTTTATGTAGAAATTCATGATTAAATCAAGTCTTCCTGACTAGTGATTTTAATCATGACTTAAATCTATTTGATTTAAATCACATGCACCCTGGGTGGAGGAGAGAACACAAAACTACA
The DNA here is from genome assembly GCF_025201925.1 of Gopherus flavomarginatus. Lineage (NCBI taxonomy): Eukaryota > Metazoa > Chordata > Testudines > Testudinidae > Gopherus > Gopherus flavomarginatus. The sequence continues at coordinate 215,708,848 of NC_066620.1, read as the reverse complement.
CTGGGACAGGCTGGAAGGGAGGAGATGGGGACACAGAGGCAGAAGCATCTATGACTACTAGAATTCATTCCTCTCAGTATACGGAATTGAATTCAAGATTCTGAGCATCAGCATGCATTTGCAGACAGCAAATATCTATAAAATGTATTAGCAAGGTATATGATATTCTCGTCTCGTGGCTAGTCCAGATGACAATCTACTATTGGTATCAGTTACTCCATAAGGTTAATTGGTAAAAGTCTGTGCTGCAGATCTAAAAGGTTCAAAACCTGCTGATGACCCATGTGGAAGTCAATACGGTTCCACCCTTGGAATGTTTTCTTCAGTAGATTATAGAATCGCAGGACTGGAAGAGACCTTGAGAGGTCTTCTAGTCCAGTCCCCTGAACTCATGGCAGAACTAAGTATTATCTAGACCATCCCTGACAAGTATTTGTTTAAAATATTCTTAAAAAATCACCAATGACTGAGATTCCACAACTTCTCTAGACAATTTATTCCTTGCTTAACTACCCTAACAGTCAGGAAGTTTTTCCTAATGTCCACCCTAAACCAGCCTTGCTGCAATTTAAGCCCATTGCGTCTCATCCTGTGCTCAGAGGTTAACGAGAACACATTTTCATCCTCCTCCTTGTAACAACCTTTTATGTACGTGAAAACTGTTATGTCCTCCCTGTATGGACATTTCATCCTCAGGTGCATGAATCTACAATTTGGAGTGGAGGAATTTGACTAAGACTCATAGACTTTAAGGTCAGAAGGGACCATTATGATCATCTAGTCTAACCTCCTGCACAATGCAGGTCACAGAATCTCATCAACCCACTCCTGTAACAAACTCCTAACCTATGCCTGAGTTACTGAAGTTCTCAAATCGTGGTTTAAAGACCTCAAGGTGCAGAGAATCCTCCAGCAAGTGACCCGTGCCCCATGCTGCAGAGGAAGGCGAAAAACCTCCAGGGCCTCTGCCAATCTGCCCTGGAGGAAAATTCCTTCCCAACCCCAAATATGGCAATGTTAAACCCTGAGCATGTTGGCAAGGCTCACCAGCCAGCACCCAGGAAAGAATTCTCTGTAGTAACTCAGATCCCACCCAATCTAACATCCCATCACAGACTATTGGGCATAGTTACCCACTAATAATCCAAGATCAATTAATTGCCAAAGTTAGACTACCCCATCATACCATCCCCTCCATAAACTTATCAAGCTTAGTCTTGAAGCCAGATACGTCTTTTGCCCCCATTGGAAGGCTGTTCCAGAACTTCACTCCTCTAATGGTTAGAAACCTTCGTCTAATTTCAAGTCTAAACTTCCTAGTGTCCAGTTTATATCCATTTGTTCTTGTGTCCACGTTGGTACTAAGCTTGAATAATTCCTCTCCCTCCCTGATATTAATCCCTCTGATATATTTGTAAAGAGAAATCATATCTTCTCTCAGCCTTCTTTTGTTAGACTAAACAAGCCAAGCTCTTGGAGTCTCCTTTCGTAAGACAGGTTTTCCATTCCTCAGATCATCCTAGTAGCCCTTCTCTGGACCTGTTCCAGTTTGAATGCATCCTTCTTAAACATGGGAGACCAGAACTGCACACAGTATTCCAGGTGAGGTCTCACCAGTGCCTTGTATAATGGTACTAACACTTCCTTATCTTTACTGGAAATACCTCGCCTGATGCATCCCAAGACCACATTAGCTCTTTTAATGGCCATATCACATTGGCGGCTCAGTCATCCTGTGATCAACCAATACTCCGAGGTCCTTCTCCTCCTCTGTTACTTCCAACTGATGCGTCCTCAGCTTATAACCAAAATTCTTGTTATTAATCTCTAAATGCATGACCTTGCACTTTTCACTATTAAATTTCATCCTATTACTATTACTCCAGTTTACAAGGTCATCCAGATCTTCCTGTATGACATCCTGGTCCTTCTCTGTGTTAGCCAATACCTCCCAGCTTTGTGTCATCTGCAAACTTTATTAACACATTCCCACTTTTCGTGCCAAGGTCAGTAATAAAAAGATGAAATACGATTGGTCCCAAAACCAATCCCTGAGGAACTCCACTAGTAACCTTCTTCCAGTCTGACAGTTCACCTTTCAGTATGACCCGTTGTAGTCTCTCCTTTAACCAGTTCCTTATTCATCTTTCAATTTTCATATTGATCCCCATCTTTTCCAATTTAATAATTCCCCATGTGGAACCGTATCAAATGTCTTACTAAAATCGAGGTAAATTAGGTCCACTGCGTTTCCTTTGTCTAAAAAATCTGTTACCTTCCCAAAGAAGGAGATCAGGATGGTTTGGCATGATCTACCTTTTATAAAACCATGTTGTATTTTGTCCCAATTACCATTGACTTCAATGTCTTTAACTACTTTTTCCTTCAAAATTTTTTCCAAGACTTTGCATACTACAGATGTCAAACTAACAGGCCTATAGTTACTCGGATCACTTTCTTTCCCTTTCTTAAAAATAGGAACCATGTGAGTAATTCTCCAGTCGCACAGTAAAACCTCTGAGTTTACTGATTCATTAAAAATTCTTGCTAACGGCCTTGCAATTTCATGTGCCAGTTCCTTTAATATTCTTGGATGAAGATTATCTGGGCCCTCCGATTTTGTCCCATTAAGCTGTTCGAGTTTGGCTTCTACCTCGGATGTGGTAATATCTACCTCCATATCCTCATTCCCATTTGTTATCCTACCACTATCTCTAAACTCCTCATTAAAGACTGAGGCAAAGTATTTGTTTAGATACTGGGCCATGCTTAGATTATCCTTAACCTCCACTCCATCCTCAGTGTTTAGTGGTCCCACTTCCTCTTTCTTTGTTTTCTTCTTATTTATATGGCTATAGAACCTTTTACTGTGGTTTTAATCCCTTTTGCAAGGTCCAACTCTACATGGCTTTTGGCCTTTCTCACTTCATCCCTACATGTTCTGACCTCAATAAGGTAGCTTTCATTGCTAATCTCTCCCATCTTCCACTCCTTGTAGGCTTTCTGCTTTTTCTTAATCACTTCTCTGAGGTGCTTGCTCATCCAGTTTGGTCTACAACTCCTGCTTATGAACTTTTTCCCCTTTCATGGGATGCAGGCTTCTGATAGTTTCTGCAACTTTCACTTGAAGTAATTCCAGGCCTCCTCCGCCTTTAAATCCACAAGTTCTTCAGTCCAATCCACTTCCCTAACTAATTTCCTTAATTCTTTAAAAGTTAGCCCTTTTGAAATAAAAAACCCTACTCCCAGTTCTATTTTTATTTATCCTTCCATCTAGTTTGAACTGAATTAGCTCATGATCACTCAAACCAAGGTTGTCCCCTACAACCATTTCTTCTATGAGGTCCTCACTACTCATCAAAACCAAATCTAAAATGGCATCCCCTCTTGTTGGTTCTTCAACTACCTAGTGAAAGAATCCGTCAGCTATCACATCCAGAAAAATCTGAGCCCTATTATTATTACTAGCACTTGCCCTCCAGTCTATATCTGGGAAGTTAAAGTCTCCCATGATCACACAATTCCCATTAATGTTTACTTCATTAACAACATTAAAGAGGTCTCTATCCATATCCAAATCAGATCCCAGCGGTCTGTAGCACACCCCAAGCACTATCTCAGGGGAGGCTCTAGTAGCTTTCTTTCCCAATGTGATTTTTGCCCAGACAGACTCTGTCTTATCCATTCCGTCACTTCTTATTTCTTTACAGTCTACCTCATCACTGATATACAATGCTACTCCACCACCTTTGCCTTTATTTTGTCTTTCCTAAACACCACATACCCTTCAATGTCTGTACTCCGGTCATGCATGACTACTATTCCACCATGTTTCTGTTATCCCTATAATATCTGGTTCCACTTCTTGCACCAATAGCTCTAGTTCCTCCATTTTCTTACCTAGGCTCCTTGCATTAGTGTACAAACATCTTAATTTTTGCCGTTTGGCTTCACTGTCATTCTCTACCCGATTAGGCACAGACAGTCTACCACCAGTATCACTTATTAGACTGGTATCTATACTACCCTTCCTCCTTAGGTCCATTCTCCTGCCCACAGCTGTATCCTTTCTTACTTTGTTTTTTTCCCTCTCAATGTTCAATTCCGGCGTGGAGATTACCTGAACATCTCCCCCAAATTCCTAGTTTAAAGCTCTCTTAATCAGTTGCGACAGCCTCCATCCTAGAAGTCTATTTCCATCCTTACTCAGGTGAAGTCCATCCTGAGAGAACAGTCCTCTGTCCATGAATGCTTCCCAGTGGCCATACATTCCAAAGCCCTCCTTATAGCACCACTGTCTGAGCCATCTGTTGATCACCATAATCTTGTCACACCTTTGTTGCCCTTCTCTAGGAACAGGCAGAATCCCACTGAAGATCACCTGAGTCTCAATTTCATTAAGCATCTTCCCAAGCCTGGCATAGTCTCCCTTGATACGTTCCAGAGAGAATCTAGCCATATCATTTGTTGCCACATGAAGGACAATCAGCGGATTCTTTCCCGCTCCCATTAGGATCCTTTTCAGCCTCAGGTCCACATCCTGTATCTTAGCACCCGGTCGACAGCACACACTTCTGTTCTCCGGATCAGCTCTAGTTACAGGCCTGTCTATTCTTCTCAGTAGAGAGTCCCCAATCTTGTAGACCTCCCTTTTCCTGGTGATGGTGCGATTCTCCAGTCTATCCTCTGTTCCGTCTGGCTGTAAGTCCTCTGATTTCTATTGTCCCTTGCAGTCCTTCGCAACCCATCCCCTATCCTCCTGGGGCTCATATTTGGTGGTGGTGTCTCCTTTGACTCTTCCCCTCTTCCTACAGGACTAGCTGCTTTTCTCTTCTTCCTTGCCCTCTCACCTTCAGCAACCACTTGCTGTGCCCCTTCTTCATTTTCCAACTCTGCAAACCTGTTCCTGAGCTCTATTTCTCCTTCACTGGCCAGTCTTTTTCCTCTGCCTGGTTCTCTTTGTCACATGCTTACACCATCCACTCTCCTGACCCAGCAGTCTCCCCTCAAAATTCTTTGGTCCTGGTTCCATCTGCAAGTCTGAGCTTTTCCCTTCAGCCTCCTCATGTCTCTGCTCCATCATCTGCTCGAACCCCCTTCTGAACTCAACCAGAGTTTCCACCTGCATCTCTAATCCTCAGATCTTTTCTTCCATCAGCTCTATCAGGCAGCACTTCATGCAGACGAAACTCTTCTCAGGTACCCCCTCCAGGATCATGTACATGCCGCAGCTTCCACAATTATCCTCATTGTGTCTTCCACTGCTGCCCTTGTATTGGTCACAGCCTTCCCACCTAAAACCTATTAGTCCAGGAAACACAAAGCAAAGCAAACCACCAATGGGCACCAGAACACTGGCAGAACACCACCCGCTCCCTTCACCGGCCTGTCTATTCCTCTGCCTAGCTCTCTTAGTCTCCCTCGCAAACTCCTCCAACAGAACTCCCACCGAAACTCCCGTTTACAGCTGTTTGCTGGCTCCTGTGCCGCTGCAGCTGTCTATGCCGCTGCCTAACTGGCTGGCTACCTTTATAGGACCCCTAAGCAGAGAAGCCCTGACCCCTAATCAGGGCTCAGCTTCTCTCCCAGCACACTGCCCCTACCAGCCTCCACACATATAACTACAATACACAAAATACAAAAACCTTCTCCTCCAACAGAACTCGCACTGAAACTCCCGTTTACAGCTCTGTTTGCTGGCTCCTGTGCCACTGCAGCTGTCTATGCCGTTCACCCCAAAGCCAGTTTGTACCTGGACTGCCAGCAGTCCAGTCCAGCTCAGCTCACCCCATCACTCAGATGTGATGCAGGCACCTGTGTATCAGTTGAAATTACTAATACCTCAGGATCCACAGAGGTTGTCTCATACGGATGCTTTCCATAAGTACTATGAAAACTGCTGTAGGCATTTGATCTACCCTCTTTGTTCACACCTACTGACTTTGGTACCTGAAAGAAAAGACAAAAATAGAACAGACACAGAAGTCAATTGTGCAGATGTCTCAGTGCAATGGGAGCTATGAAAACCAAAATCCTAATGCATTGGGCAACGCAAGTTTCACCAAGCACCAGAAAAGCCCTGACTCTCCAGGCAAGAACAAACAACACTTCAAGGTGTGAAGCCCCTAGTGTGTCTAAACGGGGAGTTGTTGGTACTGCTGAACAACAGCAAACCAACAACTCACTGGGGTGAAAGCTCCAGCCTAAGGACACCATACAACAAGAAAAGTTGAAGTGGTGTCAATTGAGACACTAGGCAGCCTTAACAGCAACACAGAGAAGTTTATTACTAGTTGGAGCCTGAAAAACTCTGACTTCAAGCAACAAGAGGGTTGTTGGTTCAAGATGCCTATTGTTTAAACCAACAGATTTAGAAAGTTTGGAGGGGTACCACCTTCACTATACGGAAGAGTACATATCTATGAAAAGAAATCCACACACCTGGATGTCTTTTGAAGAATGGCCTCTCACTTGTAGCACTAAAATGTATCTATTAATTTTACCTATGATTTGGATTTACAAATTACAAAATCCTGAAGCATTTTTTTAATTCAGCATTTTTCAGTCTTTCCCTTCAAAATGATAAGAACACATGTACAGTGAATCTTAAAAAATGGCATTACATATTTTACCCGTGAGAATTCTGCACCACTGCACATGCACAGAATTCATGTCCCCTGAAGATATTTTTTTCCCCTGTAGAAAATACCTTCTGCTCAGGAGGTGCTACAATTATGCCTTTCACCCACTAGGGCTGCTGTGGCACCAGAAGATGGGGCAGCCAGCTCCGGGCTGGAGAAGCCAACCATGGAAGGGGAGGGGGAGAGGCTGCTTTCCTCATTGTGCCCTGCCCATGGGGTCAGGTGAGGAGGCCTGGGATGGGGCAGGGGGGACAGAACAGGGCATACAGGGGTGCTGGGGCGTGTCAGACTGCAGTTCAGAAGGGCTATTGGAGAGGATGGTGACTGAATTTTGGTGCAGGGACACATGGGGATGGGGCAGATATGCCTGACTGAATGAGAGAGGACAGAGATCAGCCAGGGTCTGCATGGGAGAGGCTCCCCAGCTCCCTAACAATCCTCTCAAAAAATAATAATAATAATAAATATTAATAATAATAATCTGTTCCATACCTCTCACCCGCACCAGCAACCCTCCAGGTTCATTCTCATGCTCCTTCCCAGCAATTTCCCTCTCCCTCAGCTCCTCTGTTACCTGTGACTCCCCCAAGTCTTTGCACTGCTTCTGAGGGGTGCAGGAAACACTTCTGTATTGTAGTTTAAAGGAATTATTACTCAAAGTTCTTTATTAATATCCCTACTAAGGAATCTTATTTATCAAAAATCACTTCCTGAATCTGTTCTGTTGTCTGTATTGTTACAGCCATACTTGCTGACAGATATTTTGAAATAAATTACCAAAATAATTTAAACTGGCGTAATTATAACTATGCAGAATTTTAATACATTGTGCACAGAATTTTTAATTTTTTGGCACAGAATTCCCCCAGGAGTAATATTTTACTGATCTATAGCTATGCATTCCCATATCAAAGCCCTGAAAGAATATTAAAGCCCCCAACTTGGTTTCAACTTCAGTCACTGCTCATTCTAGATTGTTTCTGTGCTACTTTGGTTCCTGGCTTTATAAAAGCACAAGAATAAAAGCAAGCAACTCACACCCAACCTCCTTAGGCCAATACTACAGGACCTATTTTAAAAGGTTTCGCTCTTCTTGGAGCTCATCAGCTGTAGGTAACGGCCTAAGTTTTAAGTACTTTTCCCCTTCAAATTGCAAGGAGGGAGCATGATGGTGCAATTATTTTTTCACCTCAGTGAGCATACTTAGTCCTTCGGCTACTAAGTATCAAACTATTCAAGCATTTAAGTATAAGTCACACCTTCCATACTTTTCTTCCACTCCTGCACCCGGGAGAAAAATCAAGAACACCACCGACTCAATTACTATATTTAATTTATGGAAAAAAAAATCTCCCTTATTAAAATCCCACATGTGCAATCATAGATGTTTGTCACCCTTCAAATTCCGCCTAATCTACTCACCTACAATGAGAAATTGAACAAGATCCACAAAAAGATTCACTCACTTCTCTTTTCTCCCCTTCCTTTCCTTATCTCCCTCAATATCAGGTTTAAACTAGTGTAAAAGATGGATTCTCTGTAACTTGAAGTCTTTCAACCATGATTTGAGGACTTCAACAGTTCAGCCAGAGGTTAGGGGTCTATTACAGAAGTGGGTGGGTAAAGTTCTGTGGCCTGCAATGTGCAGGTCAGACTAGAAGATCATGATGATCCCTTCTGACCTTGAAGTCTATGAATATCTTATTCACTATCTCCACCCCACAAACTAACACTATATTCCCTTACCCTCCCCACTTCTTACCGGCTTCTCTTTATCCCTTTCATCTTCAACCATTCTGATTCCCAGGTCATTTCCCTCAGCAACTATGGACACTAGTGTGCTTTAAATTCTTTGATGAGACGAGACTTTGTCCCTTTGGGGAAACAGTCAAGTTTAGAGGTTAGTTCAGACGGAAATTAAACACCACTTTAGACAGAAATTTGAGATGAAAACATAGGACCATCTTACTCTTATGAAACAAGTCAGTTGCCTTGCAGGCGCAGCTCAATGTTTTGTCTGTTTGAAGCAATTGGCAGAAAAAAGGTTGTTTTGCTAAATAAGTAATAAGGGGAACAGTCTTTCTAATAGCTCAAACTGTGTGCCTGTAAGTTTTCTGAACAACAAATCGAAGAGTAGAAGATAGTGTACACATATAAATCATGCAATACTGTTAAATATTTGTAGTTGAATCCAGCATGTGAACCTTTCCTATATCATTAATGTCTTTGGTGACTTAACATGGTTGGTCCACCGGAGCTCTGCTTAGTTGTTTCTACCAGACTGTTGCTCTTCCCATCCAAGTGTATTGTTAATAGGCATCTCTTGTGAACGATGCACCATTCCTGCAACACCATTGCCCTTGCATAGTTGAGAAAAACATGTACTTCCCTTGCTTAAGTAAAACTTTGTAGTGGTATTGTCTATTACCACCTGAACTATTTTGTGTTGGAGATGGGCTTTGAAAGCATTCCTGCCTCATCAGATTGCTCTTCGTTCCAGAAGTTACATGCAGCGTGAAAATGCAGAGGCCGCTCAAAGAACCATCAATTTCTGCCCCTCACCCACAACAAAAATATCTTCTCTGGTGCAGTCGATACAAAAATCTGTAGTATAATGAAAGGTTAAAATTTGGTGTCAATGTAAAATAAAATAAAAAAATCAAAATCAATAAGTACAAAGAATGCTACACTGCTTTTTTATACTGATGGGAAGGAGGGAGGGAGGAACTCTTACTGACAGTTATAGTCAAGGCCTGATTTGCTATGGGGCACATTAGACCAGAGAGACACAATGGAGACAACAGAATTGTATGTTGGGCACACCTGAATTACATGGCCTTCTCCATACCCAAAACACATTTCAGGTATAATTTGCTCTTCTCTACTGGAGGACTCCAGAGCAAGTAATTTTTTAAATACGTATATATCACAGTACACCTACAACTCCAAATCTATAATTTGCTGTCTATCCTCCTACATAAACTGGAAAGACTGTATGCTATATTACTGACACTAAAACCAAGCCATGTTTTCATAACATCTTGCCCCTTGTTTTGTTCACTAATGAAAATATGCTTCTGGGTTTATACTTGTTTTATGTAAGCAATACATAAATGAGTAAAGATTTCAAAAGAGTGCTAGAACAGATTAAATTATATCAAACTTCTACAAATTCTCAAAATGATGTTCTGAGTATTAGAATAGTTTTATTAATAGAATTGAAATTACATCTATTTGGAGTTATGAAATGAGTTGATTATAAGGTGTTGCAGACTTATGCAAACATGCAATCTTTGCATTTTAGTTAGACTGTGTAACAATTAACAGGCAGTTTTTTGTGGTGACCAATATTGTCAGAAATTCATAAAATAATGTTATATCATAGAAATGTAAGGTTGGAAGGGACTTCAAGAGGTCATCTAGTCCATTTCTCCATTTCCCCATACTGAGGCAAGACCAAGTATACCTAGACCAGTACTGATCAGTATTTGTCTAACCTGGTCTTAAAAACCTCAAATGATGGGGATTCTACAACATCCTTTGGTAACACATTCCAGTACTTAACCATTCTTACAGATAGAAAGTTTTGCCTAGTATTAACCTAAACTTCCCCTGCTGCAGATTAAGGCCATTACTTCTTGTCCTACTTTCACTGGATATGGAGAACAATTGATCATCATGCTTTTTGCAACAGCCCTCTACATATTTGAAGATTATTGGTAGGTATCCCCTCAGTCTTCTTTTCCCAAGATTGAACATGCCCAACCTGTTTAATCCTTCTTCATGGATCATGTGTTCTAAGCCTTTTACTATTTTTGTTCTCCTCTTCTGGACTGTCTCCAATTCATCCACATCTTTCCTAAGATGTGACACCTAGAATTGGACACTGTACTCCAGCTGAGGCCCAACTAGTGCTGAATAGAGCAGGACAATTAACATCAGTGTCTTGCATACAATGCTGCTGTTAATACACTCCAAAATTATATTAACCTTTTCCATACCTACATCACATTGTAGATTCATTCAGTTGGTACTGCTGAAAAGGCTCCAGGGGTTACAGTGGATCACCACCATCTAGCAAGTTATTTCTGATTTTATAGTTGTGCATCTGATTTTGCCTTCCTAACTGTAGTACTTTGCACTTGTCTTTATTGAATTTCATCTTGTTGATTTCAGACCAACTCTCCAATTTATCAAGGTAATTTTGAATTCTAAACCTATCCTCCAAAATTCTAGCAACCCCTACTAGTTTGGTGTCATCCACAAATTTTATAAGCACACTCTCTATTCCATTATCCAAGTTGTTAACAAAAACCCTGAATAGTACTGGATGCAGGACTCATCCCTGGGGGACCCCACCAGACATATCCTCCGACTTTGATACAGAATTATTAATAACTATTCCTTGAGCATGGTCTTTCAACCAGTTGTGCACTCACCTTATAATAATTTCATCCAGATCACATTTTCCTAGTTTGCTTATGAGAATATCACATGGGACTGTGCCAAAAGACTTACTAAAATCAAGATCTATTACAAGATATAAATAAGAGATACAATCAAGATATATTACTGCTTCCCTCTATCCATTAGGCCAGTAACCCTGTCAAGGAAGAAAATTAGGTTAAGTTGTCATGATTTGTTCTTGACAAATACATGTGGGCTATTACTTAACGCTATTACCCTCTGGTTGCTTATAAAGTGACTGTTTTTTAATAATGTGGTCCATTATCTTTGCAGAAACTGAAGTGAAGTTGACTGGTCTGTAATTCCTAGGGTCCTCTTTGTTCCCTTTTTAAAAGGCAAGAAACTTATGTTGGTAACCTTTTAATACAAAATGGATCTATTATTTACTATTTTAAGCTTTACATGCATTTTTGAAGTGTTTGGGAACATAGGTAAGGATGGCTGCTTTAAGTCTGGTGGCGCAATACTGACCAACGAAAGATTTCATGGTAGCAGAACTAGATAGATGCCTTGGGTGTGCATTTTCAGACTAATGTTTGAATGTTTTGAAGTTGGTGCTGAACTCAGTAGGAACACCTTCAACCTTAACTCTTTTAAACTAAATATTTTGTTTGGCAACATGTTTCAGGGAGGGGGTATTGACTCATATATTTAAAAACTTTCTGCCATTAAAAAAAAAAACTTTAGAAAAGGTTTTCTTTTTTTGTTTTTTTTTTAGAATAGCTCTAGTGCTGTTATGGTTTTCAGCAGTAACTTGAAATTTTAGGAGACCATGCTTGGGGTCAAGGAGGCAGCTAGTACTGGCTTCTTGAAAATCTGTTTATTTTGGGCAGGTTATGAGCTGTCAAAATTGTCACTTCCTGGTAGTATTTTGCTCATTAGTTTGTTCCTGGCTTGCTGCCAGAAATGCCAAATTAGCACTGTGCACGCACCACCCCAGCGAATCACTTCAGCATGCCACACAGAACTAATACAGTGTAGCAGCAGCAGCTGCTTTTCCTTCATCAAAGTACCATTTGGCCTAGAGAAAAGTATAGTAGGATGGCAACCAGGGGAGCAATAGTTCTGGACTCACTTCTACTTTAAGAAGTTAATAATTTTGCATCCTTCACAACCTTTATTATTGAGTAAAGAACCTTATAAACCTTCCCTACCAAGAGATTACACAAGCCGGAAACAGCATCCAGATTTTTACTGTAACAGACGCTAGTCTTAATTACTGAACCACACCATCCCTCAGAAAAAAAATCTGTTAAATCTAAGTTCTCATCTATGCTGCCTATAAAATGGGGCTGTTCATGCTTATATAACCCACTGTTTCACCGTATTAAGGATCCTCCTCTAGTGGCTGGTCCACAGAAGGTAACAGTACATCAGAGTCAGCAATGGCTTCAGTTTCACACATCATAAAAACAGAAATTCCAGCAATATAATGTTACCCAACCTAGTACTCAGTCAGGAGAGTCCTAGAGGAAGAGTGCCACCAACTGAATCAATAACACTTTCCATACCATCAAAATTTTCCTTGGAGGTCTCCATATAAATATTCATCAAGCTTAAATTTGGTGACATGACCTCACGCATGTTTCTACTTTTACAAAAAATTGCAGCCCACAGAGTATATTTCACATGAATTGATCTGTTACTTGGATGCACTTTGTATTGTACATTTGTCATGAAGAACAGATCAAATGTAAATTACAAGATGATGATTAAATAGTTTCATATATCTATATCTCTCTGTTCATGCACATAAGTCCTGTGTTCAACACCATACGATATTTAGAACAATCAAGATTATCTGGATTACACAAAAACTCTCTAGAAGCAACTTTCACTTTTCTATCCTTAATTCCTTTTTGAATCTTTAAAGGCTACCTAAAAAAGAAAAAAAAAGTTTGCCCTTTGTTTCTTTATGTTGCATAAATATGGCCTGAATTTTTTTCCTATTTGCTTCTCACCTTAAGAGTCTCAGGAAATGTCAAACCTAGTTTTCACTTGAGGATGTGGAGATCTCTGAGATGGACTATGAGCTCTCCTCATCTTTAACAGAAGGGGTGGAATCTTCATACACAATTTAAAAGCAGTCTTCATAACAGTCACTTCCCCTCACAATCCAATGTCAATCCCACTAGCAATCTACTTACATTGGGACAAACATGTAAGAAGAGACTTGTTTCTCTTATAGGAAAAACAAAAACAAAAAAAGCACTTTTTCCCCTTTGCCTATCACTAACAATATAAATATTTCTGCCCTGAACATATCTGACAGAGCCAGGGAGACAAGACGGGTGAAGTAATATCTTTTATTGGACCAACTTCTGTAGGTGAGAGAGAGAAGCTTTCGAGCCAGGAACTGAAGTCTGCAGCAATTTCACTACCTTATAGCCAATAGTGTTCAGTTCAGAGTGGAAGAGAAACAGCAGAGACCTCTAGTGAGCCAGGACAGTTCCAGAGAGGAGCCAAATACACTCCCTCCTAGAAAATCAATGGGGATCCTGAAAGAGAAGTGCACGGTGCACACAGACCTACGCAATGGCAGTCTGATTCTCTAACGCATGGGGGGGGGGGGCCAATCTCGAGAGCATGAACGAAGCATCCACCCCCTTGCTGTCTCCAGGCCGATTCGCAGCGTTAGGAGAGGTGGTCCACAGTAACCCTTATTGCCCCCCAAAAACTCAGGGACCCACGCAAGGCACCACCCTGGAGCACAGGGTCGGAGCGCTCCGTGCCGGAGCTTTCCCTCTAGCCGGAAGAGCGGCGGAGCAGACACAGGCGTCCGGCAGCGACCGCTGCATGGGTGGAGATCGAGGAGCAGCACCGGCCCTGCAGGCACCCGAGTACGGCGGGGAGCTGGCGCGTAGGCGGCAACTCCGAGCCCCAGCCACTCTAGGCATCTCCCGCGGGCCGGCAAAGGCCGGCTAGTTCTCCCCGAACGGCGCCTCGACACTACGGGATACCTCAGACGGGGCGACGGGCCCAACCAGCCCACGGTTCCGTCCGCCTCCCCCAGCAGCCGCCCCGGCTCCCCTCGGCCCCGGCAGCGCCTGGTGCCGTCCCCGGCGCACTCACTTTTCCAGGTGGCTGCGACCAGAAGGTCCCCGGGGCCGCTATCCCGGAAGGAGAAGGCGGCGGCCAGGCCTCCGGAAGCCACCTGCCTCCGGCTCCGCTACCTGCTCCGCAACCCCGCCGGGTCCCCGAACGCCTCAGCGTCTCTGCTCCGACGGACCCGCCCCGGCGGCCTCGCTAAGGCCAGCTCCGACCAATCCGAGGAGGCCGCCACAGGGGCGCGCGCATGCGCGCTCACTCAAACCAAACCGACATCCCCTCGGCCTGCCCCCTCGCGCTCTGACCGCTCGAGTCAACTCCGCTGGCCCCTCCCCTCCGTCTCAAGCCAACTAGCGGAAGCTGGGCTTTTTTTCCCTAGAGGGAGCGAGCGCTTCAGCCAATCGGCAACCGAGTCTGTGCGGCTCGCGCCCGCGCCTTGCCGTTGTATTTCCGGACCTCGTGCTTCCGCAGCCAATCAGCGAGCACGTCGCCTCGCGGGCCGCTCTAACGGTCATTTCTCCGTCTGTAGCCTGGAGCTCGCGTCTCCTAGTTCAGTTCCCTGCGCGGAGTTGCCTCACGCTCGTCGTTCAGCGCGCTGGCGCAAGGGCTGTTGCTGTGGGGTTGGAGGCAGGTCTGTGGTGGTGGCTGTGAGGGGAATTTCCCTCACGTATTCTCAGTCCGAGTCCGCGCAGGGCACCAGGATGCCCAGCCTGGGCACGATGGAGTCCTGAAATGGTGAACGCTGTGGTGCCGCCCCTTGTGGGCCTGAGCCAGAGGTGAAAGTAAGCCGGTGCGGGCCGGTACAGGAGGACCGGTGAGAAAAGGACACTGGCTGAGGAAGGGAGAAGCTTGCCCCCTGCGTAAGAATAGTTTAAACTCAGCTGTTCCCTGAGCGGTTCAGCTCTGGGGGTTAGGAGTGGTTTGTGACATCCTTGTTAATTTCACTCACAGTACCTGGGGGGAGTGGGAGGGTGTGTTTGACCATGGCAGGGGCAGTCCTTGAAGGGCTCTTGTCTCCAGTACTAATATACACAACAAGTACAAGCATTTGGCTCCACTGCTTAAAGCCAGAGCTAATAAAATCAGGTGAAAGGGAAAAACTCACTGTCACATTGGTTTCTTGTCTCCTCCCTCCCTGTCCTCCAGCCAGGCTCTGCATTCCACCCCCACCCCCAATAGAGGTTCTCCTCTAGGCTCTAGCTTGCAGTAGGGACACTGGCTGAGATGCCTGCTGTTCCTGCCTACATAAGAACAGTGTGTGACCATGGCAGGGGCAGTTCTTTTTTGCTCCCGGGGATGAGGAGATCTCCTATACACAAAAAACACAGTCAAAATCAGGAACCATTTCCAAGTTCAAATCTATCCCATTCCCTCCCCAGCAGAGGATCATGGTTGTGATGTCCAAACTGCTTGCAGATCCTCTTTGAAGTGTTACTGAACGGCGCAGGGAACAGCTGAGTTTAAACTGTTCTTATGCAGGAGGCAGGCTTCTCCCTCCCTGCTCCAAGCTAGAGGGAAGGCCCTGCAGCTGCTGCTCAGTGCCAGGCAAGGAGAAAGCATGGAACCTAGTGTCCACAGCCTGGCTGGAGAAGGAGGGAAGACACGGAGAAAAATGTGACAGTGAGTTTTCATTTTTTCAGGCTTATTCCAATAGTAAAGTTATATTACAGACAGTACTGGTAGTAGTAATAGTAGCTTTATTTTCTCTATCCATGTCATGCAATGGGAAGGATCCATGAAGTACGTAGGAGAGGTGGGTTGCTTGCGATTGGACCATATGCGTAAGAAATGTAAATTACTTTCACCCCTGCCCAAACCCCAGGGCTCCCAGCTGCCTCTGCAGCTGGTGGCTCCGGGGTGATTTAAAGGGCCCAGCTCCTAGCTTCAGCTGAATTCCCGAGTCCTTTAAATCCTGATTTAAAAGCCCCGGGACTTAGAGGCCACGCCTCTTCTGGTTGAGGCCCCTCCCCCTCCACAGGACTCTGGAGTACCGGCAAGTCCTTTAAGTTATTTTCACCCCTGGCCTGAGCCCTTTGCTGGGGAGTGACACGTTTTCCTGCCCAACTCCTGCAACCCAGCACTGCCCTGGCATTTCCCAGCCAGCTGGTCCCCTGGTGCTAACTTTGTGATTTATGGCATGTCTCATAATGATGTTTTTCTCTCAGCGCTAGCTCCTGGCTTCAGAGAAGAAGCTCAGCTTTCTTTCTTTCATTTTTTTTAAAGTAAGTTTCTTAGGCTCCTGAGTGCTGAGAAAAGCTTAAATATGTGCCCCAAGTCCACCCTAAAACCTCAGAATCTAGCAAATAAATTAACTCAGATATATATAATTTTTTTTTTAAATCTCATGATTAAGCCAGTCTCATGATTTTTGAGTATTTAGGGCTTGCAGTATTCTGGTAGGGCTTGTGGGAGTTCTCAGAATAGACGTTGTGTAGCATAGGACAACTTACCGCGACAGTGTAGACATAGCCTTAGTTTATCCATACTGGGATCCAAAGTACTGTATTGGTCTGATCCTCCCCAAACTGATATAATCTGTTGGGATTTATCTCAGCTGGAGACAGCACACACTCTTCGGGGAAGCAATATTGAAAAAACTTGGGAGAATACTTCTACCTTTATTTGTCCCATTGAAAAAAGCTACACTCAAGAAGTCTCAAAGAATCTAGCGAAGCATCTGAGCTCCACCTTCTGAAGAGGCCAGTTGAGCATTATAGCCATTCTAAGGGAAAGCAATTTAGCAGAGTATGCACAATCATTCTGATTAACTGGACAATTTAATGTCTTATTTTGGTGTCTCGGGCAAAATTTAGTTTGCACACACATCTTAAACTGTATCACTGATTTTTTTGTTTCCAATTTGACTCCAGCCTAAAACATCTTACAACCAACACAATTCCATTTTAGAATTAAAAACTGTGCTGTCCACAGATTTAATACATAGCACTTTGATATGTTTATAAAAGAACAAGTAGAAGTTTATTTAACAAAGCATAGAGATTCAGGTGAAATCAAGTAGAAATATTCGAAACAAAGGGTTACATATAGCATAAAATCGTAACACGCATTCCAGAGCCTAGACTTAATTACAAAGCTCTTCTCTTATCTAATAAAATTTACCTCACCCAAAGTCTTTTCTCCCAGCATTTTATAGAGTAACTAGCTGTGACCCTCCATTTATAAGACATGTCCACTAGCAGCTTGTCTCCTAGGTGAAAGATATCAGAGTGTCCCTTGGCAATCCCAGATATATCAGAACAGTCCTTTGATCTTTATTCATAAACCATACACCCTCCTGCTGTGTATTGTTACTTCTAGATTTCACAATCTCTCGTCAGTGTCTCAGTCTTGATTAAGTGGTAACTCTGTATGCAAATAGGCTTACATTGAGAGACAGACACGAGGCATGTCACTTCTTTCTGACTTGCCTTTAACCTTCAAGGCTTTACAAACATAATTTCCAGCATTGGTACATAACTTTTAAAATATTGTTGTTACATAGCTTTCACAATGATTATGATGACCACTGGCTATTGGCTCTTGGTAGAGACCTTACATGCCACCCTTTGGTGAACTATTCTGTAGCTATTGAACCCAGAGGATCCCTATAAACCTCCATGTACCTTTTATGCCCTCTTCCTGTTGGCACCATGGGGTCCTTGCATCACATCCTCTGAAATCAGGGTCTGGTTCATAAGCCATGGCGGAAGAGGGCATGCAGGGTTCCCTAGAATAACAGTGAGGCTAGAGACTCCATTTACAACAATGTCTCTTGAAGGGAATAAGGTCCTTATTGCTTATCCAAGAAGTTATAGTCCTGAGCTCTAAAAAATCCTGACATCATGCAGCCTGCCAGTACATCCCACTTTGATGTCCATGAACCTGCTTCTGTGGTCCACCAAGGTCTATATAATAATGTAGTACCATTTGTGGTTTATGGGCGTATGAGTCCCATCAGTAGCCCCAACACAATTTGGGAAGCCCATTCTTTCAAAGCCAATCACCTCTGGGGAAACAACAGTCCTGATTGCTTCAGGAACCTCCACAACCCACACAGCCTACTTGCCAACATCAAAGTGGTTTGCCATGGACCTGTAGCAGTCTGGGGTTTGCAGCTCCCAGATGGTTATAGCAACCCACTGGTATGGCCTGATTCCAGCAGCAGGGAGCATGCAGACCTGAAGTGGGTCAGCTGGATCCACTGGCAGGCAAGGAGCACTTCCGGTCAAGTGCCACAGGATGGACAGACGAGGTCTCTCAGGATACACCATGAACCAAGCCTTAGAGCAGCTACAGCTAGCAGGGTGCTCAGAATCCTGGGATGCACCCAGAAAAGGCACAGAATCTGACACGTCTGATACCACAGTATGGATATGCTGGCATGGTTATGAGGCATGCATAGTCATGTGGTGTGGCTGCTCAAAAATGAGCTTTGACAGAATGGGTTTGCAAGTATGGGTCACGTGCACCCAGGTTTACTATGCAATATAGACCTAACCTTGCAGTGGGCTAGCCAACTTCAACTCATGTTCAAGTCAATGGATAATTAAGGGTGCTTTGCCCCTCACAGATTGGGTCCTCTACAACTGCTGCTTCAAGTTGTGTGCAAATTCAGGAATGCCCTTCTGCATTCATTCATAGATTCCAAGGCCAGAAGGGACCATTGTGATTATCTAGTTGATCTCCTGTTCTCAAGTTCTGCAGTGTAATCCAGACCAGTGAAGGGTTGTGTGTCTTTGTGACATTCTCCTGGTGTTATCTGGTCGGTCACTCCAATCCTCGACTCTGGGGAAGAAAAACAGGAACTGGATTGTCATAGGGGTTTCTTTAACTTCCTACTCCTGGGGGCATTTTTTTTTTGTATCTGTATTGTTACAGACTTACTTGCTGACAGTATTTTGAAATAAATTACCAAAATTATTGAAACTGGCATGATTATGTAGTGTTATTTTGACAAATAAAATTTTCAGAATTTTGCAATATTGTATGCAAATTTTTAATTTTTTGGTGCAGAATTCCCATAGGAGTAACTCTAACAGCATCCCAGTGCAAGAGGGCAAGGGGCTAATTGGTATCTAGTAATGTGTTTCAGCTGGTCTGACCAGATCAGCGCACAAAAAGGTGTCATGTAAGATATCATTTGAAAGCTAATAATATAGTGATCATTAATATTATTGCAGAGCACATGGTTTTGGGAAATTTGGGACTAGAGGCCGTTGAGGTCATCTTGCCAGATATAACCAAGGTTGGTGAAGGCCAATGTGTAGCTGTGGTGTAACAAGAAGGCTGCTGGAGTTAGAGTTGCTGGTCCAGAGCTACTTGTCACACAGACTTTCAGTGCATGCTTGTATGCTGGCAAGGAGTGTCCACACAAGAGAGCTCCAGCAACTGGGCATTTTAAGGCACTCAGAGTTATAAGGCAGGTGATGACTGCGACACTGTGTACCTCGGGGGAACAGCCTGTATCCCCATGTTCATTCTTATAATATGATAGTGTGGTATCCAATGCAAAGTTTGTCATGTCGAGTGTCTTTGGAAGGCTCATGATGCCCTGAGCATTGTTGTTATAGTAATGTTATAGGTTGTAATTTCATGTGTATAGTTATGAGGCTGAAAATGTGTCCTCGTGGCTTAAAACAAGCCCAGGCAAAACTCTCCATGAGCAGACGGGTAGTTCACACTTCATCAGGGCATATATGGGACAAACCCAGCCCAGCCTCACAGGAACAAAGGACACTGGCTTCTGCAGAAACAAAGGATCTGTTGGACTCTCTCACTGACCTTCCTTTGGTCACTTTGGGACTACAATGAGGTAATGTTCACCTGACTCTGAGGTGCGGGGGGGGGGCAAAGCCAAGAGGAAAGAAAGAACAGGGTAAAAGGGAGAGACTTTGCCATGCTCTCTCTCTTCCACCTCCATCTACAGACACCACTATCAAGGGACTGAAGCACTGATCAAAGGAGAGAGTCTGGCTGAAGGGCAACCAGCCAGCCTGTGGTGAGAAGCATCTAAGTTTGTAAGGGCACTGAAAGTGTTAAGATCATCTTAGAATGCATTTAGCTTTTTTTTCATTTGACCTAATCTGAGTTATTGTGCTTTGACTTATAATTACTTAATAAATTTGTCTCTTTATTCTGCCTGAAGCAGTGCATTTGGTTTGAACCATATCAAAGACTCCCCTTGGGATAACAAGCCTGGTACATACCAATTTCTTTGTTAAATTGATGAACTCATACAAGCTTGCAGTGCCCAGCAGGCATAACCGGATACTGCAAGATGGAGGTTCCTAGGGTTGTGTCTGGGATTAGGGAGGGATAGCTCAGTGGTTTGAGCTCTGGCCTGCTAAACCTAGGGTTGTTAGTTTGATCCTTGAGGGGGCTACTTAGAGATCTAGGGCAAAATCAGTACTTGGTCCTCCTTGTGAAGGCAGGGACTCAATGACCTTTTAGGGTCCCTTCCAGTTCTATGAGATAGGTATATCTCCATATATTATATTTTTCCACTCAGCCAAGGGGTCTGACACAACCCCTCCCCACCAGAGCCCATCTGCAGGGCCTCCCCCAGCCAATACACCTGTCCCCTTCCCCTCCAGAGTCCAGCTGTGCCCCCCCCCCAGCCCAGACACCCACTGCCACAGAGCCCAGCCATGAGGGACCCCCAGCCCAAATACCCACACCACCCACCAGAGTCCAGCCACATGGCCTTCCCAGCCTAGATACCCACCCCTTACCCCTCAGAGCCCAGAGATCCAGAAGGAGAAACATCCTGATGCTGGGTTAAAAACAAAAGAACAGCTATACTGGGTCAGATCAAAGGTCCATCTAGTCCAATATCCTGTCTTCCCACAGTGGCCAATGCTAGGTGCCACACGGGGAATGAACAGAACAGGTAATCATCAAGTGAGCCATCCACTGTTGCCCATTATCATAGAATCATAGGATATTAGGGTTGGAAGAGATCTCAGGAGGTCATCTAGTCCAATCCCCTGCTCAAAGCAGGACCAATACCAGCTAAATCATCCCAGCCAGGGCTTTGTCAAGCCAGGCCTTAAAAATCTCTAAGGATGGAGATTCCACCACCTCCCTAGGTAACCCATTCCAGTGCTTCATCACTCTTCTAGTGAAATAGTGTTTCCTAATATCCAACCTAGATCTCCCTCAGTGCAACTTGAGACCACTGCTGCTTGTTCTCTCATCTGCCACCACTGAGAATAGCCTAGCTCCATCTTTGAAGCCCCCCTTCAGGTAGTTGAAGGCTGCTATCAAATCCCCCCCCCCCCCCACTCTTGTCTTCTGCAGACTAAATAAGCCCAGTTCCCTCAACCTCTCCTCAGAGTCATGTGCCCCAGACATCTAATCATTTTCGTTGCCCTCTGCTGGACTTCCTCCAATTTGTCCACATCCTTTCTGTACTGGGGGCCCCCGAAAATGGACAGAATACTCCAGATGTGGCCTCACCAGTGCCGAATAGAGGGGAATAATCACTTCCCTCAATCTGGTGGCAATGCTTCTACTAGTGCAGCCCAAAATGCCAGTAGCCTTCTTGGCAACAAGGGCACACTGCTCACTCATATCCAGCTTCTCAGCCACTGTAATCCCCAGGTCTTTTTCTGCAGAACTGCTGCTTAGCCAGTTGGTTCCCAGGCTGTAGCAGTGCATGGGATTCTTTCGTCTTAAGTACAGGACTGTGCACTTGTCCTTGTTGAACTTCATCAGATTTCTTTTCGCCCAATCCTCTAATTTGTCTAGGTCACTCTAGACCCTATCACTACCCTTCAGCATATCTACCTCTCTCCCCAGTTTAGTGTCATCTGCAAACTTGCTGAGGGTGCAATCCATTCCATCATCCAGATCATTAATAAAAATGTTGAACAAAACCAGCCCCATGACTGACCTCTGGGGCACTCTGCTTGATACCGACTTCCAAATAGACATTGAGCCATTGATCACTACCCATTGAGCCTTACAATCTAGCCAGCATTCTATCCACCTGATGGTCCATTCATCCAATCCATACTTTTTTAACTTGCTGGCAAGAATACTATGGGAGACGGTATCAAAAGCTTTGCTAAAGTCAAGATACATCATGTCCACTACTTTCCCCATATCCACAGAGCAAGTAATCTTATCATAGAAGGCAATCAGGTTGGTCAGACATGACTTGCTCATGGTGAATCCATGTTGACTGTTCTTGATCACCTTCCTCTCCTCCAACTGCTTCAAAATGGTTTCCTTGCAGACCTGCTCTGTGATTTTTCCAGAGACTGAGGTGAGTCTGACTGGTCTGTAGTTTCCCAGGTTCTCCTTCTTCCCTTTTTTAAATTTGGGCACAATATTTGCCTTTTTCCAATCGTCTGAGATCCTCTCTCAATCCACACAAATTTTCAAATAGAATGATTCTGCAATCACATCAACCAATTCCCTCAGCACCCTCGGATGCATTAGATCCAGACCACGGACTGGTGCATGTCCAGCTTTTCTAAATAGTCCTTAACCTGTTCTTTCATCACTGAGGGTTGGTCACCTCCTCCCCATACTGTGTTGCCCAGGACAGCAGTGTGGGAGCTGACCTTGTCTGTGAAAACAGAGGCAAAAAAAGCATTGAGTACTTCAGCTTTTTCCACATCATTTGTCACTATGTCGCCGCTCCTATTCAGTAAGGGTCTCACACTTCCCTGACCTTCTTCTTGTTGCTAACAAACCTGTAGAAACCCTTCTTGTTACTCTTCACATCCCTTGCTAGGTGCAACTCCAGTTGTCTGGCCTTCCTGATTACACCTCTGCATGTTCAAGCAATATTTTTATACTCCTCTCTAGTCATCTGTCCAAGTTTCCACTTTTTGTAAGCTTCCTTTTTGGGTTTCAAGCTCATCAAAGATTTCACTGTTAAGCCAAGGTTTTCACCTGCCATATTTGCTATTTCTTCTGCACATCAGGAATGTTTTGTTCCTGTGCCCTCAATAAGGCTTCTTTAAAATACAGCCAGCTTTCCTGGACTCCTTTCCCCTCCTATTAGCCTCCCAGAGGATCCTGCCCATGAGTTCCCTAAGGGAGTTAAAGTCTGCTTTTCTGAAGTCCAGGGTCTGTATTTTGCTACTCTCCTTCTTTTTGTGAGGATCCTGAGCTCAACCATCTCATGGTCACTGCTGCCCAGTTTGCCACCTACTTATACTTCCCCTACCAATTCTTCCCTGTTTGCAAGCAGCAGGTCAAGAGGAGAACGGCCCCCAGTTCGTTCCTCCAGTAGTTGCATTCCCGGTTTCTGGCAAACAGAAGCTAGGGACACCATCCCTGCCCATCCTGGCTAATAGCTATGGATGGGCCTATCCTCCATGAATTTATCTAGTTCTTTTTTGAACCCTATTCTAGTCTTGGCCTTCACAACATCTTCTGGCAAGGAGTTCTACAGGTTGACTGTGCGTTGTGTGAAAAAATACTTACAGACTCATAGACTCTAGGACTGGAAGGGACCTCGAGAGGTCATCGAGTCCAGTCCCCTGCCCTCATGGCAGGACCAAATACTGTCTAGACCATCCCTAATAGACATTTATCTAACCTACTCTTAAATATCTCCAGAGATGGAGATTCCACAACTTCCCTAGGCAATCTATTCCAGTGTTTAACTACCCTGACAGTTAGGAACTTTTTCCTAATGTCCAACCTGAATCTCCCTTGCTGCAGTTTAAGTCCATTGCTTCTTGTTCTATCATTGGAGGCTAAGGTGAACAAGTTTTCTCCCTCCTCCTGATGACACCCTTTTAGATACCTGAAAACCGCTATCATGTCCCCTCTCAGTCTTCTCTTTTCCAAACTAAACAAACCCAATTCCTTCAGCCTTCCTTCATAGGTCATGTTCTCAAGACCTTTAATCATTCTCGTTGCTCTTCTCTGGACCCTCTTCAGCTTCTCCACATCTTTCTTGAAATGCGGTGCCCAGAACTGGACACAATACTCCAGTTGAGGCCTAACCAGCGCAGAGTAAAGCGGAAGAATGACTTCTCGTGTCTTGTTTACAATACACCTGTTAATGCATCCCAGAATCACATTTGCTTTTTTTGCAACAGTATCACACTGTTGCCTCATATTAAGGTTGTGGTCCACTATGACCCCTAGATCTCTTTCTGCTACACTCCTTCCTAGACAGTCTCCTCCCATTCTGTATGTGTGAAACTGATTGTTCCTTCCTAAGTGGAGCACTTTGCATTTATCTTTATTGAACTTCATCCTGTTTACCTCAGACCATTTCTCCAATTTGTCCAGATCGTTTTGAATTTTGACCCTGTCCTCCAAAGCAGTTGCAATCCCTCCCAGTTTGGTATCGTCCGCAAACTTAATAAGCGTACTTTCTATGCCAACATCTAAATCGTTGATGAAGATATTGAACAGAGCCCGTCCCAAAACAGACCCCTGCGGAACCCTACTTGTTATACCTTTCCAGCAGGCTTGGGAGCCATTAATAACTACTCTCTGAGTACGGTTATCCAGCCAGTTATGCACCCACCTTATAGTAGCCCCATCTAAATTGTACTTTCCTAGTTTATCTATGAGAATATCATGCGAGACCGTATCAAATGCCTTACTGAAGTCTAGGTATATCACATCCACCGCTTCTCCCTTATCCACAAGGCTCGTTATCCTATTCAAAGAATGCTTCCTTTTGTTTGTTTTAAATCTGCTGCCTATTACACCTCTACCCCGATATAACGCGGTCCTCGGGAGCCAAAAAATCTTACTGCGTTATAGGGGAAACTGCATTATATCAAACTTGCTTTGGCCTTGAGCATTTCCGTTATCAATAGTCAGCGAACATGCCTGACCCCGCCCCCTATCCGACCCCCCACCTACTTCCTGCCCCCTGACTCCTCAGAACCCCTGACCCATCCAACCCCCCCGGCTCCTTGTCCCCTGACTACCCCCTCCAGAGACCCCCCCACCCCTAACCAGCTCTCCCAAGACTCCAGCCCCTGTACAAGCCCCCCTGCTCCTTGTTCCCTGACCGTCTCCTCTAGAGACCTCCCCATCCCTAATCACCCCCTGGACTCCCATGCCCTATCCAACACCCCCGTTTCCCATCCCCTGACTGCCCTGCCCCCAGAACCTCCGAACCATGCAATCCTCACTGCTCGCTGTCCCCTGACTGCCCCCCGAGACCCTCTGCCCCTTATCCAACCCCTTGGCCCTGGCCTGGCATCGTTAACATGCTGCTCAGAGCAGCATGTCGGAGCCAGACACGCTGACACGCCGAGGCGCCAAAGCGCACAGACCTGCCCCCCAGAGTGCTGTTTTACCACGTTATATCCGAATTCATGTTATATTGCGTCGCGTTATATAGGGGTAGAGGTGTAATTTCATTTCGTGGTCCCGAGTTCTTGTTTTTTGAGAAGAAGTAAATAACACTTCCTTATTTACTTTCTCTACACAAGGCAGGATTTTATAGACTTCTATCATATTCCCCTTAGTCTTCTCTTTTCCAAGCTGAAAAGTCCCTGTCTTATTAATCTCTCCTCATACAGCAAACGTTCCATACCCCTAATCATTTTTGTTGCCCTTTTCTGAACCTTTTCCAATTCCAATATATCTTTTTTGAGATGGGGCAACCACATCTGCACACAGTTTTCAATATGTGGGCGTACCATGGATTTATATAAAGGCAATATGATATTTTTTGTCTCATTATCTATTCTTTTCTTAATGATTCCCAAC
This sequence comes from Gopherus flavomarginatus, assembly GCF_025201925.1. Taxonomy (NCBI): domain Eukaryota; kingdom Metazoa; phylum Chordata; order Testudines; family Testudinidae; genus Gopherus; species Gopherus flavomarginatus. The sequence continues at coordinate 215,682,989 of NC_066620.1, read as the reverse complement.
ATTCTGTTCGCTTTTTTGACTGCCGGTGCACATTGAGTGGATGTTTTCAGAGAACTATCCACAGTGACTCCAAGATCTCTTTCTTGAGTGGTAACAGCTAATTTAGACCCCATTATTTTATATGTAGAGCTGCGATTATGTTTTCAAATGTGCATTACTTTGCATTTATCAACACTGAATTTCATCTGCCATTTTCAGACCCAGTCGCCCAGTTTTGGGAGATCTTTTTACAGGTCTTCGCAGTCTGCCTAGGACTTAACTATCTTGAGTAGTTTTGTATCTTCTGCAAATTTTGCCACTTCACTGTTTATCTCTTTTTCCAGATAATTTATGAAATGTTGAATAGGACTGGTCCCAGTACAGACCCCTGGGGAACACCACTATTTACCTTTCTCCTTTCTGAAAACTGACAATTTATTCCTACCCTTCGTTTCCTAACTTTTAACCAGTTACTAATCCATGAGAGAGCCTTCCTTCTTATCCCATGACTGCCTACTTTCCGTAAGAGCCTTTGATGAGGGACTTTGTCAAAGGCTTTCTGAAAATCTAAATACACTATATTCACTGGATCCACATGCTTGTTGACCCACTCAACAAATTATGTTCTTCTATGTGTCTGACAATTTTGTTCTTTGCTATAATTTCAACCAGTTTGCCCAGTACTGAAGTCAGGCTTACAGGCCTGTAATTGCCAGGGTCACCTCTGGAGCCCTTTTTAAAAATTGTCATCACATTAGCTATCCTACAGTCATTTGGTACAGAAGCTGATTTAAATGAGAGGTTACAGATGACAGTTAGTAGTCCTGCAATTTCTTATTTGAGTTACTTCAGAACTCGGGTGAATACCATCAGGTCCTGGTGACTTATTACTGTTTAGTTTATCAGTTTGTTCCAAAATCTCCTCTAATGACATCTCAATCTGGGACAGTTCCTCAGATTTGTCACCTAAAAAGAATCTCCCTCACATCCTGAACTGTGAAGACTGATGCAAATAATTAATTTTGTTTCTCCTTAATGGCTTTATCATCCTTGAGTGCTCCTTTAGCATCTCAATTGTCCCGTGGCCCCACTGGTTGTTTAGCAGGCTTCCTGCTTTTGATGTACTTGAAAAAATTTGCTATTACTTTTTGAGTCTTTGGCTAACTGTTCCTCAAATTCTTTTTTGGCCTTCATAATTATATTTTTACACTTCGTTTGCCACAGTTTATGCTCCTTTCTATTTTTCTCATTAGAATTTATCTTTCACTTTTTAAAGGATGGCTTTTTGCCTCTCACTGCTTCTTTGACTTTATTGTTTAGCTACGGTGGCTCTTTTGAGGTTCTTTTACTATGTTTTTTAATTGGGGATATACATTTAAGTTGAGCCTCTATTGTGGTGGCTTTAGAAAGTTTCCATGCGGCTTGCAGGGATTTTAGTTTTGCTGCTGTATCTTTTAATTTCTGTTTAACTAACCTCATTTTTGTGTGGTTCCTCTTTCTGAAATTAAATGCTACCATGTTGAGCCACTCTGGTGTTTTCCCTGCCACAGGGATGTTAAATTTAATTATATTATGGTCACTGTTACCAAGTGGTCCAGCTATATTCACCCATTGGACCTGATCCTGTGCTCCATTAAGGACTCAATCAAGAATTGCCTCTCCTCCTGTGGGTTCCAGAACTAGCTGCTCCAAGCAGCAGTTTTTTAAGATGTCAAGAAACTTCAGCTCTGTATCCCTTCCTGAGGTGACATGTACCCAGTCAATATGGGGATAATTGAATTCCCCCTTTATTATTATTGAGCTTTTATTTTAATAGCCTCTGTAATCTCCCTGAGCATTTCACAGTCACTATCATCAGCCTGGTCAGGTGGTCAGTAATATATCCCTACTGCTATATTCTTATTATTCAAGCATGGAATTACTAACCATAGAGATTCTATGGTACAGTTTGGTTCATTTAAGATTTTTACTTCATTTTATTCTATGCCGTCTTTCACATATAGTATCAGAGGGGTAGCCGTGTTAGTCTGGATCTGTAAAAGCAGCAAAGAATCCTGTGGCACCTTATAGACTAACAGACGTTTTGGAGCATGAGCTTTCGTGGGTGAATACCCACATCGTCGGATGCATGTAGTGGAAATATCCAGGGGCAGGTATATATATGCAAGCAAGAAGCAAGCTAGAGATAACGAGGTTAGTTCAACCAGGGAGGATGAGGCCCTCTTCCACCAGCTGAGGTGTGAACACCAAGGGAGGAGAAACTGCTTTTGTAGTTGGCTCGCCATTCACAGTCTTTGTTTAATCCTGAGCTGATGGTGTCAAATTTGCAGATGAACTGAAGCTCAGCAGTTTCTCTTTGAAGTCTGGTCCTGAAGTTTTTTTTGCTGCAGGATAGCTACCTTTACATCTGCTATTGTGTGTCCAAGGAGGTTGAAGTGTTCTCCTACAGGTTTTTGTATATTGCCATTCCTAATATCTGATTTGTGTCCATTTATCCTTTTCCATAGGGACTGTCCGGTTTGGCCAATGTACATAGCAGAGGGGCATTGCTGGCATATGATGGCGTATATTACATTGGTGGACATGCCAGTGAATGAACCAGTGATGGTGTGGCTGATCTGGTTAGGTCCTGTGATGGTGATGGTGTCGCTGGCGTAGATATGTGGGCAGACCCTTTCCCCAGAGTTTCCCCAGTTCCTAATAAATCTAAACCCCTACACCATCCTTTCATTCACGCATTGAGATGCTGCAGTTCTGCCTGTCTAACTGGCCCTGCGCGTGGAACTGGAAGCATTTCAGATAATGCTACCATGGAGGTCCTGGACTTCAGTCTCTTAGCAGCCTAAATTTGGCCTTCTGGACCTCTCTTCTATCCTTCCCTATGTCATTGGTACCTACATGTACCATGACCACCGGCTCCTCCCCAGCACTACACGTAAGCCTATCTAGATGTCTCGAGAGATCCACAACGTTTGCACCAGGCAAGCAAGTCACCATGCAGTTCCAATCTTGTGTGGAGTTTCCTGCGTGCCACCATCTTCTTACCTTATGGTGTGTGAGGAATTGCAGCTGCTGGAAACTCTTTAGTTTCACCCTGTTTCCCATAGTGTCTTCTATGTGCAAGTTGACTCTGCGAGGTCCAGCAACCACTAGTGGCGGCCAGCAGAACTGCAGCCCATTTCTGTGGAGTAAAGAAAATTCTGACTGCACAACATTGATTTCTGCAAAATTCTTTATTGTGCAGTGGTGCAGAATGTCACACCTGTATAACACAGGCCATAGAACTTCCCCAAAATAATTCCTATAGCATCTCCTTTAGAAAAACATCCAATCTAGATTTAAAAATCACCTGGATGGAGAATCCACCATGACCCTTAATAAACTGTTCCAGTGGTTAATTTCCAGTCAGATTTTGACTAGCTGCCACTTTCAGTCACTGGATCATGTTATACCTTTCTCTGCTAGATTGAAGAGCCCATTATTAAATATTTGTTCTCCCTCTAGGCACTTATAAACTGTGATCAAATCACCCCTTAACCTCTCTTTGTTAAGCTAAATAGGTTGAGGTCCTTGTGTCTATCACTTTAAGGCATGTTTTCTAATCATTTTTCACTCTCATGGATCTTCTCTGAGCCATCTCCAGTTTTTCAATATCCTTCTTGAATTGTGGACACCACAACTGGACACAATATTCCAGCAGTGGTCACACCAGTGCCAAATACAGAGGTGAAATAACCTCTCTACTCCTATTCGAGATTCCCCTCTTTATACATCCCATGATCACATTATCCCTTTTGGCCACAGTTGGAAACTCATGTTCAGTTGATGTTCAAGATTGAGTTGATAAGTGAAGATATTCATCATGAACTCCAAATTTTATTCAGTCACTGCTTGCCAGGTTAGAATCCGCCTTCCTGGTTACATTCAACTCATATTTGGAAGGTTTTCTTCACAACCTCAAGAAATAGAGTTTTTTCAGAGCTTTAATTTGGATGAAATTTTTGAAGGAGGAGATCTGCTCAGGAGACCTGTCACTGTCTCAGGCCTCATAGGAGAAGATCTTCCCCTCTCTTCAGTGCAACAGTTCCTTCCTGAGAAGGGGGTTTGCTCTCTTGACTAATGAACCCAAGATACTTTCTTGTTCCTAGCTCAGGGAAATGTTATTTCCCAAAGATATGCCCTTCCATTTCCAATTTGTATAGGGATCTCCTCTCCTGCTGTCTCAGGGAAAATTTCAAACAGGAAATACTTTCATTTTTAGAGGTAGTAGGGTAGGAAATCAAATGAATCAGACGCAGCAAGGACCAATTAGACCAGTTAGTCCATTCCTGCTAGCCACTATAAGATTGTTCCCAAAGCCTCTGTTGCTTTGTCCAGTCCAGTTTATGCCCAATATATATTCTACAAGATATATAGAATTTGCTACCCTCATGCATACAGTAGTCTAATATAAACTATTTAAGAGTGTTTCCTCTGTGAAATGGACTAGAAGTAAAACTGAGCAATTTATTAGTTTACACTAGTGAAATGCATAAAGTAAATAAACATCAAATAGTAAAAAACATCAAATAAGTAAAAAAGTCTTATTTTTTTAATTTTTAATCATCTTAAATTAAAGATTCCTTAGAAACTCTTTTACCCTGACATTGTCCGTTTAATGGTTTGCACTGGGGATAACAGGTGCCTGGAGAACTATTTCACTGCTATCTTTGTCTAAGAGCACTGGTCAGAATGTGTAGGAGACAGAAGATGCCATTCTCACAGATAAGAAATACAAAGAAAACAAAAATTCTTCCAAACTCAAAGCTACTATTTATAGCTGCCTCCCACAGCAGCTGCTAGCCCTGTATGATGCTAATAAAATCTGTCTATAGAGGCTACATATTAAACAGAGTTCATTTTCCTCTCAGTATGCATAAGTCTTTTTAGTGTTTGTGGGAATTAAGTGTGTGTATCAAGAAGAGAGTAAGACTTCTTCTGAATTCAAAATAGCATTTGTTATAAAAGGTGAATGACTGGATTAGTGCTGGTAATATCAAACAGCTTTGAGCAGTCCCATTGTTCCACGGAAGTGCAAAGGCAGCTATGTATAGGAGAAGAAGAGTCCGGAGACACTCTTATGGAGGAGTACGCTTTAATCTTTGATGATGCAGTTTTGACTGAGGTTTTTAATCAGAGAAATATACTTATCATTCCAGGAGGAGCGCTGCTAGCTAAAAAACATAAAAGGGGGCTACAAATTTACTCTTTCTTCTTGCTAAGATCAGCAATTTAATGCCACTATGCATTATTTTGTCCATTTGTGAACAAAGTGCAAAAAGAATAGGAAGACTTCAGTTGATATTATCTCAGAGCTGAATACAAAAGCCATTCATATCTTCAGGCTGTCACAAAGATGGTAGAAAAACAAAAGCAAACCAAAAAAAGATGTGGTAGAAAAATTCTAATATTCTTTAACAGCAACTTCTGGGTCAGAGTCAAGGTTGTTCTGTTTAGGTTCTCAGATTATGCTTATCACTCTGGTATCTGTTATGTTGTGATGACATCTATTTCTTTATACTTAGTATAAAGCTATTATGTAAATTAAGTTGTCATGGGATAAGAGGGAAGATCCTTTTATGGACTGAGAACTGGTTAAAAGACAGGGAACAAAGGGTAGGAATAAATGGTAAATTGTCAGAATGGTGGTGTTCCCCAAGGGGAAGTCCTAGGACCAATCTTATTCAATCTATTCGTAAATGATCGGAGAAAGGGGTAAACAGTGAGGTGACAAAGTTTGCAGATGATACTAAACTGCTCAAGATAGTTAAGACCAAAGCAGACTGTGAAGAACTTCAAAAAGATCTCACAAAACTAAGAGATTGGGCAACAAAATGGCAAATGAAATGTAATGTAGATAAATGTAAAGTAACGCACATTGGAAAAAATAACCCCAACTATACATGCAATACGATGGGGAGTCATTGTGGCTAGTTCTCCAAAGACATCCACGCAGTGTGCAGTGGCAGTCAAAAAAGCAAACAGAATGTTAGCAATAATTTAAAAAGGGATAGAGAATAAGATGGAGAATATATTATTGCCCTTATATAAATCCATGGTATGCCCACATCTTGAATACTGCATACAGATGTGGTCTCCTCATCTCAAAAAAGATATGCTGGCATTAGAAAAGGTTTAGAGAAGGGCAACTAAAATTATTAGTGGTTTGGAACGGGTCCCATATGAGGAGAGATTAAAGAGGCTAGGCCTTTTCAGCTTGGAAAAGAGGAGACTAAGGGAGGATATGATAAAGGTATATAAAATCATGAGTGGTGTAGAGAAAGTGAATAAGGAAAAGTTATTTACTTATTCCCATAATATAAGAACTAGGGGCCACCAAATGAAATTGATGGGCAGCAGGTTTAAAACAAATAAAAGGAAGTTCTTCTTCATACAATGCACAGTCAGTCTGTGGAACTCCTGGCCTGAGGAGGTTGTGAAGGCTAGCACTATAACAGGATTTAAAAGAGAACTAGATAAATTCAAGGAGGTTAAGTCCATCAATGGCTATTAGTCAGGATGGGTAAGGAATGGTGTCCCTAGCCTGTTTGTCAGAGGGTGGAGATGGATGACAGGAGAGAGATCACTTGATCGTTACCTCTTAGGTTCACTCCCTCAGGGACACCTGGCTTTGGTCATTGTCAGTAGACACGATACTGGGCTGGATGGACCTTTGGTCTGACCCAGTATGGCCATTCGTATGTTCTTCGTAGGAGTAATATCTTTATCATATGGGCAGCATAAAATTATGTTCATTTACTTTATTTCTGAGGATTTGGTCTTTATATGTGATGTGATAGATAACTATATTTAGCAACCTTAAGAGCGCCTTGAAACGAAGATTTTATTCATCTCCTCTATGCAGGATTAGTCCGAAATAGGGAAGAACTCGTTGAGAATTTGAAAGTAGAAGGAAGCTTGGGTGAAAGTGATCATGAAATCATAGAGTTTGCAATTCTAAGGAAGGGTAAAAGGGAGTACAGCAAAATAGAGACAATGGATTTCAGGAAGGCGGATTTTGGTAAGCTCAGAGAGCTGATAGGTAAGGTCCCATGGGAATCAAGACTGAGGGGAAAAACAACTGAGGAGAGTTGGCAGTTTTTCAAAGGGACGCTATTAAGGACCCAAAAAAAAACTATTCCGATGGTTAGGAAAGACAGAAAATGTGGCAAAAGACCACCTTGGCTTAACCATGAGATCTTGCGTGACCTACGAAATAAAAAGGCATCATATAAAAAATGGAAACTAGGTCAGATTACAAAGGACGAATATAGGCAAATAACACAGGAATGCAGAGGCAAGATTAGAAAGGCAAAGGCACAAAATGAGCTCAAACTAGCTATGGGAATAAAGGGAAACAAGAAGACTTTTTATCAATACATTAGAAGCAAGAGGAAGACTAAGGACAGGGTAGGCCCACTGCTCAATGGGGAGGGGGTAACAGTAACGAGAGACTTGGAAATGGCAGAGATGCTTAATGACTTCTTTGTGTCGGTCTTCACTGAGAAGTCTGAAGGAATATCTAGTATAGTGAATGCTTATGGGAAGAGGGTAGGTTTAGAAGAGAAAATAAGGAAAGAGCAAGTAAAAAATCACTTAGAAAAGTTAGATGCCTGCAAGTCACCAGGGCCTGATGAAATGCATCCTAGAATACTCAAGGAGTTAATGGAAGAGGTATCTGAGCCTCTAGCTATTATCTTTGGGAAATCATGGGAGACAGGGGAGATTCCAGAAGACTGGAAGGGGGCAAATATAGTGCCCATCTATAAAAAGGGAAATAAAAACAACCCAGGAAACTACAGACCAGTTAGTTTAACTTCTGTGCCAGGGAAGATAATGGAGCAGGTAATCAAAGAAATCATCTGCAAACACTTGGAAGGTGGTAAGGTGATAGGGAATAGCCAGCATGGATTTGTAAAGAACAAATCGTGTCAAACTAATCTGATAGCGTTCTTTGATAGGATAACGAGCCTTGTGGATAAGGGAGAAGCGGTGGATGTGATATACCTAGACTTTAGTAAGGCATTTGATACGGTCTAGCATGATATTCTTATAGATAAACTAGGAAAGTACAATTTAGATGGGGCTACTATAAGGTGGGTGCATAACTGGCTGGATAACCGTACTCAGAGAGTAGTTGTTAATGGCTCCCAATCCTGCTGGAAAGGTATAACAAGTGGGGTTCCGCAGGGGTCTGTTTTGGGACCGGTTCTGTTCAATATCTTCATCAACGATTTAGATGTTGGCATAGAAAGTACGCTTATTAAGTTTGCGGATGATACCAAACTGGGAGGGATTGCAACTGCTTTGGAGGACAGGGTCAAAATTCAAAATGATCTGGACAAGTTGGAGAAATGGTCTGAGGTAAGCAGGATGAAGTTCAATAAAGATAAATGCAAAGTGCTCCACTTAGGAAGGAACAATCAGTTTCACACATATAGAATGGGAAGAGACTGTCTAGGAAGGAGTATGGCAGAAAGAGATCTAGGGGTCATAGTGGACCACAAGCTTAATATGAGTCAACAGTGTGATACTGTTGCAAAAAAAGCAAACATGATTCTGGGATGCATTAACAGGTGTGTTGTAAACAAGACACGAGAAGTCATTCTTCCGCTTTACTCTGCGCTGGTTAGGCCTCAACTGGAGTATTGTGTCCAGTTCTGGGCACCGCATTTCAAGAAAGATGTGGAGAAATTGGAGAGGGTCCAGAGAAGAGCAACAAGAATGATTAAAGGTCTTGAGAACATGACCTATGAAGGAAGGCTGAAGGAATTGGGTTTGTTTAGTTTGGAAAAGAGAAGACTGAGAGGGGACATGATAGCAGTTTTCAGGTATCTAAAAGGGTGTCATCAGGAGGAGGGAGAAAACTTGTTCATCTTAGCCTCCAATGATAGAACAAGAAGCAATGGGCTTAAACTGCAGCAAGGGAGATTTAGGTTGGACATTAGGAAAAAGTTCCTAACTGTCAGAGTAGTTAAACACTGGAATAGATTGCCTAGGGAAGTTGTGGAATCTCCATCTCTGGAGATATTTAAGAGTAGGTTAGATAAATGTCTATTAGGAATGGTCTAGGCAGTATTTGGTCCTGCCATGAGGGCAGGGGACTGGACTCGATGACCTCTCGAGGTCCCTTCCAGTCCTAGAATCTATGAGTCTATGAAAATACATTTTCTAATGCTTTGGTCAGTCCAATTTTGGTGTGTCTTTTCTTCTCTTTAACTGTTCATTTTTGTCTCACTCTCTGTCTCCAAGCTTCTCTATCTTTCCCTTGTTCTAGTGGATCTTTTCTTATTTGCATATGGTGCCTTTGAGTGTTACACCAAAGTAACGAGGTGTTCTCCCACGTGGAGTGTCTCTGTTATACTAAGTCCTAATGAAATAGAATGTGACAAAGAGAGTACATTCTTATTAGTAAAGTGAGTGACTTCCTTTCTGTTGATAATGGTGCAGCCACACAGAAAGTGCCTCAATCTGGAGTATTTCCTAGTTTCTGCAGCACTGAGGAAGGGGAACTAGAGGGCTAGCTAACAATGGCTTTGCATTTTATCAGCAGTGACTTTTGGTCATAATGATTTTTTTTCAAGCAAGCATCTCCTAATAGAGAACCTGGGATGTTGTACAAAAAAAAATTCAAATAAAATATGTGACCACATCTATCTTACGGCCCTCATTACTATAGTGTCCAAGCACCTCATGATTTGTTAATGTATTTATCCTCACCTGAGATGGGGAACTGTTAACATCATCCCCCTTTTATAGATGGTGAACTGAGACACAGAGAGCCTAAATTATTTTCCTAAAGTCACATGATAGGAAGTTTGTGTCAAAGCAGGGACTTGAACTTAGGTCTTCTAATGCTTATGCTAGTGCCTCAAGCACTAGACCATCCTTCCTTTCCAAATGGGGTCATCCCAGATGCAGCTAGCCAACAAAACTAGAAATAACTCAAAACCTGTGACAAAAGTGAGACCAATCCAGCTAAGAAAAGTCTTGCACTGAGTTCTAAAAATAGTGTAATTGAAAGATGTTTTCATGATGAGAAAGTTCCATACAGAGTCTGTGAACCAAGAAGGCCCTTCCCCAAACCCCATCCAGACTGAACCTCGATGGTAGGGCAGCATGTTGACTGTGTGTTCTAATATTCCTTACTATCAAGTAAGCTCCCATAGATAGAATATAGCATAGCTTCACTATGTAACAGCATAGGGCAAGAAATGAAGTATGCCATATTCATTTGAAACTGCAGAGGAAAATTTATTGAAGTAGAATATAAGCACCCAATTGGTATTTAGTCCAAACACCAGAACTAACTACTCTTAACTCTTGTGAAAAGTACTGTGGGATTGTCAATAACCACTAATGGTCAGACATTGTTTTTACATGTCAGCTGAAAGACAGGACCTCCAACAATATGGGAGTCCTTAGTACCATACTAGGGCATTGATTCAGTGCTGACTTGACTCTGCTGAATCACCAACACCACTTCCTGCATCATACATCACACTGGTTATTTCCTTAGAATTCTGCAATTCAATTACTGACCAGGTCTACGCTGCTTAGCTTTATCATCACTTTCATTGTCATAATTTTCCATTCTTCAGAGGTAGAGATATTTTTGTTGAAAGTACCAATTTTAATTACAAGGAGGGTTTCTCATGTATGAGCCCTCTTAACTGAGGAAAGTTTCAGTGCCATTTTGTGCCTGAGCCGGGTGAAGTCTGGAAGTGGTTGGGGCTTGGTGGTTTCGAGAGAGGCCTCCACTGCTGCTGCCATGACGGATTGTTACACCATCCACAGCCAGCTGGAGCACCTGCAGTCCACGTACATCGGCACGGGCCATGCGGACACCACCAAGTGGGAGTGGCTGGTGAACCAGCACCGTGACTCGTACTGCTCCTACATGGGCCACTTCGACCTGCTCAACTACTTCGCCATTGCCGAGAATGAGAGCAAGGCGCACGTGCGCTTCAACCTCATGGAGAAGATGCTGCAGCCCTGCGACCCGCCCGCCGACATGCCTGAGGAGTCCTAGCACCGCACCGCCCTCCACCTGCCAGGGAACACCCCCCCCCGCCCGCCAAAAACGTTTGGACCCGGCCCGGTTTCCTCAGAACTCGCCAGACCTCAGGGGAGCGAAGCCAGGATGGACTCGGGGCGGGAGCGGCTCTTGGGAGGAGCGAGACAAAGTTGCCTCGCCACCGCCAGAGGTGGGAGCTTGGGCTGGCCGCGCTGGATCCTGTTACCCCCTCCCCGCTGTCGATCACGACCGAGCCTGGCAAACGCATTGATCCATCACCCCGCCTCCAGCCGTGGCCTGTGAGGTAGCCGGGACGCCCGCTTCCCAATATGGGGCCTAACTACGAGGAAAGCACATGTCGTCAGGATCAGCCACGGTGTGGCCCCTTGCTCCTGAGGGGACTTGACCTGGACTGGAGGGACTTAGCCATTAGGCCTTTCCTGTGGGTTAGCACTGTTTGCAGTCCTACGCCATCCTTTGTTTAGTTGTACGATTTTTTGTTTTTTTTTAAATATGTGAAATAAAAGTGCGTTGAGTGCTTTCAAAAAAAAAAAAACTGTTGACTTTTGTTTCCAGTTGGCAACAGTCATTGTTATGCTAAGATTTGGTTTTGTTTCGTTTGTGGATTTCCTGCTTTCTTGCAGTGTTCATTTCGCCATAAAAGTGGATTGAATCTCTGTATTTTTTAACATTCCTTTATTGAAATACTTATACAAAGAATATCATAGGGATTGTATTCACAAGAAAATTAAGTTTGTATTAAAACAGGACTTTGAGGAGTCTTGTTAAGTAACAAAATATTAAATACAACTTTGCAGTCAGTGTAGACAGGGACAAGCTGTGTTTATCATGTTATCTAATTGTGAGTAAACCCTACCAGAACTAAATTCACTGCTCAGTTATAGATTTGTGGGGTAGTGCAGAATTCAGTGATGCTGAATGCTCCGAGATCAGACCAGGAAGGTCTGAAGCCAAATAGACTTTTTGCCCTGGACAACGTGCCCTGAGGGGAGTCACATTACCCACAATCCTGCCTGGCTTCATACAGAGCAGTTCCAGAGCATCGGACCTTTGACTGCATCACACTTGTGTGCTTGACCACATACCTGCATAAGGAAGAAAGCCTGAGGGGACCTTGGATCCAGACCATCAGCATTAAACTCTTTTGAATCAAAATTAGAAAAATGTTTGCAACACAGTTTGTGGGGGGAAGGATAGCTCAGTGGTTTGAACATTGGCCTGCTAAACCCAGGGTTGTGAGTTTAATCCTTAAGGGGACCATTTGGGGCAAAAATCTGTCTGGGGATTGGTCCTGCTTTGAGCAGGGGGTTGGACTAGATGACCTCCTGAGGTCCCTTCCAACCCTGATATTCTGTGATTCTGTGTGGTTCTGTTCAGTATTAAAGGACTATTAAGATTGCAGTTTCTGAAGGAACCACAAAGAAATCAGAAAGGGGAAGGGTCAAAGCTGACACAGAAGAATTGGCCCACTACTATACTGAGCAAACAACAATGAAGTTTCAAATACTGCTGACCCAGCACACTAACCCAAACCAGACACAATGTAAGGACAATTGGTTAAGCAAAGATACATTGTGAAAATCATGGGGAAAAATTGTAGTCTATGGGGGAAGAGAGAAGTGGGGAAGCAAAATCTTCTATATTCTTCCAGTTTCAGACTGTTGCTTTCCTCACTGACAGGCGGAGTTCCACAGATATTTAAAAAATATAAGTTTTAATATCTTGAAATAGGAATGATTAGATGCTTCAAAGTATAACCAATGGGCTATGGATCTTTCCCCTCCAGACCACTGGTTCCAATGCATTCTAACTCATCAGCAGCAAAGAATCCTGTGGCACCTTATAGACTAACAGACGTTTTGGAGCATGAGCTTTCGTGGGTGAATACCCACTTCCTCAGATGCATGTCATGACATGCATCTGAGGAAGTGGGTATTCACCCACGAAAGCTCATGCTCCAAAACGTCTGTTAGTCTATAAGGTGCCACAGGATTCTTTGCTGCTTTTACAGATCCAGACTAACACGGCTACCCTCTGATATCTAACTCATCAGTCACTGAAAATTGCTTCTATCTGACTAGCGTTCAATGGGCTTATGTGAAATCATTTGAGAATCTCAGTCTAGTTCTTAGTGGGACATGTTTTCACATCACAAAATCCATCGCTACAATTGAACCTTTTGTTTGTAGTCTCACCAAAGAAACCAATGACTGAATCTGCCCTAGAGAATCTCTCTGTGTGGTACCTCTAGTTGTAAGGCACATTGGTAGCGGATGATTGTGATGGGGCGGCTGCCCCTCACTCACAGAAAGGGGGTTAAAAGCAGCCCAAGGAAGACTGTGCCAGAGGCAGACAATTATAAAGGGGCTGAGAGGAGTAGCCAGTCATGACCCGGCAGGCCCAGAGAAGAAGGGCTGCAGGCAGAGCAAAGTTCAGTAGCTGACTGGAACTTGAGGGAAGAAGAGCAGGCTCCTAGCAGGGGGAAGAAGCCCCAGCAGCTGGGACAATTCAGTGCAGCCAGCAGGAATGGGAAAGCTAGAGAGAGCTCCTAGCTGGCTGCTAGGGCCTACAGGCTGAGGCCCTGAGGTAAGAGCAGAAAAGGGTGCTGGAACTGCATGGCATGCGGCCCCGGGACAATGGACTGCAGTTACCACTGAGGTAAGTGGCTAGGCAGAGATTGCAGGTTCCCCGGAAGAGGAGAACACAGTGTGTGGCACAGCCAGAGGGCAGTGTCATGAAGAGAACACCATGGTCCTGGGAGTGATGTGGGTCCAGGAGCGGAGGTGATGGTTGGTGAGATACCACCAGAAGAGAGCACAGAACTAATTCCCAAGACAGCCAGTAGGAGGTGCTGCAGTGGTGAGTCGTACCCCGTCACACATTGTGGAGAATGCGGGCACATGGTCACACAGGGGGATGATAGAGGACTGTAGGAACTATTGCCTGTCTCAGAGATTTGAGAGATTGAGGGACACAGAACATGAAGACAGTGGAGGCAGGGTATACAGAGGCCTTCTTTGTGGAGGGTTCTGAGACCTTCCCAGACTGGACTCCGGAGTCGGTGCCCCTGCGAGCATCACGGGCGGCTTCAGGAGTATCTGCCAGCCTATATGACCTGGCTAGCAGAGCAGCAGCTGTACCTGTTCAAGTCACTGAGAGGGGGAGTTTGTAGGAATCGCAGGGAGCAAGAGGGGAAGCCAGGCACCAGGACCAGAAGGCCAGGAGGATGTTATGCCTGTGGGCGAGGAGGACACTGGAAGGCAGAGTGTCCCTACTGGGATGGACGACAGAGACCCTACCCGGAGAATGGGAAGAAAATAGAGCCCAAGAGAACCCCAGCTGTGAGGAGAACAGGGAGGGGATGAATTTATAGAGCAATCATATGTCCCCTCAGCCTTTGTTTGATTAGACTAACCATGCCAACCTCCTTAAGTCTCTTCTTGTAAGGTAGATTCTCCATTCTTCTGATCATCCCAATAACCCTTCTCTGCATCTGTTCCAGTTTGATTTCATCTTTCTTAGACTCATAGACTCTAGGATTGGAAGGGACCTTGAGAGGTCATCGAGTCCAGTTCCCTGCCCTCATGGCAGGACCAAATACTGTCTAGACCATCCCTGATAGACATTTATCTAACCTACTCTTAAATATCTCCAGAGATGGAGATTCCACAACTTCCCTAGGCAATCTATTCCAGTGTTTAACTACCCTGACAGTTAGGAACTTTTTCCTAATGTCCAACCTAAATCTCCCTTGCTGCAGTTTAAGCCCATTGCTTCTTGTTCTATCAGTGGAGGCTAAGGTGAACAAGTTTTCTCCCTCCTCCTGATGACACCCTTTTAGATACCTGAAAACTGCTATCATGTCCCCTCTCAGTCTTCTCTTTTCCAAACTAAACAAACCCAATTCCTTCAGCCTTCCTTTATAGGTCATGTTCTCAAGACCTTTAATCATTCTTGTTGCTCTTCTCTGGACCCTCTCCAATTTCTCCACATCTTTCTTGAAATGCGGTGCCCAGAACTGGACACAATACTCCAATTGAGGCCTAACCAGCGCAGAGTAAAGCGGAAGAATGACTTCTCGTGTCTTGTTTACAACACACCTGTTAATGCATCCCAGAATCACATTTGCTTTTTTTGCAACAGTATCACACTGTTGACTCACATTAAGCTTGTGGTCCACTATGACCCCTAGATCTCTTTCTGCCATACTCCTTCCTAGACAGTCTCTTCCCATTCTGTATGTGTGAAACTGATTGTTCCTTCCTAAGTGGAGCACTTTGCATTTATCTTTATTGAACTTCATCCTGTTTACCTCAGACCATTTCTCCAATTTGTCCAGACATGGGAGACCAGAATTGCATACAGTATTCCCGCTAATGTTTCTCCAGTGCTTTGTGTCATGGTTATTACACTTCCCTGTCTCTGCTGGAAATACCTCACCTGATACATCCTAGGATTATGTGAGACTTTTTCATGGTCACATTACATTGGTGGCTCATAGTCATCCTGTGATCGACCAGTACATGCAGGTCTTTCTCTTCCTCTGTAGATTCCAATTGATATGTCCCCAGCTTATAGCAGAAATTCTCATTGTTAGTCCTTTAGTGCATGACCTTGCACTTTGCACTATTAAATTTCATCCTATTTCTATTACTCCAGTTTTCAAGGTCATCCAGATCTTCTAGTATGATATTCCAGTCCTCCTCCATATTGGCAATACCTCCCAACTTCATGTCATCTGCAAATTTTATTAGCACACTCCCACTTTTTGTTCTAAGGTCATTAATGAAAATGTTCAATCAGACTGGTCCCAAGACTGATTCTTGAGGAACTCCATTAGTAAGCTCCCTCCAGCCTGACAGTTCACCTTTCATTATGACTTCTTGTAGTCCACCCTTTAACCCAGTGGTCCCCAATCTTTTTGTGGCCACGAGCACATTTGTGTTTTCAGAAGGGTGTGGTGGGCGCCAACAATTACTCACATACAGGGCCGGCTCCAGGCACCAGTGGAGCAAGCATTTGCCTGGGGCAGCACATGCTACAGGGTGGCATTCTGTCCATTCTGGAGAGTTGGAGCGTTTGTTTTTGTTTAGCCTCCAATGATAGAACGAGAAGCAATGGGCTTAAACTGCAGCAAGGGAGATTTAGGTTGGACATTAGGAAAAAGTTCCTAACTGTCAGGGTAGTTAAACACTGGAATAGATTGCCTAGGGAAGTTGTGGAATCTCCATCTCTGGAGAGATTTAAGAGTAGGTTAGATAAATGTCTATTAGGGATGGTCTAGACAGTATTTGGTCCTGCCGTGAGGGCAGGGGACTGGACTCGATGACCTCTCGAGGCCCCTTCCAGTCCTTGAGTCTATGAATTTTTGGGGTTTTTTTGGCGCCAGTTCTGGGCAGTGCGAGAGAAGCTGGGAGGACAGAGAACACTGGCACCCGCAGCCTGCAGCCTCGGAGTACTCTGTCCCCAGCAGGCACAGGACTGTGGCTTCTCTCCCCTGCTGGGCACTAGGCGTGCCCCGTGCCTGCCAGGGACCGAGAACACCGGCGCCCGCAGTCTGCAGCCCAGGAGAAGCCGGAGAGAAGCCACAGCCCCGCACCTGCCAGGGACAGAGAACACTGGTGCCCGCAGTCTGCAGCCCTGGGGTTCTCTGTCCCCGGCAGGCGTGGGGCTGCAGCTTTTCTGTCTTGCTGGGCACTAGGCAGGCGCACATAAATGCCATGGCGCCTGCGGGCACCACATTGGGTACCACTGCTTTAACCAGTTCCTTACCCACCTTTCAATTCTCATATTAATCCCCATCTTTTTCAATTTAACTAATAATTTCCCTCCCATGCAGAATTCTGTCAAATGCCTTACTGAAATCCAGGTAGATTAGATCTACTGCATTTCCTTTGTCTAAAAAATCAAAGAAAGAGATCAGGTTGGTCCAGCATGATCTAGCTTTTACCATTGAAGTATCTTCTTTAAAGATTGAATAGTAACATTTGCAATAATGAATACAAAATTCAAACAGGAAAGAAGGGGGAAAATATTCACATATCTGCCAAAATTCTTCCATTACACAGGGAACTGCTAACAGCGGAATTTCCTTGGGAGTTTGTAGTAAGTGGTTTAGGGGCCTTGCTTTAAAGGTACAGCTTTTCTTCAGCAACATAGATGGACATAGCAGCATCCGCCTTTGTGACCTACACTGGATATGCCATGTTTCATTTCCTGCATGAAGAGAGAAGAGACTTTGCATGCAGTGCAAGCTGGGAGCTCTGATGGTGGAGAAGGAATGTGGTTTTGAGGAACAGACCTCCTGCATAATAACATGGGCCATAGGACTTCCCTGAAATAATTCCTGTTTCAACTAGAATATAATATATATCTTTTCAAAAAACGTTAGTCTTTTGAAGACTGAGATGCTTTTGTCTAAACCGAGTTATTAGGTCCAACATACAGATATCTGTGTGAAATGTAATGGTCTATGATATGCAAAGGTCAGACTAGATGATCTGATTGTCCTTTTTGGACTTGTACAGAAATTTCTGAGAATTTTGCAGTATTGTCTCTTAGGTCTGAGATTAAATACACTGTCAGCACTCTTCTGCTTCTAAGGGAACCTCTAAACTACAAACAAACCAACCAACCAACCTGAGCAACAAGTCTCAGAACCCAGGTCAACTGACAGGCTTGTGCTACAGGGCTAAAAATAGCAGTGTAGACATCCCTTTTTAAACTGGAACCTGGGCTCTGAACCCAGCATGGGAGATGGGTGTGAGAGCCTAGGTTCCAGTCCTAGTGGGACCATCTGCTCTGCTATTTTTATCCCTGTAGCACAAGCTCAAGTCAATTGACCTGGGCTCTGAGACTCGCTGCCACAGGGTTTTGGTGGTTTTTTGCACTGTAAACATACCCTAGGCAGGGGTTCTCAACCTTTTTCTTTCTGAGGTCCCCCTCGACATGCTAGAAAAACTCCAGCGGGGAGGGGAGGAGGGGCTTGGGCATAAGCATAGTTTGACTTCTATTTTGGTGAGGTGCAAGGGCTGGTGGGGCTCTGGCCAGCTCCACACAGCCGAGTCCAGGGAGGGAGTGCCACCTGCACCCCTGACTCACTTCAGCAGGCCACCCACCTGTCTAGGGCTCTGTGCCAGGGGCTACTCCCCAAGGGCTCTGCTGGGCCCAGAGTCGCCCGGGCAGCTCTGACTGCCTGTGTGAACAGTCAAAGGGGGCTGGGAGCTGAGGAGCAGCCACAACCCCAGGCACCAGCAGCAGATGGGGAACTCCACAGCCGCCCACTCTATGGCACCACCAGCCAGAGAAGCAGCTGCCTGCCACACTGCCTGTCTCTGGTTTCCTGCCTACGACCTGGCCAGAGGGGGACTGGGAGAGAGGAGGAGGTGGGTGGTAGAGCTGCCCCCAGAACTGCTCACTATGCATAAGACACTTCAATTGGCGGGGGCAACATCCTTGTGCTCCCTCAACTCTGCCCATGGGCTCAAGGTTTCTGCCAACATTAGGGTTTCAGCTGCTCCCCTACTCCCAGCTTCAGCGGGAGAGGGGAGGGAGAGATCAGGGTTTCAGCCCTGCACCACTCGTGGTGGGAGACGGGGAAGCTTGGGGTTTCAGCCATGTGCTGCTCCTGGCTGCAGAAGCAGGGCGGTGTCAGGGCTTGGGGTTTCAACCCCACACCATTTCCAGCTTCAGCCCTGCAGGGGTAAGGGACACGCTGGGGCTCTGGGCTTCAGCCCCACTCCACTCCCCACTTCAGCCCCATGGGGGGTGCTGGGGCTTGGAGCACCAGGTTTCAGTGGCAGGGATCTGCAGACTCTCAGGGGGCTGTGGACCCTCAGTTGAGAACCTCTGCCCTAGGAGAACCTCATCTGTATATAAATGCTAGTGTATGGCAAAAGAATAATAGCAGCTTTGAATTAATCTTCTATTAATGGGGACAAGGACAGGTTGGGGTAGGGGGGTGAAAATGCACAGGTGGTGTCATAAGTAATTATCCATCAACAGATCATATAGAAACCAAACAACTTTGACTAAAACATTAGGTCACATAAAATCTGCATGGACATCTGATCCTTGTCGACTGCTAGGAGAGTATCAGTCTATGAGACCATCACAGGCTCCACACCATACCAATCTGAGAACCCCAGACTATTCCAAAGCTGCCTTACAATAACCTTCTCAGTAACCTTAGCCAAAAAGTCCAGTTAGAAACAGTATGGTAATTTAAAAGATCAATGTCAAGATACTTTTTTGTGCAAGGAGCTAGTAACTGCTCATTTGAGGGATACTGGCATGCTATACTCTCTTAAGAAGCCATTAGAGATTTTCCATTACAAAGCCTCTCTGCTTGAATCCAGGCCCAAAAGGAATACAGACAACCCTGTAGTAAGACAACGCCAGAGTAACTTTCTAATTAGGATGTATATATTTCCCTTTGAGTTTAAGGCCCACATGCACCTGAAACAATGCTTGCCACTCTCATATTACTTTGTATCACAATTTGTATATCTTAGCCTTCTTTGGCATCTTTTCCCTTATCTTATAGGACAACATGCCATCTAATTCTTTTATCATTATTTTCACTTTTTTGGATTCACCTATTTACCCACCTCTTTTTTGTGATGAAGAGCCCAAATCTGTACGCTGCACCCCAAGGGCTAGATCTACAGACAGTACTTAGACTCATTGTTGCAATGCCTAACTTCTAGTTGTCCTGCTACCTACTAGAATCCAGAGTTAGGTGCCCCAATGCCTGGGGCAAGTTAGGCATCTAAGGGTATGCCGGCACTGCAATTAAAAACCCGCACGGGCCAGTTGTGGGTGTCTAACTGCAGTGTAGAAGACGAAGGGACCAAGGACACAGTCCTGCAGGATAGCATTACAGTGTTGGGAAAAGATGAATCTGCCAAAGGAGACATTGAAGGAACAGTCTGAAAAGTAAAAGGACAACGAGCCAAACAGTCACCAAATCTCAGGAAGGAGAAAGCAAATCAAGATGATGATGTGGTTAAACTGTGTCGCAAACATATCAGAGAGGATGAGGATGGAGAAGAGAAATCGAACTGAGATACGCCGACTATTCGCGTAGCTGAAGTTGCATGTCTTAGGTCGACATCCCCCCGCCCACCCCGCAGTGTAGACCAGGGCTTTAAGGTGCCACAGGACTCTTTGTCGCTTTTTACAGGAATAGGAGAGTAAGAGTGTTGCCAACTCTCACTATTGTATGACAAGTCTTGTAATATTTCTATTCTATTCCACACTTATCCCTATAGTATCTGAGCACCTTCCAATCATTCATTAAGCAACATTATTAACATCTGTCACACATTTCTTCTCTCATTCTCTCCCCAGGGGCAGAAGTGTACACAGTCTAGTGTAGGTTGTTTTAAATAATATATATATATATATATATATATATACACACACACATATATATGGTGGTATATGCTTATGTTCAAGAAGGTAATATCAAAGAAATGTCTCTTGCACTTAGCCATACTTTAACCTGGGAAACAATGACTCTGAAAAAGATTTGGGTGTCATGGTGGATCATCAGCTAACCACGAGTGCAACGCTGTGGCCAAAAGGGCTAATATGATCCTGGGATGCATAAAAAGGGGAATCTTGAATAGGAGTAGATAAGTTATTTTACCTCTGTATTTGGCACTGCTGCAAAATTGTGTCCATTTCTGGTGTCCACAACTGAAGAAAGATGCTGAAAAAATTAAGAGGGATCAGAGAAAGAACCATGAGAATGATTAAAGGATTAGAGAACATGACACGGTGATAAACTAAATAAACTGAGCTCCTTGAGTCTAACAAAGAGAAAGTTACTTGATTACAATCTATAAGTACCTAGATGGAGTACAAATGTTTGATAATGGACTTTTCGGTGTAGCAGACAAAGGTATAATGTGAGCCAGTGCTGGAACCTGACGCTAGCCAAATTCAAATGGGAAATAAAGCGTAAATTTTGAACAATGAGGGTCATTAACCACCAGAACGATTCTTTTAAAAAGTTGTGGTGGAGTCTCTATCACTGGCAATTTTTAAATGAAGATTAGTTGTTTGCCTTTTTTTAAAGATATACTCTATTCAAACAGGAATTATTTGGGGGCAGTTCTCTTGCTTGTGTTATACAGAAGATCAGATTAGATGATCACAATGGTCCTTTTTGGCCTTGGACTCTATGAATCTTAGGATAGAAAGCCATAGTTCCTGGGGGGGATTTCCTTCCACTGTCAGAGATTCCATGGCCAGAAGGGACCATAGTGATCATCTTGTCTGACCTTCTGTATAATACAGGCTGTAGAACACACCCAAAATAATTCCTAGAAGCAGATTTTTTAGAAAAACATCCAATCTTGATTTAAAAATGGTAAGTGATGGAGAATTCACCACCATTTTTGGTAAATTGTTCCAAACAGTTAGTTACTCTCACCACTAAAAATATACACCTTATTTCCAGTCTGAATTAGTCTAGTAGCTTCAACCAACCATTGTGTTGTGTTATATCTCTCTCTGCTAGATTGAAGAGGCCATTATCAAATATTTGTTCCCTGTGTAGATACTTATAGACTGTAATTAAGTCACCTCTTAACCTTCTATTTCTTATGGTACATAGATGTAGCTCCCTGAGTCTATTGCTATAAGGCATGTTTTCTAAACCTTTTATCGCTCTCATGAGCCATCTCCAATTTATCAACATCTTTCTTGAATTGTCGCCACCAGAACTAGATACAGTATTCCAACAGTGGCTGCAGCAATGTCATATATAGAGCTAAAATCACCTCTCTACTCTTACTCAAGATTCCCTTGTTTATACATCCCAGGATCACATAAGCTCTTTTGGCCACAGCATCACATTGGGAGATAATATTCAACAGATTATCTACCATGACCTCCAATCTTTTTCAGAGTCACTGCATCCCAGGTTAGAATTCTCCCTCCTGTAAGTATGGCCTACATTCTTTGTTCCAAGATGTATACTTGAAATGCATATTTTTTGCTTGTGCCCAGTTTACCAAGTGATCTAGATCACTCTGAATCAGTGACCTTTCATTGTGTCTCTTGTCCTTGATTAAGGTAGATCCATCTGAACTATTTAGTGGTCCTGACTTTGATGGGCCATAAATCAGCTTGGTGGTATACTATAATGCTGTATTTCTTGTGCATTCTTTTCTGATCAGTTATCATGTAGAACAACAAGATAGTTAAGATGAAGATAGTTCTTGCTCAAGATAGTTAAGACCAAAGCAGACTGTGAAGAACTTCAAAAAGATCTCACAAAACTTAAGTGATTGGGCAACAAAATGGCAAATGAAATTTAATGTGGATAAATATAAAGTAATGCACACTGGAAAAAATAACCCCAACTATACATACAATAGGATGGGGGCTAATTTAGCTACAACAATTCAGGAAAAAGATCTTGGAGTCATCGTGGACAGTTCTCTGAAAATGTCCATGCAGTGTGCAGAGGCAGTCAAAAAGCAAACAGGATGTTAGGAATCATTAAAAAGGGGTTAGAGAATAAGACAGAATATATTATTGCCCTTATATAAATCCATGGTACGCCCACATCTCAAATACTGTGTACAGATGTGGTCTCCTCACCTCAAAAAAGATATTCTGGCACTAGAAAAGGTTCAGAAAAGGGCAACTAAAATGATTAGGGGTTTGGAGAGGGTCCCATATGAGGAAAGATTAAAGAGGCTAGGGCTCTTCAGCTTGGAAAAGAGGAGACTAAGGGGGGATATGATAGAGGTATATAAAATCATGAGTGGTGTGGAGAAAGTGAATAAGGAAAAGTTATTTACTTATTCCCATAATACAAGAACTAGGGGTCACCAAATGAAATTAATAGGTAGCAGGTTTAAAACAAATAAAAGGAAGTTCTTCTTCATGCAGCGCACAGTCAACTTGTGGAACTCCTTACCTGAGGAGGTTGTGAAGGCTAGGACTATAACAGCATTTAAAAGAGAACTGGATAAATTTATGGTGGTGAAGTCCATAAATGGCTATTAGCCAGGATAGGAAAGGAATGGTGTCCCTAGGCTCTGTTTGTCAGAGGATGCAGATGGATGGCAGGAGAGTGATCACTTGATCATTGCCTGTTAGGTTCACTCCCTCTGGGGCACCTGGCATTGGCCATTGTCGGTAGACAGATACTGGGCTAGATGGACCTTTGGTCTGACCCGGTACGGCTGTTCTTATGTTCTTATGGTAACAAAAAGTCCTCTTGGAGGCTTGGCTTGCAGTACTTGAATTTTTCTTCCTTTGATGTTTATCTCTTGTTTTGTCAAGATAGAAACTTCTCCTTGAGGATCTTTTTAATGTAATCATCCTTTTCATCAAAAGGCATGTGGTTATTAATTTTGGCTGCCATCTTTGGTTTCTGGGTTGTTGTTTTTTTGCCTAGAGTTTCTCCTGAGGCTTGAGGGATGTCTCATTTGATTATATTCCACTTTTCAAGTGCATTATTGGGTGATAATATAATACTATCAACTTTTTCCTCTAAGATTTCCCTGAGTTTTTCTTAATGAAATGGACGTCTCAACTTTTCTATGTTCAACTTTGGTTTAATCTGTTCAGCATTGTTTCACTGAGGGACAACAAGTACATTGAAAATGGCTGTGATCATCCTGTCATTGGTCCAGCAGTTTGCTCTTTGGATTGGTCTGGTGATCTTGATGTCCCTGATGTCTCTTTGCCATATAATGACATAGTCAATCAGGTGCCAGTGCTTTGATCTTGGCTGTATCCACAAAGTTTTATATTTGTTGGCATGCCTTAAGATTATGTTGGTAATAATGAGCTCATGCTCAGCACTCTTCCTGAGCAGGAGGATATCACTGCTGCTTATTTTTCCAACACCCACTGTTCTTTATTACAGCGCTCCCAGCATCGGCATTAAAGGTTCCCAGAAGTATGAGTTTGTCTTCACTGTGTATAGATTTGATGTCATCCAAATCAAAATAGAGCTGTTTTTATTTCTTCTATATGGTTCATGGTTGGAGCATGTGAACTGATAAGAGTCACAAAGTGTGAATTTCCAGTGGGAAATCAGTGTCATCAAGCATTTATTTTTGTCCACAGATAAGTCTTGCAGTGATTTCAGGGGGCTGTTTTTAATGGTAAAAACAGTACCATAAATTCTGTCCTCCTCTGCTGGTTTCCCATTCCCAAAGAAGGTATAACCACTTCCTAATTACTTTATGGAGCCTTTAGCTGCAATTCTGGTTTTGCTGAGGGCAGCTACCCTGATGCTGTATCTAGCAAGTGTTGGCACCAGGGGGCTACTACCTCTGAAATGGATCTTTAATGGCTCCCAGTGGAGCAGATTACTGTCATACCAATGAAAAAGGTCCACAATAATTATCTTGCATACACAGCAGTTTATTTGAGAAGGAATTACACAAGTGGTAAAGGGTTACATTAAGCACATAACTCCTGTGTTAGACATTTAAGAACTATACATTAAGAGCAATACATTCCTGTTAGCGAGCCACTCTAACAGAAACATACACAAACAGGCCCTGTGCTAGCCTCACACAGAGGCTTGGCAAACAGAGAAAGTGGTTACCAATTAAAAAAAGAAGAAAAATAATAATTGGAGATATACCAATCTCCTAGAACTGGAAGGGACCTTGAAAGGTCATTGAGTCCAGCCACCTGCCTTCACTAGCTAGACCAATTTTTGCCCCAGATCTCTAGGTGGCCCCTTCAAGGATTGAACTCACAACCCTGGGTTTAGCAGGCCAACGCTCAAACCACCTAGCTATCTCTCCCCTTTTTCTTCTCTCCAGGTCTGGTCTCCTCAGCCTTCTGGTCTGTCTCGGATTCCCTTGAGGCAAGGTCTTGACTACCTGGAAACCCCTCTGGTCATAGTCCTACTCGAGCCCACGGAGCAGAGTTTTGGCTACTCTGTCGAGCAGTTTTTTTAAGCATCAGTTAAGGAATCCCCCTCTCTCTGACAGTAATTTACTTGGATTCTTATACTCTTTTTCCTCAAAGAGTCACATGTCTCAAAAGCATGCCCAGTGGGCATGTGGTTATTAATTTTGGCTGATTAGTATTTTAGAAGGGGCTGGAGGGGGTACCGAACAGAGATCACACCATGTTTACTCATTCATCAATCATTCACTCTGGCTCTCTGCGTGGTGTCCTTGCTGTAGGGTCACTATAACCAGATCGACCTGTGCTCCATGCTGGAACTTTATGCATGTCATATTTACTTTTGCATAGGCCCATATTTGCCGACCAATAGGTTGAATATCAATCACACATGCAGGCTTTGCCAGTCCTTTATCAAATCTGCTTCTGCTTAAAGGGACCGTGCTCCCAGGATTCTCTGCAGTTCTTCAGGCATGTTTAAGTCATGTCAAGTTATGCTCAAACCATTCATTCAACACGGCCACACCAATCTGGCACCATCCCAACAGCATGTTCCCTTGAAATTTATGCTGTTCATCTTTCAGGTCTTGATTTGTTATCTGTGCTCTATGTTGCCATAGTGCGAGCTCTTGTTTTATGTATAGAATGACTGCTGAGTGGAGGATCCTACAGTCACAGTTACCTGGTCGTATTACATTTGGTCAGCCAATGGTTAGGGCCCCTTTTCTAGACCCTTTTCTTATTAGGATGAGCACTGCTGTCCTGAAAAAGGCTGCTCAATCACCCTGAATGTTGCCAACCATCATTGCTGCCCAGAATTCAAGGTTGATTGATCAGAGTCCCAGGTCGCCTGCATGCAAATTTGTGACTATGACTATCAGTGTTCATCTACACTTGTCACTTCTTCACTCACCTATCACTGCAGGACTTTCTTTATTAATGGTGTGTGAATGCTTGTGCATGAGAATTTTTTTTTTTAAGTGAGAAGAGTGTTGCACGGGAGCAATCACTCTCCCGGCTGCTGAAGTCAAAGACCAGTGGTACAAAACATCACAACAACTGGGAACTTTACTAGTTGCAGTGGATAGCTATTGACATCTTTTGTGCCTTGTCAAGCCTTACAACATGTTGTTGTAGTGCTTTTCCAGCTGTTGGACCACCAAAGCAGACTTACTATGCTGGGGTTAGTCATTTCCCTTTATGGCTACCTTCTCCCTGGTTTAGCCCACCAACTAAAGTGGAGTCTTGGTGTATGGCCACTGCCTCATACTAAAAAGAAACCTATACCAGAAACCTACTGACTGCTATACTTACCTGCATGCCTCCAGCTTTCATCCAGACCACATCACATGATCCATTGTCTACAGCCAAACTAAGATACAGCTGCATTTGCTCAAATCCCTCAGACAGAGACAAACACCTACAAAATCTCTATCAAGTGTTCTTAAAACTACAATACCCACTTGCTGAAGTGAAGATTGACAGAGCCAGAGGAATACCAAGAAGTCACCTACTACAGGACAGGCTCAACAAAGAAAGTAACAGAACGCCACTAGCCATCACCCCAACTAAAACCTCTCCAGCCCATCATCAAGGATCTACAACCTATCCTGAAGGACGATCCCTCACTGTCACAGATCCTGGGAGACAAGCCAGTCCTTGCTTACAGACAGCCCCCCAACCTGAAGCAAATACTCACCAGCAACCAAACACCACACAACAAAAACACTAACCCAGGAATCTATCCTTGCAACAAAGCCCGTGGCCAACTCTGCCCACATATCTATTCAAGGGACACCATCATAGGACCTAATCACATCAGCCACAGCATCAGGGGCTCGTTCACCTGCACATCTACCAATATGATATATGCCATCATGTGCCAGCAATTCCCCTCTGCCATGTACATTGGCCAAACAGGACAGCTCGGTGCAAAAGAATAAATGGACACAAATCAGATGTCAAGAATTATAACATTCCAAAACCCATCAGAGAACACTTCAACCTCCCTGATCACTCAATTACAGACCTAAAAATTGCAATTCTTTAACAAAAAGACTTCAAAAACAGACTCCAATGAGAAACTTCAGAACTGGAATTAATTTGCAAACTGGATACTGTTAAATTAGGCTTGAATAAGGACTGTGAGTGGATGGGTCATTACACAAAGTAAAAACTATTTCTCCATGCTAATTTTCCCCCTACTGTTACTCACACCTTCTTGTTCACTGTTTGAAATGGGCCATCCTGATTATCACTACAAAATTTTTTTTCTCCTGCTGATAATAGCCCACCTTAATTGATTAGTCTCATTAGAGTTGGTATGGCAACACCCATTTTTTCATGTTCTCTGTGTGTATGTGTGTGTATATATATATATTGTGGCAGGCCCAGGCCAGTGGGGTACAGGAGTCTGGTAGAGGGCAAATATACTGGTCACTGGCTGAGTAGTTTTCTGTTCCCTGAGTGACCAGAGCAGGAGCTACACTAGAGTAATCAGGAACCTGCTAAAACCAATTAAGGCAGACAGGCTGATTAGAACACCTGCAGCCAATCAAGGCAGGCTAATGGGGCACCTGGGTTTAAAAAAGAGCTCACTCCAGTCAGGGAGTGGGAAGGCAGAGGAGAGGAAGTGTGTGTGAGGAGCTGAGAGTGAGTTGTTGGAGGACTGAGGAGTACAAGCATTATCAGACACCAGGAGGAAGATCCTGTGGTGAGGATAAAGAAGGTGTTTGGAGGAGGCCATGGGGAAGTAGCCCAGGGAGTTGTAGCTGTCATGCAGCTGTTACAGGAGGCACTATAGACAGCTGCAATCCACAGGGCCCTGGGCTGGAACCCGGAGTAGAGGGTGGGCTCAGGTTCCCCCCAAACCTGCCAACTCCTGATCAGACACAGGAAGAGTTGACCCAGACTGTGGGGAAGATCACTGAGGTGAGCAAATCTGCCAATAAGCGCAGGATCCACCAAGGTAGAGGAGGAACTTTGTCACAATATATCTTCCTACTATATTTTCCACTGTATGCATCTGATGAAGTGGGCTTTAGCCTACAAAAGTTTATGCCCAAATAAATTTGTTAGTCTCTAAGGTGCCACAAGTACTCCTCGTTCTTTTTGCTGATACAGACTAACATGGCTACCACTCTGAAACCTGCCTCATACTAGCAGCTGTTGAAGCCACTGCTGAGAGCTGAATGTGAAACGAGGACCAGCAAAAGAAAATCATTCAAAGAATGTGTGACCCAGGGACCCCTTGGTACCAAGTAGCAGAGGACATAGGGAGTGAATAGATTTTTACATGGATCTCCCTGGACTGGATATCTGCATAATAGTTCAGCAAAGGGTGGCATGTGATATCTGTACCAAGAGCCAGTAATCATAAGTGTATCTATAAAGAAAATTATGCTCTTAAGGTCTTGGAGTTAAGGCAGGTTGCCAAGAGGTGACATACCTCAAAGATGTCCCCTTTCAGGCAAGAGGTAACTGGACACTTATCTCTCCCTGCCTAGCCACTTGTGTATTGTATGCCTATGTGTATGCTGAGGCAGGTATGAACTGAGAAATTGTGAAACCTACAAGAAGGAACAAACAGCAAGGGGTGTCCTGTTTGTGAATAAAGACAAAGGATTGGTCTGGTACATCTTGGAGTATAAAAAGATACACAGAATCTTCACCTAAAAGGCATGCATGTCTCATGAAAGAAGGTCATGGCCAGTCTGGCTGTGAAGTACTGCAAGAATTTTGGTTGAACAATACTTATTAGACATGAGAGTATCTTGTTAATTAAATCTAGGCTTTAGATTGTGCATTGTCTTCCATGTAATCAAGTATCAGAGGGGTAGCCGTGTTAGTCTGTATCTGTAAAAGCAGCAAAGAGTCCTGTGGCACCTTATAGACTAACAGACGTATTGGAGCATGAGCTTTCATGCTATCCGACGAAGTGGGTATTCACCTACGAAAGTTCATGCTCCAATACGTCTGTTAGTCTATAAGGTGCCACAGGACTCTTTGCTGCTTATCCATGTAATCATTTGTTTCCAATGCTTCTACTAGATTCTCTATGCTTTGTTAAATATACTTAATTTCACTATAAACAAAGTGCTGTGAATTAAACTGAGCAGTGATCTGAAGTGAAACTGCTAAGTTGGAGTGTAATGCTTCTTTGGAAGCAGCAGATTGGTGACTACTATGAATGTTCAGTTAAGAGGGGCGGCTCTAGGTATTTTGCCGCCCCAAGCACGGCAGGCAGGCTGCCTTCAGCGGCTTGCCTGCGGGAGGTCCTCGGTCTCGCGCATTTGGTGGCATGCCTGCGGGAGGTCCGCCGAAGCCGCGGGACCAGCGGACCCCCCACAAGCATGCCGCCAAAGGCAACCTGCCTGCCGCCCTTGTGGCAACCAGCAGAGCGCCCCCTTGGCTTGCCGCCCCAGCCACGCGCTTGGCGTGCTGGTGCCTGGAGCCACCCCTTCTAGTGAACCAAGAGTTAGACACTTCATGGAGATGCTTGGGTTGCTAACCTGAAAAAAGTGACGGCAAGGTCGGCAAAGCCTAAAGGGAAGTGTTTGGGTTGCCTGTACCTGGTAAAGTTGGGGAGAGGACCCACTGCAGTCACAGACAGGGCTTCCTCATGTTAAGAGCAGGTAGTAGCAAGGTGCCTCAAAACCCTGGTACCCTCAAGAAGTGTAACAGGATGCGACTGTCCTGACTTTGAGAGACTACCTCTCCTACACATATAGAAGGACTAAAGCAGTGCCAGTAGACGGTGTATGTTGTTTGTGGAGGTAGTTTTCAGCCACTGACAGGAAGTCAAGATTTTATCAAGAGAACTCAAACTTGAGTGTGATTGCATGCAGAGATGTGCTGAAATAAGGAAAGCTTTACTAGCAAAACTTTCTAGTGTAGATCAAGTCTTATACTGATATAAGTAAAGCAGCAAAACTCAAGCATACACAATCACCAAACCACAGATTTTGGCTATATTACTGAGAAAAAAGCAACAAGACTTAGGAACAGTTTGAATGTAAAAGGTTAAAGGAAAATGAAAGGTCAAAGATGAATATGAGATTGCAGGTCTAGGGAATGAGCAGGATTCAGAACTTTCTAATGCAGTGGTGAGAGAGAGGAAGATCTTGGGTGAGAAGACCTTGTGTACAGGCTCCATAGCTGGCTGTGGGCTGTAGGCCCTTTGAGTAAGCAGGGTGCCCCCACAAGTGATGGTGAACACCTCACAAAACTTGGAGGAAGGAACCCAAGAAGTGTCCAGTGACAAAGAGCTCAAGGAGGGTGACATGGAAGATGCATGACCCACAGACAGACTGGAGCTCTGTAAGACCCAGCCAAACCCCATGCACATGAATGCAGATTCAGAGCCCAATGAGGAAGGGGAAGGGAGCTCTGGTGTATGAATTAACATCCACTATCGTTTCCTTGACATCTCTTCATGGGCCCAGAGCCATCATCCCCCTCCTCACTCCTCTTCCAAAATGGCATCTGAATGTGTGCAGGTAGGGAACAAGGGAATTGCCTTTTCAAGTAGTGATTTTATTTTAAAATGTGCCCTGGCAGTTCAATTAGAGAAGACTGTAACCATTTAAGGACTATGACCATATATTCATTTATAGATGTAACCTTTTTGCAGGACATCCAGATAGATTTTTGACCATCATAAAGCAATGCTTGCAAATGCTCAAATATCAGTTTGAGTATTCAAATACAGTGCAAGAAATGTTTTAAAAATATCTTTTAAAAAGCAAACAAGCACACCAGTAACAGGTCATTCAAACTACATGATTTTTATGAATAAACATGAAAAATAAACCTTTATGTAAACATTGAAAAAGACAATGCTTTGGTTTTCCAGTCCAAGACAAAAACAATTCACTTGCATGCTCTGCTTTGATTCAGGGGTAGACATGGTAGAAACAGTATGTTGTTGGCTCAGAGGGCTTAACTTTGTTTTGGCTGGTGGTGCTAAGCAGCTCTGATGAATCATCTTCACTTGTGGAGTTTTAAGTTTATCTTCTTACATATATCCCTTTTGTCTTCTGGCACAATCCTGGAAAATTTTTGATTAACAAGCTTCAGAGACACCATTTTTGTCATGAACGTGGCAGCATACAGACCAGGGTGACTTTGAGCAGCTGCCTTCTCCGGGTCTTTGTTACTTTCAAGAGTGATATGTCAGCCATAATCACCACTGCCTGGTAACAAATTTAGCAATATTTACTACACTATCCTTACATCTAATGCCTAGGCCACCTAGCAGACCGTGCTCCCTCCCCTTATCCCATGCAGATGCAGGCTTTGAATAGTCCCCCCTCAAGCAATGAGCTGGTGAACAGTCCTGAATATAGTAGCAGTGAAGCAAGTCTTATCCTTTTCATATTTTTATGGATATCTTTATGGGAAATTTGTATAGAGTTTTACCACTTATCTTTTCCTTTCCACTAAGCCTTTAAATCTGTCTTGTTTTAGCAGCCACACCCTCCTTGCAAGGTCTCCGTATCAGCTGAACGATTGACCTTGATTAGGTGAAAGAAGAAACAAACATGGGAGAACATGTTTTCAAACCTTCTTATGGTCTCTGGGGAAGGTTCACAAAAAGCAAGGGATTGGAGGTAGATCCTACTTATGGAAAAAGAGAAGGACCAAGAGATGGACTGAGAAACGTACCAAGACATAATGAAGTTCTTCAGACAACAAACTCTAATGTTTCAGAATACAGTGAAGTAAAATGGCAAGAGACTTGCACCCCACCAGTCATTGCACATTGTGACCAATTCTATATTTCCAGGCCCTGTGCTATGCACACATCCCCAGCTGGCAAGATGCCACCATAGCCTGTCGCAGTGCCCATTTCACTTGACCACAGTGGAAAACAAGAACTGCTATGGATACATATATCCTGGTCTGTGACTCATGTAGGAGCATTCCACACCACACACTTTGTTTTTAATTTCCTTTTAATGTTTTTTCATCAGATCATTGCTGACTATGTCTCAACAATTTTGGTTTTGTAATAATCATGATTTATTTTGTATTACAAAACATTCATCTGACCTATCCCAAAATCATCTCCTATTCCATCTTTACTGTCCTAATAGTGCATTTACATAGAAACCAAGTGGTATTTTCATTATGTGACACAAAAGAGCACACAACAGCACACTTTTATGCTATGGCACACTGTCATAATACTCTCTTAAAGCATCCTTCAGCTGGATAGCACCTCCACGTGCTCTGGTTAGTGTCGTTGTGTTTCACTATTCATCCCCTCCTCCCTGCTAGCAATACTTCCCCCTTTGCTTTGTAAAACACAACATGCAGAGATAACAACAAGAATATTTGGCTACTGAGATCCAATGTAGCCATGCAATCATAGAAATGTAGGGCTAGAAAGGACCTCTGGAGTCCTGGAAAGGACCCACGGTGAGTTAAGACCAAGTAATGGACCATCCCTGACTGGTGTTTGTCAAACTTTTGTTCGTAAAAACCTCCAAAAACAGGGATTCCCCATCCTCCTTCACTAATCTATCCCATTTGTTAAATATCCTTATAGTTAGAAAGTTTTTCCTAATATCTAACCTCAATCTCTTTTGCTTCCAATTAAGCCAATTGTTTCTTGTCCTAAGTTCAGTGAACGCTTTTCAGTGGTTCCCCAGTTGGACAGGGAACCACTGATAACTACTCTTTGTATACAGCCTTGGCTGGGTCATATGGTCTGGATCCTTCTGTCTTCAGGGCCTTCTGTGAACTAGATATGATTGAGGTCTTTAAAATCATGACTGGTGTGGAGAAAGTGAATAAGGAAGTGTTATTTACTCCTCATAAACACAAGAACTAGGGGGTCACCAAATGAAATTAATAGGCAGCAGGTTTAAAACAAACAAAAGGAAATATTTCTTCACACAACGCACAGTCAGCCTGTGGAACTCTTTGCCAGAGAATATTGTGAAGGTCAAGACTCTAACAGGGGTCAAAAAAGAACTAGATAAATTCATGGAAGATAGGTCCATCATTGGCTATTAGCCAGGATGGGCAGCCTTTATATACAGGCGACTCTCATTTTACGCACATTTAACGTGCACAAATTCTGCTTTGCACAGTGGGCAAAAAAAAGAAGAGAAAAATAACAATTTAAATACTATTCCTACGTGTTTTTCGCTTTACTTGCTGACAGCGGAACGTAACCCCAGCATAAGATAAGACTTGCCTGTAGAGAGATCCCTTGCCTCTATTTGCCAGAAGCTGGGAATGGGTGACAGGGAATGAATCATTTGATGATTACCTGTTCTGTTTACTCCCTCTGTGGCACCTGGCATTGGCCACTGTCAGAAGACAGGATACTGGGCTAGGTGGACCTTTGGTCTGACCCAGTATGGCCATTCTTATGTTCTTATGCAATTTTTAGGGAGTTGCAGAAGCTGTATATTTGTGAAGGAAGTGGTTCTTGCATGTATACAGATATCTTGTTCTTTGGCATTCATCTGTATGAAAAGTGCAAGACATTAATACTACTAAAATAAAGAATGCACTATTAACCTGTGTGCATGTATTACATATGTCAGACAAAATCAGATCTGGTGCTCCCATGGGTAGGCTTTATTCCTCCTGTGCTTGCTTTGTCTGCAGCTGCCATCTCCAAAACAGGTGACAATTGTATTTATTATTCTTTTCCCTAAGTAAATTTAGGACCATGGTTAGTGACAACCAATGACTTAGCAGCACTATTTGTTTTTATGTAATAAATATATCACAAACTGTAAGGACTGTGCTCTTCTCCTTCATAAATATTCCCAGTTGCCAGCCAACAGGATAATAATGATTAAAGCAGGAGCTGAGCGCAAGGGGAGATGCTGAACCTTGTGTATTACTCTCTTTGTTCTCCCTTTATGTGACAGGATAATTACCTTGCCTGAGCTTGCAGTCTGCTCCCAATCTATATTTAGACATTGATTGCAGAGCTCTTCTTTCACTTTTAAGGACTTTTATTCCAAGTTGGCAAGAAACAAAACAGAAAGCAGATCATTGCAAAATTCAGGAAGGCTCTATTAAAGTACAGATAAAAATGAAGAGTTTAATAAGATGTCCTTTATACAGCTCTCGCCCACAGCACAGCACATACAATGGTGGAATCATTACTATAAGGACAAGTGTGGAGAGGTGTTTGAAAACAGACTCAGGGCGGTGTGGAGGGCTGATAAGTATAGCACTCCCTGGTTGTGTGCAGCCTAGAAGCAGTTGAATTTGAGATGGGTTTTCAACCACCTCTCCACACTTGCCCTAATAGTAGAATCATAGAAGATTAGGGTTGGAAGAGACCTCAGGAGGTATCTAGTCCAAACCCCTGCTCAAAGCAGGATCAACCCCAAGTAAATCACCCCAGCCAGGGCTCTGTCAAGACAGGCCTTAAAAATCTCTTAGGATGGAAATTCTACTACCTCCCTAGGTAACCCATTCCAGTGCTTCACCACCCTCCTAGTGAAATAGTGTTTCCTAATATCAAACCTAGACCTCTCCCACAGCAACTTGAGACTATTGCTTCTTGTTCTGTCATCTGCCACCACTGAGAATAGCCGAGCTCTGTCCTCTTTGGAACCCCCTGTCAGGTAGTTGAAGGCTGCTATCCAATCCCCCCTCACTCTTCTCTTCTGCAGACTAAATAACCCTAGTTCCCTCAGCCTCTCCTCGTAAGTCATGTGCCCCAGCCCCCTAATCATTTTCGTTGCCCTCCATAGGACTCTCTCCAATTTGTCCATATCCCTTCTGTACTGGGAGAACCAAAACTGGATACAATACTCTAGGTGTGGTCTCACCAGTGCCAAATAGAGGGGAATAATCACATTCCTCAATCTGCTGGCAATGCTCCTACTAATACAGCCCAATATGCCATTGGCCTCCTTGATAATGAGGGCACACTGTTGACTCATATCCAGCTTCTTGTCTACTATAATCCCTAGGTAGTTTTCTGCAGAACTGCTGCTTAGCCAGTCAGCCCCCAGCCTGTAGAGATGCATGGGATTCTTCCTTCCTAAGTGCAGGACTCTACACTTGTCCTTGTTGAACCTCATCAGATTTCTTTTGGCTCAATCCTCCAACTTGTCTAGATAACTCTGGACCTATCCCTACCCTCTAGCATATCTATCTCTCTCCCAAGTTTAGTGTCATCTGCAAACTTGCTGAGGGTGCAATTAATCCCATCATCCAGATCATTAATAAATATGCTGAACAAAACTGGCCCCAGAACCAACCCCTGAGGCATTCCGCTTGAAACGGTCTGCCAACTAGACATCGAGCCATTGATCACTACATGTTGAGTCCAACAATCTAGCCAGCTTTTTATCCACCTTCTAGTCCATTCATCCAATCCATACTTTTTTAACTTGCTGGCAAGAATACTGTGGGATACCATATCAAAAGCTTTGCTAAAGTCAAGATATATCACATCCACTGCTTTCCCCATATCCACAGAGCCAGTTATCTCATCATAGAAGGCAATCAGGTTGGTCAGGAATGACTTGCCCATGATGAATCCATGTCAACTGTTCCTGATCACCTTCCTCTCCTCCAAGCACTTCAAAATGGATTCCTTGAGGACCTGCTCCATAATTTTGCCATGGACTGAAGTGAGGTTGACCGGTCTATAGTTCCCTGAGTTCTCTTTCTTTCCTTTTTTAAATATGGGCACTATATTTGCCTTTTTCTAATCATACGGGACCTCCCCTGATCACCACAAATTTTCAGAGATGCAAATGCATCAGCGAACTCCTTCAGCACCCTTGGATGCATTAGATCTGGACCAATGGACTCGTGCATGTTCAGCTTTTCTAAATAGTCCTTAACTTGTTCTTTCATCACTGAGGGCTGCTCACCTCTTCCTCATATTGTGTTGCTCAGTGCAGCAGTCTGGGAGCTGACCTTGTCTGTGAAGACCGAGGCAAAAAAAGGATTGAGTACTTCAGCTTTTTCCACATCATCTGTCACTAGGTTGCCTCCCCCATTCAGTAAGGGTTCCACACTTTCCCTGACCACCTTCTTGTTGCTAACATACCTGTAGAAACCCTTCTTGTTACCCTTCATATCCCTTGCTAGCCGCAACTCCAATTATGCCTTTGCCTTTCTGATTACACCCCTGCATTCTCGAGCAATATTTTTATACTCCTCCTTAGTCATCTGTCCAAATTTCCACTTCTTGTAAGCTTCCTTTTTGTGTTTAAGCTCACTGAAGATTTCACTGTTAAGCCAAGCTGGTCGCCTGTCATATTAGCTATTATTTTTGCACTTTGGGGTGGTTTGTTCCTGTGTCCTCAAGAAGGCTTCTTTAAAATACAGCCAGCAATTCTGGAATCCTTTCCCCCTTATATAGTTCCACTAAACAATAAGAGGAGGAGGCCCTAGCTGGCAAAAGATGTTATTCATGTCACCCGGGAAGTGATGACAGAGCCTGGAGGCACTTGGAGCTGGGAGAAAGGCCTCTGGAAAACTGTACCTTCACTCAGAGCAGGGAGCAGATATGGAGACAGAATTCCCTGTAATCTCCATTGGGAGCCTCTGCAGAAAAGCTCGGGATTCCTATCTCCATCTCTTAGAGCAGAGGAAGTGGCTGGGGAGGGGAAGGAAATCTCCTCTTAATGAAGTACTGTACTTAATAGCTACTTGGTAGATGCTGATGGTTGCAATCAAGAAGAGACCCACATTGCACCTAATTATAGTGCAGTTAAATTTAACTACATGATGAGTGAAAGGGCTGA
Source organism: Gopherus flavomarginatus (assembly GCF_025201925.1). Classification (NCBI taxonomy): domain Eukaryota; kingdom Metazoa; phylum Chordata; order Testudines; family Testudinidae; genus Gopherus; species Gopherus flavomarginatus. The sequence goes on along the minus strand of NC_066620.1, from coordinate 215,646,293 downwards.
GTGTATTGCAGCCTTTCAGGATGCTGACTCCATTTTACTGTAACTTTGTTTTTGTCTACATGGGGGGTGGGCATGAGACACATGAAATTTGTAGTGTTGGATCCTATTCCTGAGACTAGTGCCTACTACCAAAATCAAGGTCTATAATATAAATATAGGGAAAGTTATTAGACCCTCCATTTTGGAAATACAGTGTGAGGGGATAGCACTGGCAATCCATGGCATAAACTCAAGAGGGAGAAGGACACCACGAATTCTAATATCACATCTTGAACTTATTAGTGTGAATGATTCTGTGTTCTTCACAGCCCTTGTCATAGAGCTCAGACCCCTACCTTAGGAGGCAGGCAAATATAATTTCCCCCTTTTACAGATGAGATAACTGAGGATCTGAGACGTTACACAATCCTACTTCTTACAGACATGAAAGTAGAACTCAGGTCTCAGAGAAGGCAAATCCAACTTTCATCCACTTGACCGCACCGCCTCTTAGGGAGATTGCCAAGTGTGTGCACTTGGCAATGCAGTCTTTGCAAAGGGCGACTCCTGCACGTCCACTCCTTTGAAGTATTGAGACACAGAGGAATATGTCTAGCAAATGTTTGCATGTGCTGGAATTTCTGTATAGTGAATGAGGTAAAGGGCTGGAGGAAAACAATGGAGGGTGCTGTGGTGAAGGCATGGGTTGGGATCTAGGGGAACTAGATTATAACCTTGGCTTTGCCACAGACTCCCTGAGGGATGTTGGGTAAATCACAAACTGGAATTCTGAGGGACACTAACCTTGACCTTAGTCTCTGTGCCTCAGGTCCCCATAGGTAAAACACACATAGGAGTGTTGTGTAAATAAGTTCAGTTACACGTATAAGGTGCAAAAACATGGAGCTGTGCATGCAGAGGTGGGGGCACTGGAAGGATATTGGTGCTCGAAACTTTCCCAGGTGTTGAGGACTCTGTAATGGAGCTGTGCCAACGCTGGAAGTAAGTGGAGGGGCTCTGAATCTGTGTTCTATAGTAGGGGAGAAAAGAGAGCAGAGATACTATAGGAAGGGGGGAAAGTGAGGGGGGCAGCAAAGAGCTGCTCTTCTGATGTCTATGTAGAGGTGTAGAGGATCCCCACTGAGCTTTAGAAGGCTCATTGGTTCCTCACTGCAAGCCTCAGTGGATCAGTGAGGGCATCCCTATCCCTGAAACTCTAAGTTTATTTGGGGGTGAAGATTAAGGAGGTTGATGAATGAGATAAGGATGTCATTGGAAGTCCTGCCTTAACCGGAAAGCCTGCCTTACCTCAGCATCACAGGACTGATGATGTAACCGTAAATTATGTTGTGACCGGGTGCCTGGACGGGCACACTGAGGATGCCACACTCAGGACAGACTGCAAGAAACAGGGCAGATAATCCCCAAAATTAGTGGTTTATTCTATAATTAGATTCACCAGGCCTGTAACAAAAAAGCTTCTGTAGTACCACACTGGTTAACAAGAAGCCAAACTGTCTCTTTTAGGCATTCCAGACCTTGGCTCCCATCTACACAACCAAATCTAATATAATGAGGAGTTACTGAAAACTTCATTCACCATACTTAAAGTTGTACCAATCCCAAAGACACTTACCCTCAGGTCAATATGAATCTCAGATCTTACCCAGATATCATGCTGTCAGCCAATTCTTAATACTAAATTTAAATTTCTTAATAAAAGGAAAAAGTAGAATTATAATTGGTTAAGAGAGCATTACCTGTATCAATGGAGTGGTATGCCCGTTCAGTCCGTCCTGGGGTGGCTGAGAACAATGGGGCGAAGCTAGTGCACAGCTCCTTGATTTGTTGCCGCTGCAGACATTCCAGGGTGGTTGAGAGGTTCACCTCTTCCACGCCCCCGTCTTTTTTTCCGTCGTAGTAGACACCGTCAGGCCACTCAGCATCATCTCCCTGGACTGTAAACTGACAAACCTGTAAGTCTCTGGAATAGAAAGGCTTGAGAGAATTAACATGGTACACTTTAGGCTTTAGTGAGGAATTGGGAAATGCTATGAGGTAGTTTACAGCTCCCAGGCGCTCTTGGACCGTGAATGGCCCTTCCCATGATGCTTCCATCTTATGGGTCTGTTGCGCCTTCAAGACCATAACCTGGTCTCCTACCTTGAAGGAACGTTCTCTGGCATGTCTGTCATACCAGGCCTTTTGCTCTTCTTGAGCATCCTTTAGGTTCTCTCTAGCAAGGGCTAAAGAGTGTCGGAGGGTGCTTTGTAGGTTGCTTACAAAGTCCAGAATGTTAGTTCCTGGAGAAGGCGTAAACCCCTCCCATTGCTGCTTCACCAACTGTAATGGCCCCTTAACCTCGTGACCATACACAAGTTCAAATGGTGAAAACCCTAAACTGGGATGTGGTACAGCCCTGTAGGCAAACAGCAACTGCTGCAACACTAGGTCCCAATTATTGGAGAATTCGTTGATGAATTTTCGTATCATGGCCCCCAAAGTTCCATTGAACCTTTCCACCAGGCCATTGGTTTGATGGTGGTATGGGGTGGCAACCAAGTGATTCACCCCATGAGTTTCCCACAGTTTTTCCATGGTCCCTGCCAGGAAATTAGACCCTGAATCTGTAAGGATGTCGGAGGGCCAACCTACTCTGGCAAAGATGTCTGTTAGGGCCAGGCACACAGTGTTAGCCCTGGTGTTGCCTAGAGCGACTGCTTCTGGCCATCGGGTAGCAAAGTCCACTAAAGTCAGTACGTACTGCTTTCCTCTGGGCGTCTTTTTTGGGAAAGGGCCCAGAATATCCACAGCTACTCGCTGAAATGGGACCTCAATTATAGGGAGTGGCTGGAGAGGGGCCTTGACCTGGTCTTGAGGCTTTCCCACTCTTTGGCATACCTCACAAGACCGGACATACTTGGCAACGTCCTTGCCCATCCCCTCCCAGTGGAAGGACTTCCCCAACCGGTCTTTGGTTCTGTTCACCCCAGCATGCCCACTGGGATGATCATGGGCTAAGCTTAAGAGCTTCCCCCGGTACTTAGTTGGAACCACCAACTGTTTTTGCGGCTGCCATTCTTCCCGGTGTCCACCAGAAAGAATTTCCTTGTACAAAAGTCCTTGGTCTATAACAAACCGGGATCGATTAGAAGAGCTGAGAGGCGGTGGGGTGCTCCGTGCCGCCGCCCAAGCTTTCTGAAGGCTGTCATCCGCTTCCTGCTCAGCCTGGAACTGTTCCCTTGAGGCTGGGGTCACCAGTTCTTCCTCAGACTGTGGACTTGGGCTTGGTCCCTCTGGAAGCGATGTAGGTGATGGGGTTGTTTCCGTTGCTGGTGAACCGCTCTCCGCTGGTGCACCTGAGGGTATTTCAGGCTCTGGCTGAGCCTTTTGGGTATGGCTGTCTGTTGCTTCTGCCAGTTTTGGCTCGCTGGCGCCCTCTGGCGTTGAGTTTGAAGATGTAGTTGCACTTGCTGGTGCTGGTTGCTGTTCCAGTTCCGGGCCTGGGACTGGAGATGCTGGGTCTGTTTCAGTGGTAGGCATGGAATCCGGGTCCACTACCTCTGTCTGGGTCTCTGGTAACACAGACGGGGCATCTGTGGACGGCTCAGGAACAGGAATGGGTCTGGAAGCTTGCCTGGTTTGGCTACGTGTAACCATTCCCACTCTCTTGGCCCGCCTCACCTGGTTGGCCAAGTCTTCCCCCAGTAGCATGGGGATAGGATAATTGTCATAGACTGCAAAAGTCCACATTCCTGACCAGCCTTTGTACTGGACAGGCAGTTGAGCTGTAGGCAAGTCTACAGCTTGTGACATGAAGGGGTAAATTGTAACTTTGGCCTTTGGGTTGATGAATTTGGGGTCAACGAAGGATTGGTGGATAGCTGACACTTGTGCCCCCGTGTCTCTCCACGCAGTAACCTTCTTTCCGCCCACACTCAAATTTTCCCTTCGCTCCAAGGGTATTTGAGAGGCATCCGGGCCTGGGGATCTTTGGTGTGATGGTGGTGTAATGAATTGCACTCGCATGGTGTTCTTGGGACACTTGGCCTTGATATGTCCCAGTTCATTACACTTAAAGCATCTTCCATCTGATGGGTCACTGGGCCGAGGTGAGTTACTGGAGACTGGTGAGGTTGAAGGGTAGGGTATCTGTGGCTTTACTTGGGTGGTATGTGGGGTCTTTGGCTGTCCTCGGTTGTAGGGTTTATGGTCTGTGTGCCCCCTGGGGTAATCGTTCCCCTTGACAGTAGCTTTCTTGCTTTCTGCCAGTTCCATCCATTTGGCTCCAATCTCCCCCGCCTCAGCGATATTCTTGGGGTTTCCATCTTGTATGTACCGCGTGATGTCTTCAGGAACACCATCCAAGAACTGCTCCATTTGTATGAGGAGGTTCAGTTCTTCCAAGGTTTGAATGTTGTTTCCTGTTAGCCAGGCCTCATAGTTTTTTGCAATGTAGTAGGCGTGTTTGGGAAATGACACCTCTGGTTTCCACTTTTGGGTTCTGAAGTGCCGACGGGCATGATCTGGGGTTATCCCCATCCTGTATCTGGCCTTGGTTTGAAAAAGTTTATAGTCATTCATTTGGTGCTTAGGCATTTCAGCTGCCACCTCTGCTAAAGGTCCACTGAGCTGTGACCTCAATTCTACCATGTACTGGTCTTCGGGAATGCTGTACCCAAGACAGGCTCTTTCAAAATTTTCCAAGAAGGCCTCGGTGTCATCACCTGCCTTGTAGGTGGGAAATTTCCTGTGCTGTGGAGCAATATTTGGCGCCGGGTTGTTAGGGTTGGCTGGCACATGCAGCCCAGCTTTTGCCAACTCCAATTCATGTTTTCTCTGTTTTTCCTTCTCTTTATTCTCTTTTTGTTGTTTTTCCATTTCTTTTTGGTGCTTTTCCATTTCTCGGCGGTGGGCCAACTCTTCTTCTGCTTGTTTCCTTCGGTAGGCCACCTCTTCTTCTTCTAGTTTTCTTTTGTGTGCTGCCTCCTTGGCTGTCTCTTTGGCTGCCTGTTCTCTTTGGTAGGCTGCCTCTTTGATCTGTTCTTCTCTTTCTTTCATCTCCATCTCTTTTTGTTTTATTTCCAGTTGTCGCCTGTGTTCAGCTTCTTTGATTTGTTCTTCGGCGTCAATTTTTGCCTTAGAAGTCATGGTTCCTGTTTTCTTGTGTTGGGGTGCCCTCCGGTGTTTATCTTCTGAACTGCAGGTTCTCTGTTGCCTCCTGAAGTCTGCCTAGCAACAGTGCCTTTAGCTAATTTTCCTTTTCTCTCTCTAGCTAATGTTCAATGAAGGGAAACCAGAAAAACCACTTTATTTGCATGCCTATAAGTGCTGGTACTTGCCTCCTAATGGGAGGGCTATTGCATGACAAAAGACCCTTAACATGCAAGCCACAAACTGCGAGAGAGAGCAGAAAAAAAAATTCTCTCTGGTTCCCTTTTAAAACCAACTGCTTCTCTCTGCTAAAAAGCCCTTAGCAGAGAAAAGAAAAATATAATATTTCTACTGGCTTCTGGATTCTGTCTATCTCCCACCACTGCCACTCATGTAATAACCTTAGTCCCAGATTTGGACCTTAGCGTCCAAAATATGGGGGTTAGCATGAAAACCTCCAAGCTTAGTTACCAGCTTGGACCTGGTACCTGCTGCCACCACCCAAAAAATTAGAGTGTTTTGGGGCACTCTGGTCCCCCTGAAAAACCTTCCCTGGGGACCCCAAGACCCAAATCCCTTGAGTCTCACAACAAAGGGAAATAATCCTTTTTCCCTTCCCCCCTCCAGGTGCTCCTGGAGAGATACACAGACACAAGCTCTGTGAACCCAAACAGAGTGAATCTCCCTCTCTGTTCCCAATCCTGGAAACAAAAAGTACTTTCCTATTCCCCCCAGAGGGAATGCAAAAATCAGGCTAGCAATCCAACACACAGATCTTCCCGATTCCTTCCTCCCACCAATTCCCTGGTGAGTACAGACTCAATTTCCCTGAAGTAAAGAAAACTCCAACAGGTCTTAAAAGAAAGCTTTATATAAAAAGAAAGAAAAATAAGTACAAATGTTCTCTCTGTATTAGATGATACAACACAGGGTCAATTGCTTAAAAGAATATTGAATAAACAGCCTTATTCCAAAAGAATACAAATCAAAGCACTCCAGCACTTATATTCATGCAAATACCAAAGAAAAGAAACCATATAACTTACTATCTGATCTCTTTGTCCTTACACTTAGAAACAGAAGACTAGAAAGTAGAACTACTTCTCCAAAGCTCAGAGAAAGCAGGCAGGCAGAAAACAAAGACTCAGACACTCAATTCCCTCCACCCAAAGTTGAAAAAATCCGGTTTCCTGATTGGTCCTCTGGTCAGGTGCTTCAGGTGAAAGAGACATTAACCCTTAGCTATCTGTTTATGACACATGTACACTGAGGACAGTACCAAATTGATAAAACCTTTATTGAAATTAACATAAAAATAAGAAATGCAATGAAACTTATAACTGCAAAACAGTAAAAGAATTCCAAAACTCCTGATGGTAACATTTCTATTATAAGTACCTTAACCTAACATACTCACACTCTTCCTTGAGGACCCAGTAATAGGAGGTGAAGGACCAGCCTCCTGGCATGCCCGATTACGCAATGGTGCTGGCTTCCCCAATGATTAGGAATATTGAGTAGTTATACTGTACTGCGCAAGCTAAGCTGATAGCGTGATAGAAGATGGAACAGACAGATAGATGAAAAGATAGTCTTTAGAATATAGGAGAACTGGAAAAAGCACTCCAAGAAACCGAAGCTTTGGGAGTTAGAAGAGCCTAGAACTCAGAAGAGCTCTCTTACAAGGTATTGTATAGGATCCTGACCTATGTAATTCAGGTCCAACCTACTATACCCAAATTTTATTTCCATATCCTAAGAAATTTATGGGTACCCTTCTCCTATAGGTTAGTGGATTATGATACTTACTTTCTAAATATATTAATAAGGATTTTCTCACTCCAAAACTGCCAATCTAGGCTCTCTTGATGACCTCCAAGTTGTGGCGTACCCTGCAATTACCAACTGGTTGTAGATGCCGGATAAAACCGTGATGTGGATAGTTCCTCTCTTTGGTTTCCCAAAGTTCAGGGACCATTCTTATCTGTGCCAAAGGTTGCCGGCTTTTATGCTGACATATTTATAACTGAATATACTTTTTCCTATATAGCAGATCTTACCAGATCATACAGGCCGGTAGGCTTCTTGCATTTCAGCATTTCAGCAAAATTTATTATTAGGAAACATATGCCTTGACGCATCCTAAATTTCAAGGAATTAATACTAGAATCATAAAATCACAGATATCAGGGTTGGAAGGGACCTCAGGAGGTATCTAGTCCAACCCCCTGCTCAAAGCAGGACCAATCCCCAACAAAATCATTCCAGCCAGGGCTTTATCAAGCCTGACCTTAAAAACCTCTAAGGAAGGAGATTCCACCACCTCCCTAGGTAACCCATTCCAGTGCTTCATCACTCTTCTAGTGAAATAGCGTTTCCTAATATCCAACCTAGACCTCCCTCAGTGCAACTTGAGACCATTAGTCATTGTTCTGTCATCTGCTACCACTAAGGAAAGTCTAGATCCATCCTCTTTGGAATGCCCTTTCAGGTAGTTGAAAGCAGCTATCAAATCTGCCCTCATTCTTCTCTTCTGCAGACTAAACAATCCCAGTTCCCTCAGCCTCTCCTCATAAGTCATGTGCTCCAGTCCCCTAATCATTTTTGTTGCCCTCCGCTGGACTCTTTTCAATTTTTCCACATCCTTCTTGTAATGTGGAGCCCAAAACTGGACACAGTACTCCAGATGAGGCCTCACCAATGTCGAATAGAGATGAATGATCATGTCCCTTGATCCGCTGGCAATGCCCCTACTTATACAGCCCAAAATGCCATTAGCCTTCTTGGCAACAAGGGCACACTGTTGACTCATATCCAGCTTCTCGTTCACTGTAACCCCTAGGCCCTTTTCTGCAGAACTGCTTCCTAGCCATTCAGTCCCTAGTCTGTAGCAGTGCATGGGATTCTTCCATCCTAAGTGCAGGACTCTGCACTTGTCCTCGTTGAACCTCATCAGATTTCTTTTGGCCCAATCCTCTAATTTGTCTAGGTCCCTCTGTATCCTATTCCTACCCTCCAGCGTATCTGCCACTCCTCCCAGTTTAGTGCCATCTGCAAGCTTGCTGTGGGTACAGTCCACGCCATCCTCCAGATCATTAATGAAGATATTGAACAAAACTGGACCCAGGACCAACCCTTGGGGCACTCCGCATGATACCAGCTGCCAACTAGACATGGAGCTGTTGATCGCTACCCATTGAGCCCAATGATCTAGCCAGCTTTCTATCCACTTTATAGTCCATTCATCCAACCCATGCTTTTTTAACTTGCCAGCAAGAATTCTGTGGGAGACTGTATCAAAAGCTTTGCTAAAGTCAAGGAATAACATGTCCACTGCTTTCCCCTCATCCACAGACCCAGTTATCTCCTCATGGAAGGCAGTTAGGTTAGTCAGGCATGACTTGCCCTTGGTGAATCCATGCTGACTGTTCCTGATCACTTTCCTCTCCTCTAAGTGCATCAGAATTGATTCCTTGAGGACCTGCTCCATGATTTTTCCAGGGACTGAGGTGAGGCTGACTGGCCTGTAGTTCCCTGGATCCTCCTTCTTCCCTTTTTTAAAGATGGGTACTACATTAGCCTTTTTCCAGTCATCCGGGACCTCCCCCAATCGCCATGAATTTTCAAAGAAAATGGCCAATGGCTCTGCAATCACATCCGCCAAGTCCTTTAGCACCCTTGGATGCAGTGCATCCGGCCCCATGGACTTGTACTCATCCATCTTTTCTAAATAGTCCTGAACCACTTCTTTCTCCACAAAGGGCTGGTCACTTCCTCCCCATGCTGTGCTGCCCAGTGCAGCAGTCTGGGAGCTGACCTTGTTCATGAAGACAGAGGCAAAAATAGCTTTGAGTACATTAGCTTTTTCCACATCCTCTGTCACTAGGTTGCCTCCCTCATTCAGTAAGGGGCCCACACTTTCCTTGACCTTCTTGTTGTTGCTAACATACCTGAAAAAAACCCTTCTTGTTACTCTTAACATCTCTTACTAGCTGCAACTTCAAGTGTGATTTGGCCTTCCTGATTTCACTCTTGCAATATTTTTATACTCCTCCCTGGTCATTTGTCCAATCTTCCACTTTTTGTAAGCTTCTTTTTTGTGTTTAAGATCAGCAAGGATTTCACTGTTAAGCCAAGCTGGTTGCCTGCCATATTTACTATTCTTTCTACACATCGGGATGGTTTGTTCCTGCAACCTCAATAAGGATTCTTTAAAATACAGCCAGCTCTCCTAGACTCCTTCCCCCTCATGTTATTCTCCCAGGGGATCCTGCCCATCATTTCCCTGAGGGAGTCAAAGTCTGCTTTTCTGAAGTCCAGTGTCTGTATTCTGCTGCTCTCCTTTCTTCCTTGTGTCCTTTATACTGATAAAATATAAGAATAAAATGGATTAATTTCAGAAAAAGAAACATATTAATTGATACTGCTGGCTGGATTAGTAGGATATAATAGCAAAATAATCCTATGGGCTACATCTATCTGGAGACCTTGGTCCTATGGCTTAGACCTGAGATTAAAGAATCAGGCCCAAGGCTTCTCTTTTATAGCTCTTCTAGGAGGTTGACAAGCCTCCTCACAGAAACTGTCACAGCAGAACTTTTCTCCAAGGAAGAATAGGCCATGCAGATAGTTTATGGACCATTGCTTTGAAGTTAATCTCCTGTTTTCTACGCATACACATGTAAACTAGTTATACTTACAGTAGAAGCTCAGAGTTACAAACACCTTGAAATGTAATTTTATAAAAATGATTAAACTTGTATTTAAACAAAAACAAAAATAGCCTTGAAACATTAGGGAAAGTTACTGTTTGGTATATGTGAGATGGTAAAATGCAAAGAAAATGTTTTCCTTAAGATTTAGTAGTTGACATTTAACACAGTACTATACTGTATTTGCCTTTTTTTTTTTTTTTTTGGTCTCAGCTGCTGCCTGATTGTGTACTTTTGGTTCCAAATGAAGTGTGTGGTTGACTGATCAATTTGTAACTCTGGTGTTCGTAACTCTGAGGTTCTACTGTAGTTACATAAGGCAATTAACCAGTCCTCCATTATAACCAAGATAGTTAAACCGAAGACACTATAGATAATACTATTAAAAAGAACAGGAGTACTTGTGGCACCTTAGAGACTAACAAATTTATTTGAGCGTGAGCTTTCATGGGCTACAGCCCAATTCATCAGATGCAGGGACTGGAACACATAGTAAGAAGATATATATACATTCAGAGAACATGAAATGGTGGAAGTTGCCATACTAACTATAAGAGACTAATTAAGTGAGATGAGCTATTATGAGCAGGAGAAAAAAAAACTTTTGGAGTGATAATCAAGATGGCCCATTTCAGACAGTTGACAAAAAGGTGTGAGGATACTTAACATGGGGAAATAGATTCAGTTTGTGTAATGACCCAGCCACTCCCAGTCTCTATTCAAACCCAAGTTAATGGTATCTAGTTTGTATATTAATTCAAGCTCAGCAGTTTCTTTTTGGAGTCTATTTTTTAAGTTTTTCTGTTGCAAAATTGCCACCTTTAAGTCTGTTACTGAGTGACCAGATAGGTTGAAGTGTTCTCCTACTGGATTTTGAATGTTATGATTCCTGATGTCAGATTTGTGTCCATTTATTCTTTTGCATAGAGACTGTCCGATTTGGCTAATGTACATGGCAGAGGGGAATTGCTGGCAAATTAGTTTCTACCATTAGTTTCCTGCAGTATCTTACATCTTTGATCTTAAGGTTCACTGAACATAGATGTATACATAGCATAAGGCAATTAAGACATGAAAGGCAATTAGCATCTACAAGCTAATCTGATTACATTGTTAAACTTCTAACAAGATATAGGTGAACACAGACAAATACACTTAGCATCTATCCTTGATTTCTGTCACTAAAAATGAACAGGTTAATGACTGCTAGTCTAGTACCTCTCTTTGAAATTCACATACAACTAAATTGTCTTGATTACAATTGTAATACCTCCTGTTAAGTTGTTATGGGTCATACACAGAGTGGCTGGTCTGCCAGTGTCACAAATGTTATGACCTTTGCCCTGGCCTAGCCCCTTTCAAACTCTGATCTCCAGCTGGAAGGCCCACCTTACCTTGGGATGGAAAAGGTAAGGGAGTGTGCAAACACTGAGATGTTATGGGTTCTGCATCCCAATAGATATTCGTATTGTTTTTGTAAACATTCTGTTAATGATTTTTAAAAATCAGTTCATCCCATTTGCCCCATCTTTCCTCAATTATTAATCTAATACAGGCAAGAAGTCACTCCATTTTGCTTCATTCATTTCTTTTTGTTCTGTTCAGGTTATAGTAGAACCTCAGAGTTAGACACCTTGGGAATGAGGTTGTCCGTAACTCTGAACAAAGTGCAGGTCGAGCTGCAGATCCAGCAGCTGACACTGCAAACTAGGATTCAGCAGCAGCTGAGCTCCCTACTCAGCCCCAGTGTGAGTTTGCAAGCTTGTCCCCTTCTGTAATAACTCCATGTAATAATTGGAAAAACATGTCATATATCTACAACTATTAAAATTAAAATCCATGCAAGCAGGACAATTTTGTTAAAATAGGTACAGAGAAGATATTGCAATCCCCAGTATAACAACATTTCAATAGTTTAGCAAGCATGCATGGATACGTACACACATGGCCCATGTGAACAACAAGGGCAATCAGCACAAGTGCCTACAAACAGAAGCACAGAATGTTAAACATACACATGCAGAGAAATGCAAAAAGGCACTTTTAGACACCCATACATACTGTTTACACATACATATGTGGTTTAATAATAATTTCAGAGAAACCCATCTACAAGCCATGACAGTTCATTACTGTATACATACATATAAAGCCTATATACAATTCTTGTATGCACACAGTACATGCACAGACAAACCTCAAAGGACATACTTGTTTTTTCAATATTATTTTATAGGTGGAAAACAAACAAACAAAAAAACCCTTTGCCCCCACACACACATCCCACCTTAAAAGAAATCTGTCTGAGAAATGTATAAAACTGAACTTTTACTTATTTTCTGCTAATTTACTATCAAAGCTACATATTATCCAACTTTCGAGTTTGAGTAAATTATTGAACAAAATTATAGCCCTAAACTATTTAAATTATTATTTGTAAAAGAGATGATACCATTTCTGATTGTTCTTATCACAAATTTTCCCTATTTTGCTATGTTAAACCTTTATTGTGGTTTCAAATAGTGGAATGTAATTTTATAAAATGATTAAAATTGTATTTAAACAATAAAACAAAAATGGCCTTGAAACATTAGGGGAAGTTACTGTTTGGTATTTGTGAGATGATAAAATGCAAAGAAAATTGTTTCCTTAAAATTTAACATATCTTAAATATGTTAACAGGAAATATTTTCTGTTATTAACTTATTTGGCTCATTTCACAAACTAGAAAGAAAAAAGAAAAATGTAAATATCTAGACACTCTCTCTCTCTCTCACACACACACATCTCCCAACAAAATATGTCACAGTTGAAAGTTACAGACTGGTAGTGTTAGTCTGTATCAGCAAAAAGAATGAGGACTACTTGTGGCACCTGAGAGACTAACAAATTTATTTGGGCATAAGCTTTCATGGACTAAAACCCACTTCATCAGATGCATGGAGCGGAAAATACAGTAGGAAGATATATAGATATACACACACACAAACACACACAGAACATAAAAAGATGGGGGTTGCCACACCAACTCCAACAAGACAAATCAATTAAGGTGGGCAATTAGCAGCAGGAGAAAAAAAAAAACTTCTGTAGTGATAATCAGGATGGCCCATTTCAAACAGTTGACAAGAAAGTGTGAGTAACAGTAGGGGGAAAATTAGCATGGGAAAATAGTTTTTAGTTAATAATTTTTAAAAGGTAACCTGAAAATGCCAGAAGTATAACTGTTCATGGGCTATAGACACTCCTGGTTTCAAAGAGCTTACAATATAAAACAGAAAAAAGAGATAAAAGGTGTGAGAGGAGAGGGATGAATGCAATATGCCAGCAAATGATCACAGAGATACTTATAGATGGATTAGGTTTTTGCATAATTTTTTCTCTAATAGCATCACTGTTGGGGAGAGTTAAGATTATTGGGTGTATAAACTGTTCATTTCCACCTTTTAAAATATTTGGATTTCTTTTAAGATTCATAGAGTCATAAATGGTAGAGTTCATGAGTCTAAGGAATGGTAGGAGGGAGAATGGCACAATAAAGACAATGGATTTCAAGAAGGCAGACTTCAGCAAACTCAGGGAGTTAGTAGGCAAGATCCCAGGGGAAGCAGGTGTAAGGGGAAAAACAACTGAAGACAGTTGGCAGGTTTTCAGAGAGACATTATTAAGGGCACAAGAGCAAACTATCTCACTGCATAGGAAAGATAAGAAGTATGGCAAGAGACCACCCTGACTTAACCAGAAGATCTTCAATGATCTAAAACTCAAAAAAGAGTCCTACAACAAGTGGAAATTTGGTCAAATTACAAAGGCTACAGTCTGGAGCTTCTGTAACAGTATAACATTGGCCAGAGAACTCCCCCAAAATAATTCCTAGAGCACAACTTTTAGAAAAATATTCCATCTTGTTTTAATTATTGTCAGTGACGGACAATCCACCATGACTTGGGGTAATTTGCCCTGACTGTTAAAAATTTACACCTTATTTCCAGTCTGAATTTGTATAGCTTCAACTTCTTCTTTGAATGCTGTCCCTGTGGGTGCTCCACTTCAGGTGTCAGTGCATCCTGGCACCGTCAATCGGAGATTTATGATAGCAACGTCTGCACGGGTTGTGCGTGTGCAGTAGGTGTCTCACGGTGCTGCTGGTGTCACATCTAGCATGTACATGACCTTAACCCATCTTTTCCGTCTCAACCATCCTTGTCTGAAGACAGAGCTCTGGTGTTCATCACTCTTGCCAGACCTTTAGAAATAATAGGTCTAAATAGTTAGTTAGCCATATAGAAAGTTGTAGTTAGTGTTAGTTTTATTTTTAAAAAGTTTACTTTTTTCCGGTTTAACCTCCCTGTAGTTTCCCTGCGGTGGGGTCGATTAACCGTTAAAGATGCCTGGCTCCCCAAGGTTTACACGATGTGGTTCCTGCCATGAAGCAATGCACGTTTCTGACAGGCACTCCTTGTGTGTCCGATGTCTCAGTGAGTCGCATATCCTATAAAAATGTGCCCACAGTAGCAACCTGAAGGCAAGAGCCCGGCGTGACTGGGTTCTCCAACTCAAAATGATCCTGATGGAGAAATCTCTCCAACCACAGATGGACCAACAGACCTCTCCGTGCAGCCCCCCTTCAGGGAAAGGAGACATGCCTTCCTCTAAAAGACAGAGGAAGAGAGTGCAGACATCTCTTCAGAGAGCACAGCAGAAACGCAGGCGATCTCCTGCCAGGTCACTACCCCTGATGCTGACACATGCTTGGGTGAGCACCTATGATGCTCTGTAAAAGCAGCAAAGAATCCTGTGGCACCTTATAGACTAACAGATGTTTTGGAGCATGAGCTTTCGTGGGTGAATACCCACTTCGTCAGATGCATGTAGTGGAAATTTCTAGGGGCAGGTATATATATGCAGGCAAGCTAGAGATAATGAGGTTAGTTCAATCAGGGATGATGAGACCCTGTTCTAGCAGTTGAGGTGTGAAAACCAAGGGAGGAGAAACTGGTTTTGTAGTTGGCAAGCCATTCACAGTCTTTGTTTAATCCTGAGCTGATGGTGTCAAATTTGCAGATGAACTGAAGCTCAGCAGTTTCTCTTTGAAGTCTGGTCCTGAAGGTTTTTTGCTGCAGGATGGCCACCTTAAGGTCTGCTATAGTGTGGCCAGGGAGGTTGAAGTACTCTCCTACAGGTTTTTGTATATTGCCATTCCTAATATCTGATTTGTGTCCATTTATCCTTTTCCGTAGCGACTGCCCAGTTTGGCCGATGTACATAGCAGAGGGGCATTGCTGGCATATGATGGCGTATATTACATTGGTGGACGTGCAGGTGAATGAACCAGTGATGGTGTGGCCGATCTGGTTAGGTCCTGTGATGGTGTCGCTGGTGCAGATATGTGGGCAGAGTTGGCATCGAGGTTTGTTGCATGGATTGGTTCCCGAGCTAGAGTTACTATGGTGCGGTGTGCAGTTACTGGTGAGAATATGTTTCAGGTTGGCAGGTTGCCTGTGGGCGAGGACTGGCCTGCCACCCAAGGCCTATGAAAGTGTGGGATCTTTGACCAGGATGGGTTGTAGATCCCTGATGATGCGTTGGAGGGTTTTAGCTGGGGACTGTATGTGATGGCCAGAGGAGTTCTGTTGGTTTCTTTCTTGGGGTTGTCTTGCAGTAGGAGGCTTCTGGGTACACATCTGGCTCTGTTGATCTGTTTCCTGATTTCCTCGTGCGGGTATGATGCTCTGGACACCTCCGGCATCACTGAGTCTCAAGCGAAGGAGACAGAGTTGAGTGACTGAAGGAGACATGCCTCCTCCATGGCACTGAACTCACTTGTATGGGACTCA
Source organism: Gopherus flavomarginatus (assembly GCF_025201925.1). NCBI lineage: Eukaryota > Metazoa > Chordata > Testudines > Testudinidae > Gopherus > Gopherus flavomarginatus. The sequence goes on along the minus strand of NC_066620.1, from coordinate 215,630,611 downwards.
GTACCAAGTGTCTCCTCAGGCTCCACCCCTGGCTCTGACATCGCAGTCGGCACCAGTAGACAAAGCCAAGTCGGCACCGACTGCACTGACTAGACTGCCACATCTGATGGCACTGGCATTGGCACCGATGTACTGACATCAGAAACGCCACCGTATCTGCTGCAACAGAGATCGTTGGCTATCTCGTCAGTACTGCAGTCCCCCCTGCTCGGTACCGAGAGCTCTCCTGAATGTTATAGCGGGGATCCCCATAGTTCTCACACTGCTTTACATTCATACAGTGAAGACGATGATGAATGTGCAGGTACCGTGTACCTTCTCACCACACCACTCATCACCAAAAGACCGAAGACCACCCTGGACCCATATGGGGTCCAAACATCCTTATAACCAGATGACTCAACCATGGTACGGACCACTGTGGATGTACCCACCGATGACCTTCCCAGTTCAATGCGAACTCACTCTAGGTCACCCATGCTCACAGAGGTGAACTGAGATCTGACCCCACGTCCCCCATCCTGCAGACAACAGAAGCTCAGGATGTCGCAGATAACACTGAAATGGGCACAGATCAGGAAACTATATCTCTTGCACACAACTCTTCCTCCTTCCCAGATGAAGTCATTATGCCACCACTGCCTACCTCAGCACGTGACTTGAAACAGTTCCAGGACCTGTTTAAGTGAGTTGCCTATAGCCAGGACATCCCACTGGAGGAAGTTCAGACAAACCAGCACCAATTGGTACAAATTCTACAACCTTTCTCCACATCTAAGATCACTCTGCCCATTAATGGTATAATTCTGGAACCAGCAGAGACAGTCTAGCAGATCCCAGCTTCAATACCGCCGACATGCAAAAGGGCAGATAGGAAGTATTATGTCCCCGCCGAAAGGGTGGACTTCCTCTTTTCCCACACATCCCTTAACTCTTTGGTGGTCGATGCTGCCAATCAACATGATAAACAACAATTCAAATCAACCCCGCATGACAAAGAACACAAGAGGCTCAACCTCTTTGGACACAAAGTTTACTCCTCAGCCACATTATAATTCAGAGTCGCCAACTATTCAGCCTTATTAGCCAAATACAATTATGATAATTATGGGAAACTCAGCGCGTTCACTGCGAACTTCCCAAGGAGAAACAATCACAGTTTCAGGCCATTTTAAATGAGAGACAACTCATCACTAAAACAGTCCTCTAAGTGTCTTTGGACGTTGCAGACACAGAAGCCAGAATCACGGCCATGGCCATAGTGATGCACTGGGCATCCTCACTGCAATCCTCAGGCATTCCTAAGGAACTCAAAGCCAAGGTCAAAGTCTTACCTTTTGACTGGGAAAAGTTGTTCTCAAACAAGATGGATGAGGTGCTCCACTCAATGAAAGACTCTCGAGCCACTCGGTGCACTCTTGAGGATTTACACCCCACCTGCGAAGAGATGGGGGTACCAACCTTATCAGAGGTCCAGAAATTATGCTTATAAGACAGAGACTCCTCTCCTAATCGACAGCTGCAACAACCATACAAGAACTAAAGACAAAGTCAATGTTTGTAGCAACGAATAGCACTTCAATCTCAACCGTTGACTTCTCAATCAGTTGTGCCCAAACCACATTTTTGAAGTTTTGGTCGAGGGTCTGGATGACCTCCCTCACCAGGCAGTGCTTACACCCGGTCCATCTCCATGCTTTGATCATCGCTTTGCCCATTTTACCATATATGGGCATCAATAACCATGGACCAATGAGTGTTAGAGATCATACGATTGGGATATACTATCATCTTTGCCTCCTGACCATGTACCCTACACCCCCCTCCCCGTCCATCTTCAGGGACCTTTCTCACGAGCACCTGTTACAAGAAGTCAATCATGTACAACTAGGTGCAGTGGAATGAGTGCCTTCACAAAACAGGAGTAAGGGATTTTGCTCCCACTACTTCTTGACCCAGAAGACGAATGGGGGATGGAGACTTCTCTTGGACCTCAGGAAGCTCAACAAGTTTTTACAAACTCAAAATTCAAGATGTCCACACTGAGCATGATTTTTCCAGCGCTGCAAAAGGGGAACTGAATTTCAGCCTTCAATCCCAAGATGCTTATTTTTATATTACAGTACACCCTGCTTACAGGAAATTCCTGCAATTCACAGTAGGACATGAACACTTCCACTGTGCCAAGAGTTTTCACCAAAACTTTAGTGGGAGTAGCAGCACAGCTAGACAAAACAAGGGATAATGATCTTCCCGTATTTGGACAATTGCCTTCTCAAAGGTCCAATGCAACAAGAAGCATGAGACACAGTCCAAACAACTATCACACTGTTCAGTGATCTAGGGCTTCAGAAAAAGGAACAAAAATCCACTCTAATCCCTGTCCAACAACTGGACTTCATCAGGGCACATCTTGATGCCATAGAAGCCAAAGCTTCCCTACCCTAAACAGATGCACAATGCTGACAAACCTTATCTCAGAGGTAAGGGTCAGCCCTCAAATACTTATTCATACTGTCCTGCAACTTTTTGGACACATGGCAGCCACAACGTTCATGGTACGACACGCAAGACTACATATGCACTACCTACAGGGCTGGTTGAGCTTGGTATATATACCCAGCAAGCACAGCCAGCACAAATGACTTACAGTACCACCCCATCAATAATAATCATGATGGACTCCTCGCTGATAGACTGGGGCACCCACATGCATCAGCACATGGTTCGAGGCAAATGGTCTCTGGCAGAGACTGATTTACACATCAATCAGCTAGAGCTACATGCAGACCACAATGCCTGCAGACATTTCCTACCTCACATAAAGAACAAATCCATTTGCATAATGACCAACAACATTGCCTGCATGTTTTACATCAATCGCCAAAGGGGCGCTCAATCACACTTACTCTGCACCAAAACCATGAAATTGTGGAACTGGTGTCTACACCACAACATAAACATTTTGGCCTCCTATCTTCCCAGCTGTCAGAATGGGATGTCGGACATGCTAAGTAGGTACTTCTCTTGAGACCACAAATGAGAAATGAATGAGGGAGTCCTGTAATCCACATTCCATCAGTGGGACAATCCCCTCATCGACTTGTTCGCATCCCCAGTGAACCACAAATGTGCGATGTTCTGCTCAAGAACAGGAATGGGACCATGATCACTGGGGAACACTTTCCTCATCACATGGGATGCACAGCTCATGTACGCATTCCCACCAATTCCCCTGATATCACACATGATACACAAGATGAATAGACAAGGCCAAGGTCATCCTCATCATCCCAACGTGGCCTAGGCAAGCATGGTACCCTTATCTGATGCACATGGCAATATGCACCCCTTGAGCTCTCCCTCACCATTCAAACCTGCTGTCTCAGAACGGTCACACTTCACCCGAATCTGGAACAACCGACAAGTGTGGCTCCTGCATGGTTCCATTACAGCGAACTAGCCTGTTCAGAACAAGTTAAACACATATTACTGAACAGCAGGAAAGTGACCATGCATAATACTTACCTTCAAAAATGAAAGATCCTTCTCCTGGTGTCAAGAAAAACAATTGATGGCCTGCACGACACTGCCACCATTAGTGTTGGAATACCTACTGGAGCTGAAATGCTGAGGTTTAACAATGAGCTTGATCAAACTCCATCTTGCAGCCATTACAGCATTCCATCAGAAAACTGATGGGACTTAGATCTTTGCACATCCCATTACTAAATATTTCCTCATGGGTCTCCAGAATATTTATCCAGAGGTTCACCAGCCTACCCTGGCCTGGTACCTCCATCTGGTATTGAAATCTCTCAACAGACCACCATTTGAACCCCTAGCTACCTGTTCCCTCCTGCATTTATCCATGAAAGTGGCCTTTCCGGTCGCTATTATGTCTGCCAGACAGGCGAGTGAGATGGGGCTCTCATGGCTGATCCTCCCTACACAATATTCTTCAAAGACAAGGTCACACTACATCCGCACCCAAAATTTATAATGAGGGTAACATCACTCTTTCATATGAGCCAACCAATCCATCTTCCCATGTTCTATCCCAAACTTCATGAGACTCCAACAGAGACTGTCTTAAATACATTGGACATTAGGCGTGCATTAGCGTTTTGCCTGGAAAGCACCAAACTTTCATGGAAATCTCCTAGACTTTCTGCCACGGACCTTTCTAAAGGCTGCGCAGTCTTCACTCAGAGACTGTCTAAATGGATCTCCACATGCATTCAACAGTGCTGTCGTATTTGGAACACGGACCCTCCACGCACATCAGAGCGTATTCCATACAATCAGTTTCAACCATGATAGCGTTCCTAAACAATGTTCTAAATGACCTGGGATGCTACTGACTCGGCCATGGTGGTCGCATCTGCAGAGGCCATGAGACGCAGCTCTTGGCTGCAGTCCTCTAGGTTGATGCAAGCCACAATCCAAGACCTCCCTTTCGAGGGCACCGGGCTCGTCTCTGAGCTGACAGAC